>NC_083405.1:92196797-92551668 GCF_020745735.1 Hemiscyllium ocellatum | reverse complement strand
TCTCTTACTTTTAGGATGACCATGTTGGTTCCAGTTCTGAAGAAATTGAAATCAACATGGTCATTCCAAAAGATGACAGACTTAACAAACAATCCAGGTCTTTTTCAATATATAATTTCAGTTACATGACACTGTAAACATTTGCTATAAATTCTGCATCTTACGATCTTATACTCCACAACCACCTGATGAAGGCGCAGCGCTCCAAAAGCTAGTGCTTCCAAATGAACCTGTTGGATTATAAGCTGGTGTTGTGTGATTTTTAACATTATTAAGGATGAAATTGCAGAGCACTTGGAACTGCATGATAAAATAGTCTGTTGGGACCATAACTATCTACATTATACATTAATGGTCTGAATAAAGGAATTGAGGGATTTTTGCTCATTTTGCAGATGGGTTTTGAAATGCATAGAAGTGGATAAATCCCCAGGATCTGATCAGTTGTACCCTAGAACTCTGTGGGAAGCTAGGGAAATGATTGCTGGGCCCACTGCTGAGAAATTTGTATCATCGATAGTCACAGGTGAGGTGCCGGAGAACTGGAGGTTGGCAAACGTGGTGCCACTATTTAAGAAAGGTGATAAGGAAAAGCCAGGGAACTATAGACTGGTAAGCCTGACATCAGTGGTGGGCAAGTTATTGGAGGGAATCCTAAGGGACAGGATTTACATGTTTTTGGAAAGGCAAGGACTGATTAGGGATAGTCAGCATGGCTTTCTTCGTGGGAAATCACATCTCATGAACTGATTAAGTTTTTTGAAGAAGTAACAACGAGGATTGATGAGGCTACAGCAGTAGACGTGATCTATATGGATGTCAGCAAGGTGTTCGACAAAGTTCCTCATGGTAGACTGGTTAGCAAAGTTAGATCGCATGCAATACAGGGAGAACTAGCCTGTTAGGTACAGAGCAGGCTCGAAGGTAGAAGATAGAGGGTAGTGATGGAGGGTTGCTTTTCAGACTGGAGGCCTGTGACCAGTGGTGTACCACAAGGATCGGTGCTGGGTCCACTGCTTTTCGTCATTTATATAAATGATTTGGATGTGAGCATAAAAGGTATAGTTAGTAAGTTTGTAGATGACACCAAAATTGGAGGTGTATTGGACAGGGAAGAAGGTTACCTCAAAGTATAATAGGATCTTGATCAGATGGGCCAATGGGTTGAGGAGTGTCAGATGGAGTTTAATTGAGCTAAATGCGAGGTTTGGAAAGGCAAATCAGAGCAGGACTTAAACACTTAACGGCAAGGTCCTGGGGAGTGTTGCTGAACAAAGACACTTTGGAGTGCAGATTCATAGTTCCTTGAAAGTGGAGTCTCAGGTAGATAGGATAGTGAAGAAGATGTTTGATATGCTTTTCTTTATTGGTCAGAGCATTGAGTATAGGAGTTGGGAAGTCATGTTGTAGCTATGCAGGACATTGGTTAGACCACTGTTGGAATATTGCGTGTAATTCTGGTTTCCCTCGTTTTGGAAGAATGTTATGAAACTTGAAAGGGTTTAGAAAAGATTTACAAGGATGTTGCCAGGGTTGAAGGATTTGAGCTATAGGGAGAGGCTGAATAGGCTAGGGCTACTTTCCCTGGAGCATCGGAGGCTGAGTGGTGATCTTACAGAAGTTTATAAAATCATGATGGGCATGGTTAGTATAAATAGACAAGATCCTTTCCCTGGGGTAGGTGAGTCCAGAACCAGAGGGCATAACTTCAAGGTAAGAGGGGAAAGATATAAAAGGGACCTAAGGGGCAACTTTTTCATGCAGAGGGTGGTGTGTGTATGGAATGAGCTACCAGAGGAAGTGGTGGCGGCTGGTACAATTACAAGATTCAGAAGGCATTTGGAGGGGTATATGAATAGGAAGGGTTTAGAGGGATTATGGGCCGGATGCTGGAAAATGGGACTCGATTTGATTAAGTTATCTGGTCGGTATGGATGGGTTGGACCGAAAGGTCTGTTTCCATGCTGGACATCTCTATGACTCTATGACACAAAGATATGTGGAGGGACTGATAGTGTTGAATAGTGTAAGGTTATGTCCTTTGTTTGGAAAAATAGAGGCATAGACTATTTTTCCAAATAGGGAAAGGCTCTGGAAATCTGAAGCACAAAGGGACTTGGGAGTCATAGTTCAAGACACTGTTAACATTAGCATGTAGGTTCAGTTGGCTATTGGAAAGGCAATTGCAATGGTAGCATTTATTTCAAGTGGGCTGGAATACAATAGCAGAGATGTATTACTGTGACTCTGTAAACTCTGGTCAGAACACATTTGGAATATTATGAGCAGCTATGGGCATTGTATTTGAGGAAGCAAGTTTTGGCATTGGAGGGAATCCAGAGGAAGCTTGCAAGAATGATCCTGGGGATGAAGGGCTTGTCGTATAAGAAGCAGTCAAGAACTTTAGAACTCTGGGTCTATATTCGATGCATTCTATATGGGAGAAGGGGGATCTGATTGAAACATTACAGAATCCTGAGAGGCCTAGATACTGTTGACTTGGAGAAGATGTTTCCATTAGTAGAAGAGAGGACCTGGCCTCAGAGTGAAGGGATGATCCTTTAGAACTGAGATGAGGAGGAATTTCTTGAGCCAGAATCTGTGTTGAATCTGTGGAACTGATTATTGCAGAAGGCTGTGGAGGCCAAGTCATTGAATGTACTTGAGCCAGAGATAGACATAGATAGATCGGTTGAGTGAGTGGTCAAAATCTTGGCAGCTGGAGTTAATGTAAAGTGTAAGGTCAGAGATAGACGGACAGGTTCTTGGTTGGTAAGGGGAACAAGGGTTTTGGGAGAAGGCAGGAGAATGGGATCGAGAATGATGGAACAGACTTGATGGGCCTAATTATCCTCCAATGTCTTCTGGTCTAAACTCTAAAGAATAAAGACTTAATTTGTTTAGCTGTTTTTGATAAGAATATCTTTTCATCACAGGAATCAGCCTAACCTTCTTCACTATCCTATCTACCTGCGACTCAACTTTCAAGGAGCAATGAACCTGCACACCAAGGTCTCTTTGTTCAGCAACACTCCTCAGGACCTTACCATTAAGTGTACAACTGCTGCTAAGATTTGCTTTCCCAAAATGTAGCAACATGCATATATCTAAATTAAACTTCATCTGCCACTCCTCAGCTGATCGAGATCCTGTTGTAATCTGAGGTAACCTTCTTCTCTGTCCACTACACCTCCTTCTTAACACCAGATTATTCTTTTTGAACGTTATGAAATATCAGCTTAAATGTTTGCCTCTGCTCATCTACTGACTTAATCTATTTTCCTAACCACTTTAGACAATTCTTTCTTCATAACTCTGTAATTATCCTTATTTAAGTTGAGGGCATTGGTTTGAAATCTGAGTTGTTCGCTCTCAAACTTAATTTGAAATTCTGCCATGTTATGGTTGTTACTCCCTAGACAATAATTAATTATGAGCTCTCATATAATTCCCATGTCATTACACATTACTAGAGCCTAAAAATGGGTAGGATATTAACATACTGCTCTAAGAAATAATCCCTGATGGACTCTACAAACTTGTCTTCTGTGTTGCCCTTGCCCAGTCAAAATGCAGATTAAAATTACTCTTGACCACTGTTGTGCCCTTCGAACATGCCTTCATTATTTCCTAATGTTTGTTTTGTCCTACAATGAGACAACTCATCAGGGGTCTATAGACTACCCCCCATTTGTGCATTTTTTCCCTTGCAATCCTTTCTTCCACTCAAAATGATTCCACGTAATGGTCTATTGCACCAAGTCACTACTCACCACCAAAATCGTACTTTCCTTTATTATCAACATTACCACAGTTCCTTTTCCTTTTTGCCTATTTTTCTGGAATGACAAGTATCCTTGAACATTGAATTTTCCGTCCTGGTCTCCCTGCACTCACATCTCTGTAATAACTATCAAGTCATATTCATCTATTTCTATTTGTAATGTCAACTCAATTGTCTTATTAAAAATGCTCCAAGAATTCAGATAAAGAGCCTGAAGCTTTGACCTTTGTGGGCGGCACGGTGGCACAGTGGTTAGCACTGCTGCCTCACAGCGCCTGAAGACCCGGGTCAATTCCCGACTCAGGCGACTGACTGTGTGGAGTTTGCACGTTCTCCCCGTGTCTGCGTGGGTTTCCTCCGGGGGCTCCGGTTTCCTCCCACAGTCCAAAGATGTGCGGGTCAGGTGAATTGGCCATGCTAAATTGCCCGTAGTGTTAGGTAAGGGGTAATGTAGGGGTATGGGTGGGTTTCGCTTCGGCGGGTCGGTGTGGACTTGTTGGGCCGAAGGGCCTGTTTCCACACTGTAAGTCTAATCTAAGTCTAATCTAATAAAGATGTGCAGGTTAGGTGGCGTGGATGTGCCAAATTACCCAAACGTCCAGGCACATGCAGGTTATGTGGGATAGCCATACTAAAAGCCCTTCGCAGGGTTATGAGAATGGGGGATGAGGGGAATGGGTCTGGATGGGATGTTCTTCAGAGGTCAATGCAGACTCGATGGGCTCAATGGCCTCTTTCTGCACAGTAGGGAATCTATGTTCTAAGTTTATTACTTATTATTCTGACTAATTTATACTGCACTCTCCTGTTTATATTTTCAGTCCCTTCTTGTGACATTTTAATTGTCCTTTGCTTCTTCACTATCCTGTCCTTCTGCTCTCAGTTCTCTTTGATTCTTTAAACATCCCTTCAATTGAACCCTTACCCTCACTGATTAGTTTAAAGCCCTACTTACAACTTTAGTTCTTTAATTCACCAGGATACTCATCCCAAAATGGTTCATATGAAGTCCATCTTAGTGGAACAGCTCTGTCTTTCCCAATTCTGCTGCCATGGCCTCAAACACCAATCTTTGAACCATGTATTTCCCTCTCTAAACTTATTTACCATATGTCTATTTGTATGCAACTTTCACTTCATTCACTAACGGTGTTTGGTGTGCACTATCCGCAATATGCATCTCATTTACGCACCAAGACTCCTTCAAAAGCACCTTCCTCACTCATGAACTTTATCATTTATTAAGACAAGGACAGCAGATACATGGAAGCACCACCACGTCAGAGTTCCCCTCCAAGTTACACACCATCATGACTTGGAAATACATCATTGTTCCTTCACTGTCACTAGGCCAAAATCCTACAACTCCCCTAACAGCACTTGGGACAAAATGGAGACCTGCATTATGTTCAACAAATACTTCATAACATGATGCCAATTGTGATAATTATGCTCATAATAAATAGTTCAGTGCTCATGTATTTGGTCAAATATGTTTATCATAGCTTCTACACAGACATACTATGTTAGCCTATTGCTGGAAATAATGTTATTTCACCTTGGTTAATACAAAACACTGATTCATGTCTGGCACTCAAGGACAATTTTTCAGTTAGAAAAAAAAGTTCTTAAAAAACTGACCTTGATTTTCATCTCTATTAGTCAATGTGGGCAAGAAGCATATAAGTTCAGAGCTGACATTGTGTTAACACCCACATATCCAACTTCAATTATTTATTTGAATATTTTGTTAAAATAAAGCATTATACTGAAAAATCAGATTAACCAAAGCAAAGGGAGTTATGTTTATGGAAGTAAATGTTGAAATGCTTTATGCATTGTACTGGTTGTCCACTTCTTTAATGATTAACATATAGAATGAATCTCGAACAGTACAAAAATTGCAAAATAATTTAGCATTTCCAAACCCAGCACTGTTAAAAAGGGAACTGCAGTGAATATTTGTAACCATCTAGTTTTCATTATTTAGGTATGCATATTTCTTTCAGGGGTACTGTCATATTGCCTTGTCTATTGTTCATAGCAAAGTTATTATTACAAGTTCACATGAAGACCACATTTACTGTCATGTTAAAAGTAATGAATACAGGACTTCATCTTCTAAAATTTGGAAGATTTATTCTTACAGCTCCAAACTTAACTTTGAAAAATAAGAAATTCCATGTGAAATAGATTTGCCAAGAAAAAGAAGATTGCATTTAATGGATACTGACTGATCTTCTGTACTTTTGTTCATGTGATACTCAATATCTCATTCCAAGATGAAAGCCAGCAAAGCAGGAGGCCATGAGCCAAGCAGTAGTGGTGGGGAACAAAGCGAGTAGTGGGATAGTCTAAAATTAAAACCACTGGTTCTTGAAAGAAGTAAACGTTGGTTTGTTTATAGCACAAGGGGCCTGAAGAGCTCTGATGGCAGTTGAGGGAAAATAATTTGCTCCCAAATCTCATTTTGTAATCAGAAATATGTATGTCAAAGGAAAACTTTTTTTGATTAAGTTGACTTTGTATGGCCAGGCTGATATTCAGCTTTGGCTGAGTTTTGGGCTGACATTCCATTTGCAAGCTGAACTGGAAAACTCACTCAGTGGTACAAAAATCAGGCCTAGGCTACTTTCACTCCCTGAACTCAAGAATAAGAGTTCACTCTCACCCAGAAAAAGTACCCGCTGACATCTGAAAACTCAATTAAGGAGGAGATACATGAAAGGCTCCACAAGAGAGGGAAGGGGGAATATTTCTGCAGCCCTCAGGGGAATTGGATTAAGGGGCCCAGAGGAACATTCTTTATCATCCTGACCCAACAAAAGAATGGCTCAGAGTAGCACCTGGTGAATGAACAACTTGAGCAAACGTAACATCCACCCACTGGGTTTCTGCCAAGCAGGTAGGGATAAATTTGCCTCCTACCTGTCTTCAGGAGAATGAGGTCTAATTCTTTTAAATAGATACCAGCTTCATCTGCTACCAGTGCATATCAGAAATTTCTGTGTACAGCACAAATGGTTTTCTTTCCACTCATTTAATGGATGGAAAATTGTAGCCAATATGCCTATGGCTTGCTAATATATAACTATAACAAATGATGCTACCAACACTATACTTGGAATGTGGCTTACTAGCAATTAACAAGAGGAAACTGGTCTGCTTTTATTCACCTAAGTACCTGCAGCTGGGCTTTCTGCTCTGATTAAAGCTTCCTTAATATCCTCCTGTCTGGGCAGCTGGTGCATTTTTCACAGCATGCCTCTTTATATCAACTGGTGAGGATATATCTTGGTGCACTTTTTCAAATAAACGAGGTGTTTCCAGCTTCAGCAGGTCCAGCACACTGCGTTGACACTGTCACTAACTCTTTCCATGTTTGCTATTTGCAACGTGACATTATCTTCTGGCCGGTCACCTTAAAAATGCATGTTCTGTGCTGCATTACCAAGGATATGAGAGCCTGCAGGGTTTTGACTGTGAAATATGTTTTGAGTTGCTGTTCAACAGCTGCTATTGCCGACAGGTATTGCTCATTGCTCAGCTGTTGTAATGAACTTTCAGCCTTTAAATACCGGTTAAGTGCCTAATAATTGCTACTTAGGAGCACCCATTGTGTAAACATTCGCTGTAGAAAAAGTTCATAAGCAACGCTGGAACGGGTCATGCTGGAAGCACTTCACACAAAAATAGGAAGTAGCTAAAGGTTTATGACTGGAAATAGCATTTTAAGTTAGTTATGGGCTCAATGCATTTCTTGTGTATGGAAAGTAATTTTAATGGCAAATTTATGAAGGTGTTCACTGAGGAGAACAGAAATTGAAATAAACTGAGAGGGATGCAGTCCAGATTTATTGAATGCTGATTGCATTGGCAATGCATTTATTAAATGTGGACTTTGTATGTGGAGAGAACAAATACAAATATATCAAACTTCAATAATGGATGAGAACCAGATAAATTCTGTTCTGGATGACTATTCCTTATCCTCCAGTATTTCTCTACTAGGTTATTATTTAGTGACTCTAAGCAACGTTGACAATTTATTTCAAGAATTCTTCCCCACAAATATCAATTTGTATAAGCAAGACCCAAAAATGTTAATATTGATAAGGATAGGCGCTACCTAAAAATCAGAAACAAAGCTAGGTCAAAAACTGTGAAAGATAAAAACATTTCCCAGTGTTTCCCATTACTATCACTTCTCACAATGGTTTGGATCACTGAACATTCAGAGAGATGAGTCCATGTGGTGGTATCATGCTGTTGGAAATGAAGGAAATTAGAAAGTGTAACACAGATTGATTAAACTTTAAAATGTTAAAATCTTTGAATTGATGTTGAGCATTTTTCAAATTGTTTGATGTTCAAGGGAGAGAAATCCATTTTTTTGCTGCATGTTGATGTTCCTCACATAAAATAAGTTGTAGGGGCTTTTTAACTTCAAATTTAATCTAGTGTGCAATTTTAATGTTGCACTTTACACTTATCGACTAGGCTTACTTTCCTCTTGTTTTGTTGAATTGTGAATGCTCACTGTAGAATTTGTGGGAAGGTTTCTCTTTTTATGACTGGGTCAAAGAGGCTTTTTAGTTTACAATGGTAATAAAGAGTGCTAAAATTTATGCTGACGACCAATATTTAAGACCGGCATGGGTTCATATTTTGTGCTCGTACATGCACTGGAAGTTACATTAGTACATAGGCCTGTTTACAGACAAAAGGAACATGTACATAGACTGCATCTATTTCAATGTAACAAAACAGTTCGTGGCTATTCTCTGATTCATTTTTCAGGGCAATGCCTTGACCAATCAGAGTCAAACAATCTGATTTAAACAATATTTCACAGTTGCCTGTCAGTCATCATCCTCTATGGCAACATCTCTATCAATCATAGTCCACTTGGCAATGTATCAGTGCTCTTTTCTCATACTGTATAAGATATTAAGGACCCCTTAGACTGGTATTTCTTGCGAATTGTCCTGATCAGAAAGAGGAGAAAAGCTTTGACACCATGTGTCTTTTTCGGTAATGTTCAAGTTTTTGCTTGTGCAAACAATATTAGTGAATATTTATACAATCATATACGTAATTACATTTACCATGACCCCAAGTCACTGAACTCTCTGTCTTCAAAAATTCAGGCAGTTTGGAGATTTCATAATTCTCCAGAACATTTTCTCTACAGACTTGGTCTTTAACATGAAGACCTTACCCTTTCCTGGTCTGTACATCATCTTTCCATTGGAGGATCTTTTATCTTTTGGATATCATTCACCCAGGAGGCTGTCCCTGACAAACCAGGTGGCTGGTCTATTACCTTACCTAGAGGATCTTACATTCCTGAATGTCTTTTACAGAGGAACATTTTCTTGCCAAATTAGGTAGTTGCCTCATAACAACAAGAAGAAAATGAAGACTGCTGATGCTGGAGATCAGAGTCGAGAGTGTGGTGCTGGAAAAGCACAACAGGTCAGGCAACATCCGAGGAATGAGGCTCATGCCCAAAATGTCAATTCTCCTGCTCCTCGGATGCTGCCTGACCTACTGTGCTTTTCCAGCACCACACTCTCACCTTATACAACATTTAGGAGACTTTAATCTCATGAGTTTTCATCATGGAAGAAAACTCCTTGATGGGAACAAATAAATTCTTCTTTGCAATAACCTGGATTTCCGAGCCAAGTAACTTATTCTTTTTGATTTCATCCTGTATCTGGTAGCACTGGTCTGCATTACATGCCATTCATATGCACCTCACAGCTATTTTGTATAAGAAGATCTTTATTCTCAGTTTGCTGGTAGATCTGCATTGAAGTATGTAACTCTTCACCTCGACATATTGATTAGGTTGGACATCTTCATTCACCCTCTGTGATTGTTGTACTGATGTACCAGACATTGTCTCTTTGGTAGTCAAGGTATTGGAGAATTGCTGCTCAGTTAGCATTACCTCCGACACTGGTATGGATAATTCCGCTTTGGATGATGGAAAATTCCAATCATTCTGATGAATATGTATTGAATCTTCATTTGACATTAAATTCAAATCTGTCAATAGTTTGCTGCCTGGAAGACATTTGTTAAAAAAAATCCCAATGTGCTTCACTGGGTAGTACAGCTCATTTTTGTTTTCAGTGTTTGGTTCTGCTCACACACTTTGCTGATTTCTATCAACTGAAGGTCCTTCAGAGAGGAGAGGAATGAATTAAGCACTTACACTACTCTTGTATAGTAATAGATTTACCTCCGATGACAGTATGTGACCAGTTTCTTCAGTCAACATTAGTAATCTCGCTTCTTTTGGGCTTCCTCAGTGAGTCTTGGAAGCCCCAATGAAATCGTGTACAGCTAGCCCCCGACTGGTCAGACAACAATGGTTTGTTTCTGATCTAGTTATCCTCTGACTAAAGATTTTTCAAATAGACTTAGCGTAACTTGATTTCTCTCAACCTGTACATTGTCTCTTGGAACTAGTTGAACACCTTTAGCTCTGATGTGGAGGTGCCGGTCTTGGATTTCAAGGAGGTTGATAGAGGCTCAACAGTGAAAAGTGCTGATTGTAAATCTTCCATAAATTCACAACTGTCTTACACCCTTTGTGTGCACCCTTTGTAGCATACTTTCAGCCTGAGAGTTAAGTCGCCTCTACCGAGCAGTTTCAATTGATTCATTGATTTATTGTCACGTGTACTGAACTACAGTGAAAAACTTTGTTTATGAGCAGTACAGGCAGACCATAGTAAGCAATGATGTACAGATTAGAGGTAGTAAAAAGACTTAAACATACAGGTTACATTGCATAGGGTGTGCACTATCTCTCTGGGATGTAACTTCTGTTTCTTCATGTATGGTGGTCAATCTTATAAGATAATGACCTTCACCCCATTTTATGATTAAACTTAATGAGTTAGTTAGATTACCAATTTCCCCTAGCAATGCATTGGGTATTTTCTGTAATCTTGGTGGTTCTACCACATTTATACCTTTGTTTGAGTAGCCATTTGACTTTTTGGTGCTTTCAAACTTTGTCATACTTCTGCATGTGGAAATGACATATAGGATTATAGATATAGAAACTTTCCTTCAACGTAGCTGGGCACCGCTTTTGCTTGTCGGGCATTTTGGTTCCACAGTGATGACATTGACCCTTATTATCTGTTGTCTGGCCAACTCTTTTTGCTGGCTTGTCACATGTAGCTTTAGGAGAGAGTGAGGACTGCAGATGCTGGAGATCAGAATGGAGAGTGCTTTTCCAGCACCACACTCTTGACATGTGTCTTTAGCGTGTTTATAACTTATTGAGTGCATGTTTTCTTTTATTTATTCACAGGATGAGGGCATCACTCACATTTACACATCCATTCCTAATCACCCAGAAGGTATTTAAGAGTCAGCCACATTGCTGTGGCTCTGGAGTCATATCTGGACCAGACCAGGTGAGGATGGCAGTTTCCTTCCCAAAAAGACATTAGAGAAACAGATGGGTTTTCCATGATTGACAATAGATTTATGGTCATCATTAGACACTTTATTCCAAACCTTTATTAATTCAATTTCCACCCTCTCTGTGTTTCTGAGTTTCTGGAATAATAGTCTAGTGAGAATACCACAAGGCTATTGCCTCCCCACATATATGTTCTGTCATTCTCCTTTGATAAGGCTGCTCTCTTCTCTCAGGATGTGTTTGTGATTCTTCTTAGCTTCATCTTCCAGTACAATCTGAATAGCTTTGTCCAAAGTCAATATTCTTTCAACTATAATCACTCTTATCACTAATTCTGATAACAGTTCTGCCTTTTATGAATTCTGACTCAATATATAGATAGGAGAAAGTGGTAGTTTGGCACACCAACCTCAACATCAGGCACCAATTTGCGGACACCTCTTCTTACTGTCCCCTCGACCATGACCTCACCTCCCATCAGCAAACCATCATCTCCCAGACCATTCTCAACCTCATCACCTCAGGGGATCTCTCACCCACACCCTCCAACCTCATAGTCCGGGAACCTAGTACCGCCCAGTTCTACCTCCTACCCAAAATTCACAAACCGATTGGCCCGGTTGACCCATCGTCTCGGCCTGCTCCCGCCCCACCGAACTTATCGCTGCATACATCAACACCATCCTGTCCCCCTTGGTCTAGGAACTCCCACCTATGTTTGGGCCACCACCCATGCCCTCCATCTCCTCCATGACTTTCATTTATCTGGCCCCCCAGTGCTTCTTCCCCATGGACATCCAGTCCCTGTACACATCCATCCGGCATGACGGAGGCCTCCATGCCCTCTGTTTCTTACTCTCATGCCGACCCTATTAGTGCCCTTCCCTTGACGCTCTTATTCAATTGGCTGAACAGGCTATCACCCTCAATAATTTATTCTTTGCATACTCCCACTTCCTCCAGGCCAAAAGTGTAGCCATGGGCACCAGCATGGGCCCCAGCTATGCCTGCCTCTTTGTCGGATACATGGAATGGTCCATCTTTCACAGTTACACCGGCACCATTCCCCACCTTTTCCTCTACTACACCGATGACTGTATCGGCACCACCTCGTGCTCCCACGAGGAGGTTGAACAGTTGATCAACTTCATGAACACCTTCCACATTGACCTCAAGTTCACCTGGGCCATCCTGGGCACCCCCTCCCCTTCCTGGACCTCTCCATCTCCACTTCTGGCGACCAACTCAACATGGACATCTACTTCAAACTCACCGATTCTCACAACTACCTGGACTCCCACCCTGCCTCCTGTAAAAACACTATCCCTTATTTCCAATTCCTCTGCCTCTGCTCCCAGGAGGACCAATTCCACCACAGGGCATCCCAGATGGCCTCCTTCTTCAAAGATTGCAATTTCCCCTCCCATGTGGTCGACGATGCCCTCTAGTGCATCTCCTCCAATTGCCGCACCTCCACCTTTGAACATCACCCCTCCACCACAACAAGGACAATCTACCTTTGAACCCCAGTCCTCCAATTGCAACTCTCTCGTCCTCACCTTCCACCCCACCAACCTCCGTATACATCACATCATCCTCTGCCATTTCTACCACCTACAAACAGACCCCACCACCAGGGATCTATTTCCCACCATACCCCTATCTATGTTCTGGAGAGATCATTCCCTCTGCGACTCCCTTGTCAGGTCCATGCCCCACCAACCCACCCTCTACTCCCGGCACCTTCCCCTGTCACCACAAGAAGTGCAAAACCTGTATCTCCACCTCCCCCCTTACCTCCTTCCAAGGCCCCAAAGGATTCTTCCACATCCGACAGAGATTTACCTGTACTTCCAAACACCTCATCTACTGTGTCCATTGCTCTCAATGTGTTCTCCTCTACATTGGGGATACAGGATGCCAATTTGCAGAATGTTTCAGAGAACATCTCTGGGACACACCCACCAATCAACTCCACCGCCCGGTGGCCGAACACTTCAACTCCCCCTCCTACTCCTTTAAGGATATGCAAATCCTTGGCCTCCTCCACTGCCAAACTCTAGCCACCCGACGCCTAGAAGAAGAACGCCTCATGTTCACCTTTGGGACCCTTCAACCAAACAGGACTAATGTGGATTTCACCAGTTTCCTCATTTCCCCTTTCCCGACGTTATCCCAGATTGAAACCTTCCGACTCAGCACTGCCCTCTTGAACTGTTCTACCTCTCCATCTTCTTTCCCACCTATCCGCTCCACCCTCCTCTCCAACCTATCACCTTCACCCCCACCTTCACCTACCTATTGCGTTCCCAGTTACCTTCTCCCCACAGCCCCACTCCCCTCCTATTTATCTCTCAGTCCCCTTGGGCCACAAGCCTTATTGCTGATGAAGGGCTTATGCTCAAAAAGACGATTCTCCTGCTCCTCGGCTGATGCCTGACCAGCTGTGCTTTTCCAGCACCGCACTCTTTGACTCTCAATATGTAGATAGGCTGACTAGAAGGGAGGCCACATTGGATTTGTTGCCTGGCAACAAACCAGGTCAGGTGTCAAATTTCTCGGTAGGAGAGCATTTTGGTGATATTGATCACAACTCCCTGACCTTTACTATACTCAAGGAGAGGGATAGGAGCAGACGGTATGGGAAAGTATTTAATTGGGAGAGGGGGAATTACAATGCTATTAGGCAGGAACTATAGCACCTAAACTGGGAAGAGATGTTCTCAGGGAAATGCACGACAGAAATGTCAAGGTTGTTTAGGAAGCACCTACTAGTAGTGCTGGACAGGCTTGTCCCACTGAGGCATAACAACCTTGGGTGACAAGGGATGTGGAGAAGGAAAGAAGGGCTTCAGAGGGTTACAAGGTAGCCAGGAAGGAACTGAAGAATGGACTTAGGAGAGCTAGAAAGGGGCATGAAAAAGCTTTAGTGGGTGGGATTAAAGAAAACCCTAAGGCATTCTACGCTTATATGAGGAGCAAGAGGATGGCCAGAGTGAGGGTAGGGCTGATCAGGATTATTGGAGGGAACTTGCACCTGGAGTCAGAGGAGGTAGAGGAGGTTCTTAATGATTACTTTCCTTCAGTATTCAGTACTGAGAAGGACCTTGATATTTCTGAGGACAGTATGAAACAGGCTGATATGCTCGAACAGATTGATGTCAGGAAGGAGGATGTGCTGAAAAATTTGAAAATCATAAGGTTAGATAAATCCCCTTAGCCAGACAGGATATTCTCTAGGTAGGCCAGATGGGATATACTCTAGGTTACTACAGGAAGCAAGGGAAGAGATTGCCACGTCTTTGGCGATGAGCTTTGTGTCCTCATTGTCCACTGGAGTAGTGCCAGATGATTGGAAGGTGGTAAATGTTCTTCCCTTGTTTAAGAAAGGGAATACAAATAATCATGGAAATTACAGACTAGTCAGTCTTACTTTGGTGGGCAAGATATTGGAGAGGATTCTGAGAGACAGGATTTATGATTACTTGGAAAACCATAGTTTGATTAGAGCTAATCAGCATGGCTTTGTGAGGGGCAGGTCATGCCTCACAAGCCTTACTGAATTATTTAAAGATGTGACAAAACACATTGAAGGTAGAGCAGTGGATGTGGTGCACATGGATTTTAGCAAGACTTTTGATAAGGTTTCTCATGGTAGGCTCATTCAGAAAGTAAGGAGGCATGGGATACAGGGAAATCTGGCTGCCTGGATACAGAATTGGCTGCCCCATAGAAGTCTGGCTGTCAGTTCGGAAATGATCTTGATGTATGGTAACGTGACTAGTCCTTTGGGTTGTGGCATGTCCTCATTTCTGTTGTCTTTCCCTTAGGCATCTGTTGATGAAATTGCGAGGATATCTGTTTTTGGCGAATACAATGTAGAGGTGTTCTTCTTCCTCTTTTTGCAGTTCAGGTGAGCTGCAGTGTGTTGTGGCCCTTTTGAACAGTGTCGTAATGCAATTTCTTTAGTGTGTGTTGGGGTGGTTGCTTTTGTAGTTTGACTGCTACGATCACTAGGACTCATAACAGCACACAAACCAACAGCCACTCTCAGACAACAACTCACCAGGACAAAGGACCCGATACCCAGCATGAGCAAAACCAACGTAATGTACAAGATCCCATGCAAGGACTGCAAAAAACACTACATAGGACAAACAGGAAGACAGCTAACGATCTGCATCCATGAACACCAACTAGCCGCGAAACTACATGACCAGCTATCCTTAGTAGTCACACACGCAGATGACAAGCAACATGAATTCGACTGGGACAACACTACTATTATAGGGCAAGCCAAACAAAGAACAGCCAGGGAATTCCTAGAGGCATGGCACTCATCCACAGATTCAATCAACAAATATATCGACCTGGACCCAGTATACCGGCCACTGCAGCGGACAGCTGGAACTGATAACCAGAAGCAGCAGATACAAACCACTATAAATGCCGGAGGAAACATCCCAGAAGTGCTTCACAGGAGGCTCCCAAGCACTGAGGAAGACAGGGGACGAAATGTCTGCAACACAAATTCCCAGCTCGGTGAACAGAACCAGATATTTCTAGTACCTTGTCCCTGTCACCTCTCTGTGATATTACCAGTACCTTGTCCCTGTCACCTCTCTGTGATATTACCAGTACCTTCGGCCTGTCACAGCTCTGTGATATTACCAGTACCTTGTCCCTATCACCTGTCTATGATATTTCCAGTACCTTGTCCCTGTCATCTCGCTGTGATATTACCAGTACCTTCGTCCTCTCACCTCTCTGTAGTATTACCAGAACCTTCGCCCTATCACCTCTCTGTGATATTACCAGTACCTTGTCCCGATCACAGCTCTGTGATATTTCGAGTACCTTCTCCTTGTCACAGCTCTGTGATATTACCAGTACCTTGTCCCTATCACCTCTCTGTGATATTTCCAGTACCTTCTCCCTGTCTCAGCTCTGTGATATCACCAGTACCTTGTCCCTATCACCTCTCTGATATTTCCAGTACCTTCTCCCTGTCTCAGCTCTGTGATATCACCAGTACCTTGTCCCGATCACAGCTCTGTGATATTGCCAGTACCTTGTCCCTATCACCTCTCTGTGATATTAACAGTACCGTTGCCCTATCACAGCACTGTGATATTACCAGTACCTTCAGCCTGTCACCTCTCTGTGGTATTACCAGTACCTTCGTCCTAACACAGCTCTGTTGTATTACCAGTACCTTCGGCCTGTCACAGCTCTGTGATAATACCAGTACCTTCGGCCTGTCACAGCTCTGTGATAATACCAGTACCTTCGGCCTATCACAGCTCTGTGATATTACCTTCTCCCTGCTGCAAATAGAAGCAGGAGCAACTCCAGCAGCAGCAGGTTCACCTCTGGTATCAGAGCACCAGCTGCCTTCTCCTCCACAGGACAGAGGGAATGGCCTTTTCACTGGTTAAAGGAAGCAAGAGCTCTGAAACACTTGGCTCTCCTTCCACATCTGAGCGCCAGTGTCTCAGGAGGTTGAGGCTGCTGATTCCCACTGCCTTCTGGAACTTGGCAATCTTTCTAATGGAGCAGGTGGCCTTCCATTTTCATTGGCTAAGACGACAGCCACTGCCGGTTGTCTACACTTCCCTGTCCTCTCTAGCACACTCTGGGATTCCACCTATTGTCAAGATTGTCTGCTCTCTGCTTGGGGGGACAGGAGGAATTGAGGTGAGAGTGTACGTGTAGAGAGGAGGGAAGGAGAACATTTGATGGGGCAAGGGTGCAAAAGTGAGATCAGTAGGTGTGAGATCTAGAGGTTGTTGTTCTGATCAGGGTACAAGGAGAGAGGGAGACAGACAGAGAGCGCAAGAGAATTGAGTGGAGTTGGAATGTACATTGGCCTGAGTAGTATTGTGCACAAGAATACTGGCCACGTCTGCTTTCCTGCTTTGTGTAGTCCTGCATGCACTGGCTCAGAGTCCCTAGTTCTGCTGCTGACTCCCTTGTGTGTCCTTGGTTGGAGAGGTTTATCTCTTCCTCTTGCACTTGCTCACCTCACTTCAGCCTCGGCCTGGAGAAGAGACATGATTGAGGTATATAAAACTAAGGAAGGAACTTTTCCCCTTGGTGGAAGGATCACTCACTAGAGGCCATGGATTTAAGGTAATGGGCAGCAACTTTAGTGGGGATGTGAGGGAAACTTATTTTAACTCAGAGGATGTTGGGAATCTACACACACTGCATACACTACTTTCAGACACCAATTATTACTATATGCCTTATAAGCACATAAAATATACAATTGCAGTATTCTGCAATGCACATTTAAACTCCAGTGATTTAGATATACAAATGTCAGCAGCAAGTTAACCTGAGGCTCTGAGAGGCTGCAGGAGCAGAGCATGTGTTGTGGATCCAGCTATTGCTTGTGGTAATTATAGCCGGCTCCTGGTGGGTCCTCCAACGTGGTGAGCTGCTTCGGCAACTTCTTCAGCACCGGGGTGGGTTCTGGGTCCACGATTCCTACGGCCCGCGATTCCTTACAGCAGTTTTCGGTGTCATGTTTCCTTGACCTCAGGAGCACTGGAACTGTGAATTGAACTAAGATGGACTTTGTCTTAATTTTTCTTCTTCTATAATATTCATAATTTGTTATTAAAGTGACACTGGAGTGTGGCAACTTAAACTTTATCAAAAAACAATAGGTGACAATACCTTACCATTCTATTCTGTAACAACATTTACAAAGTATTTAGATGTACGCTTGCAATGTGTGGCACGGTGGTTAGCACTGCTGCTTACAGTACCAGAGACCTGGGTTCAATTCCTGCCTCAGGTGACTGACTGACTGTGTGGAGTTTGCATGTTCTCCCTGTGTCTGTGTGGGTTTCCTCCCACAGTCCAAAGATGTGCAGGTTAGGTGAATTGGCCATGCTAAATTGCCTGTAGTGTTAGGAAAGGGGTAAATGTGTAGGGGTATGGGTGGGTGGTGGGTTGGCGTGGACTTGTTGGGCCGAAGGGCCTGTTTCCACACTGTAAGTAATCTAATCTAATGCCAAGGTTCTGAGCCCAGTGCTGGGGAATGGGATTAGAATAGTTAGTGGGTTTATTTTGAAGGTGCATACTCGATGGGCTGAAGAGCCTTGCCTGCAATATACATCTCTAAAGGCTGGAGGTTGGAGCAGCTTTCTTACGTGGGAACAGAATTCAAGGCACTTTGAGAAATGGTCAAGGAGCTGGTCTGATTTGACGGAATGGGAATGCTGCAGCAAAATATTTCATAAAACAGATCACACATTTTCGCTTCAGCATTTCCCGAGCTGACGTCATGATGCCTCCAGCTTCATATCACAGTCCATGACATATCTCCACCAAGTGGTCGGGCTTGCAAATGCGTGGAGAATGAAGGCATTTTCTTTTGCTTTTCCCTTATTTATTCACACTATGTGTAAGTCAATTATGAAACGTTAGTCTGTCACATAGTGTTAGTTTAATCGTTAGTTACTTAATTACCTTGGAAACCTTTTATCTCAGCGCCATCTACAGGTATATTTTTATAATGGGTTTTCTCAGGTGGATTGGAACTGAGATGAACCTGTTCAGGAAGGAGTTTTGGTTTTGTCTGCACATTTCTCAAATGGGACTCTTTAAATATGCACAATGGGTTTCAAAAGGATTCCTGTGGCCTCATATGAGCAGCATGGGAAGTGCCAGAGGAGCTGCAGTGGGGCTGTTGCTGTAATACTCGAAGAGGTGTGCACAGCATTAACGGGGCAGAAACATTTCAGAAGATGGCGACTGCTGCCATCTTGTAGGTCACAGCATAAGCCCTAGGTGCCAAGTTTGAAAGCAAGCAGCAGCTGATCACAACCCTCTCTCCAGTGAACAATTCCAGAACTATGGTCACCGAACTTAGGGTCAAGAGTGTAGTGTTGGAAAAGCACAGCAGGTCAGGCAGCATCCGAGGAGCAGGAGAATCGGCGTTTCGGGCATAAGCCCTTCATCAGGAATAGACTTATGCCTGAAATTTCCAGCACTACACTCTTGACTCTGGTCTCCAGTCCTCACTTCCTCACCATTTCTGAGGGCCAACTATCACCTTCCCTATGTTGGCTCCAAGAAGTAAGACCATAAGACATAGGAGTGGAAGTAAGGCCATTCGGCCCATCGAGTCCACTCCGCTAAAGATTAGATTCCCTACTGTATAGAAACAGGCCCTTCAGCCCTCTGAAGAGTAACCCACCCAAACCCGTTCCCCTACAATTGGATTTTGGGAGGAAACCAGAGCAAACTCCACACAGACTATCAGCTGAGGCTGGAATCGAACCAGGGTCCCTCATACTATGAGATAGCTGTGTTAACCATTGAGCCACCGTACCAACCAAGTAGTGGCGATGATGGTGTTGTAGAAGTGTGTGAGGGTCCGAAAAGGTTAATGCTAAGGATTGCCCAAGCATCATCCACTCTGATGATGTCCTGTCAGCTTAGTATCCCAAGTAGACAGACAAGAGGCTGGAAGAACACAGCAAGCCAGGTAGCATCAGGAAGTGGAGAAGTCGATGTTTTGGGTGTAACCCTTCTTCAAGACTGGGGGTGGGTATAGGGGGAACTGCAATAAAGGAGGTGACAGGAGTAAGGTGGTGAAGGGGGATAGGTGAGGACAGATAGAGGGTACGATCTAGTTGGTCAAAACAAACTTGCTGCTACAGCCATGTGATGTTCCTCAGCTGCTGTTTTCGCAACCATCTCATCCCTCATGGCCTACAGGTACATTTTAAAGCCTTCAAATTTGGATCCACCTTTGATGCTCCATACTTGCCACATACCAAGCAGGTCATGTAGACCCTGACCCCTGATTGAAGATGGTGGCAGCAAATCGACCTCTTAGTGTACACTACCACAGATTACTCATACGACGTGATGAACCATGGTATAGAGCTCAAACAACAACTGAGTGAAGTTGCAAACTTTAAAAAGTTTGTGTGGTGCTATCAGCACACATAATTAAAATGAAATGAAGCAGATGAATCTTTTCAAGTTCTCAGCATCTTTTGGAAGTTGCACATTTGGCAAGTGGGCCTTGCTTTGTGTCACCAGTTGAATGAAGCAGGTACGAATGAAGCAGCAGAGAGTGATGCTAATGGGGTTGGCGGAAGAGTGAAACCAGAATCGCTGTTTGGGTGGTCACTTGATAGGAGATCTTATTTACTATATTTCCCAACATAAGCTTATATGATCTTTTTTGGAATCTAGAAAGTTGGACAAAATCAGCAACATATTCCTTCTGAATTTCTTTTGTGCTTGACCTGTTCAATAAAATGCACATTATCTTTTAATTATATTGCATGGTCATGGTCATGGTCATGCGTGTGCAATAACTTAATAGGAACAACTTGAGGTGACCTATACTATACCTTCTGGACTGCTGTCCAGTATGACGTGGTAATCGTAAGGTGTAATAACCAATCATTCATCAAGGAATGATTAACTCTGTATGTTAGTTCTTTAAAACAGTAAAACACATGTGAAGTTATAAAGCAGATACTGTAGCAAACCAACTGGTCTCATTTTGTATAGTTTGCAGGGCGAAAGCAGACTAATTGGAAGGTAGAATTGCAACATTGTATGAACACAGGGCATGGACGCCTTAAAGCTAAACTCTCTTAAAGACAATTTACATATATGACCATATTTATCAATGCATTTGAACTATGGTAGGAAGGCTAGCAACCAGAAGAAGCAGATTTCAAGCAATTGGCACAATAAGGACAATATTGTTACATGCACAGTCATATGCAAATGACATTCAAGCAGAAGTAGGGCATTTGGACTTTCAAGGCTTCTTACCACAACAATATCATGGCTGATCTGCTAGTGTTCTGAAGTTCACATTTCAATTTATCCCTGAAAATCTTTTATTCCTTGCCCAACAAAAATCTATCCACATCTGCCTTCTGGTAGAAGTTTACAAAATCCAGATGGAAATTTACAAAATTATAAGAGGCATGAATAGAATGGACAGCCAGAGTCTTTCTCTCAGGGTAGAAATAAAATGTCAATTGCTAGAGGATATAGGTTTAAGGTAAAAGGCGAAAAGTTTAAAGGAGATGTGAGTCGCAATTTTTTACATGGAGGGTCAAATGTGCTCCCAAAGGAGGTGGTCAAACCAGATGCAATAGCAATGTTTAAGAGGCATCTTTGCAGATACATGAATAGGCAGGGAGCAGAGGAATGCAGGTCGTGTAGAGACAAAAGGCTTTTGTTTAGAAAGGCATCATACGTACATGCAGGCTTGATGGGGATGAAGGGCCTGTTCCTGTGCTGTACTATTCTTTGTTCTGAAAAATATTTAATGAACCTTCCTCCAGCACCTTCTCAGCAGAGAGTTCAAAAATCAAACAATAATCTGAGAGAAAGAAAAGTTCCCTCAACTCTGTCCTAAAAGGGCCACCTTTCATTTTAAAACAGTGTCCCCTGGTTCTGGACTGACCCAAAAAAAGAAACATTCATTCTACATCCAACTTGACAAGACCATTCAGAATTAAAAAAACTTTAATCAAATTAGCCTCACTCTTCTACATACCAGTGGAAATGTGTTGCTGGTCAAAGCACAGCAGGCCAGGCAGCATCTCAGGAATAGAGAATTCGACGTTTCGAGCATAAGCCCTTCATCATTATTCCTGATGAAGGGCTTATGCTCGAAACGTCGAATTCTCTATTCCTGAGATGCTGCCTGGCCTGCTGTGCTTTGACCAGCAACACATTTGCAGCTGTGATCTCCAGCATCTGCAGACCTCATTTTTTACATACCAGTGGAATCAGCCCTGACTACCCAACCTTTCCTTATAAGACAATCCATTTCATTCCAGGTATCAGTCTAGTAAACTTGATGTACCTCCAGCATACTTAAATCCGCCCGTACATAAGGGGGCAAAACTGCACACAGTGTTTCAGATATTGCTCTTTATAGTGAAATGAAACATATTTAATTTTCTGTTCAATTCATCTCACAAAAAGGATAGCATCCCATTTGTCTTCTTAACTTCTTGCTAAACCTGTCAACTAATGTTTTGTGACTCATGTACTCGAGTAACTACATCCTTCAGCACTTAGGATTTGGCAGTCATTCCTAGTCTTATTGCTGTTTAAATAAGATGTTTTTATTTTTCTGCTAAAGTGATCAATTTCACATTTTCCCATATTATACTCCATGTGCCAGATTTTTTCCCACTCACTCATCTTACCTATATTTGTGGGCATCCTTATTATGCCATCTTTCCCATCTTGCTGGCACTTGCAAATTTAGTTACCATATCTTTGATATACCCACCTAAGTCATTGATATAAATTGTAAGAAGTTCAGAGTCCAGCACAGACCCTTGTGGAACTACACCTGTCATGTTATGCCAATTAAAAAAAAAAATAATGAATTCTCTCTGTTTTATGCCAATTAGCTTCCATTCATGCTGGATAGTCTACTTAAAATGCCTTGCCCTTGACAGGTATCAAGCTAACTGGCCAATTGATCTTGTTACTGCTCCTCTCCTCTTGAGTTAAGAGATTATATTTGTTACTTTGCAGAGTATTGAAACCTTTCCAAAACCAAAAAACCTTTGGAAAATTAACACCACTGTAACTATCAATTAATTAGCCACTTCTCCAAGACCCTTGGATGAGGCGTTTCTGGACATGCGGATTTATTAGCTCTAACAGTTTGCACAGTACCACTTCCCTAGACGATAGGAGCCATTCTTTTAAAACAAGTTCATCAAGTTGTGATTTTGAGGATGCTGTCTGAAAGGATGGTAGAAGCAGTTGTAACAGTTAACTATTCTTAAAGAGCCTGTTCATGCAGAGTGGGCCTAAGGCCCTCGTTCTACATGAAACTTATTTTTAATCAACCTGTTTGAACATACTTCCAGGGCAGGTGGTACTTGAAACTGGACCTTCCGAACAGAGGTAGGGACACCACACTGCATCATAAGCACTCTCCTTTTTGGCTTGCAAGATTCTCTAATAGATAATGAAATTTGATGAGGACCAGTCCAAAGATCAGTAAGACTCCCCTCAGACAATCTTTCATCCAGAAAACTTTGCATTCATTCAAACCTTGTGTTTACCATTTTGTGTTTACTATCAAACACCGTACTGCAACCATATCTGCTCATTTTCCAAGCTAGCTTTCTTTGAGATAACTATTGGAAATCTGACTGAAATCTAACTATTTAACATTTACGTTCTTCCCATGTCTTTTATGAACTTAACAAAAATTCAATTAAATTGCTTTATATAAATTCCCTTTGTAAATCCATGATAAGTTCTACCAAATCGCTTATTGCCCCCAAGTTCTTTGTCGATTCTGCAGAAGAGTCATACTGGATTGGAATATTAACTCGGTTCCTTTCTCCACGGATCCTGCCAGACCTGCTGAGTGTCTTTTGTTTGTTTTATTTCAAGTCACCAGCATCGACAAAATTTTGCTTTTATTTACTATGTTATTATGTTTTTCGTAATTGATTCTATTGGAGGCAATTCATCTCTCTTCCTGTCCTTCCCTCAGATCTCTCTTAAATAAAACACTATAATTGATGTTTTCAAGCGCCCACCCAGTTTTAACAAATCCCAATGTATTTTTGCCACTGTTTAGTCTTGAATTCACTTAGAATCCTAGTATGAGTAACATCTAACACTGGTGTTTTTTTTCTACTTAGAATTCATTCACCTATCCAGACTCTAATTGAATGTTATTAAATATCGCAATCTGCTGGTACTTGAACATCGTTTTGTCCAGAACTAAACATTTGTAGATTCTTTCACTTGCATCTATATATTCTCTAATTGAGAGACCTACTTCAAAAGTTGGGGAGTCTGTGTATTTGTGTTTTTGCCTCTTCTATATTTTCTCCTCTTCCCTAAAGAATTTTGTCAAATCATGTCAGTTGTCATATTCTCCCAAAACTGTTAGTCCCAGTCTCTGCATGCAGTGAAATCAATTTCAGACTGGCTGCTTTACTGCCTGTCCTGCTTTGCTCGAGGGACTGCAAGTAATCTAGGTCTGTAAGCTGATTACAGTTATCAACAAGTGCCTGAATTTTCCAAACTGCAATCTTGATTTCCTTTCCCGTCCTGGGAATTTTTTTTAAATGGTGACCTGTGCAATGTGGAGGTTATGTGATTGTATTTATTGACATGAGGAGAAAGTGAGGACTGCAGATGCTGGAGATCAGAGCTGAAAAATGTGTTGCTGGAAAAGCGCAGCAGGTCAGGCAGCATCCAAGGAGCAGGAGAATCGACGTTTCGGGCATAAGCCCTTCTTCAGGACATCAATGGACAATAATTGTTTGGTTTTGAAATCTTGTGTCTCAACCTGGAAAACCCAACCAGTTAATGACAAATATCTGTGAGTTAAGCAGACTTACAAATATGGTACTACGACATTTATTAATGGAGTATATATGTAGGTACTGATACTATGACAAGTGTTTGAATACACAATAAATTAAGGCATCATTTAAAACTTCTCTCTGCAAAACTTGGCTCCATGGTATTATTGTTGCTACGAAAGGTGGACATTAGAAGATGGCTGCTTTCAGTCACATTTTGCTTGACCTCCTCAACACTCTGTGAGTGGGCATGCAATGTCACGCCATGCCTACATTGGTAGCATTCAGAATGGGCATCAAGTAACTTCTTGTTTTTCTTATTTGTCATCTCTTCTTAATCTGTTTCCACATCCAGCTTTCCATAACTGAGTTCATCCTTCTCTATTGCAATCATAACATCACCACCTAACAGAGCCACCATCTCTTCTCCCACCTCCCCCAGCAACACCCTCTACCCTCCCCAGACCACAGCCAGCTTTTTCCAAGCTTTACTCCATCCTAAATGTCCTGTACCTATTAAGATTCAGGTCCCAATCCATGTCATCCTTCAGCAATGTCTCTGTCAGGCTACCAGATCAAACTTACTTATCACTCTTTGAGCTCTCAGGTCACCTGTTTGTTTAAAATACAATGCACATTCAGATAAAGAGTCTTTAAATTTATCCTTTTATTATTTTTGTTTCCTCAGGTGTATCTGTTGATATAATCTCAGAATTGTACCATCTGTCTTTTCCTGTAAAGGTCTGAATTAATTATTTCCAGAATTAAAATCCTTCCCTTTGCCTTGTTTCTACCCTTTCTTTAAACTATATGTTCTCAAGTTTGATCCCATAACCAACTATTTAGTTTATAGTCCCCACGACTTCCCTATTTATGCAGTTCACAAGAACACTGAACCCAGCATGTTCAGATGGAGATTGGTCCAGTGCCACAGCACCCACTTTGCCTGGTACTGGTGTTAGTGCCCTGTGAACCAGAACCCACTTCTCCCATGCCAGTCTGTGAGCCATCTCCCATCACTCGATCTGATTTCCTCTATTGTCATGATCTGGTGGAACTAGTGAGCTGCAATTCAAGTCTCACTAATTTACAGGTCATCACGAGGGTCAAATATGACACACCAAGTTCATCAGAGCACAAAAAACAAAGCGTTATTTATTATAACAAACTAATCCTCTTAAAAGTGGCAAGAGTAGATTATTAATTGTTGTAGACTGCATGTCTTTTAAGACCTAGCTCTCTCACATTCATTCACACGGAAGGCAGACAGAGCGATGTGATAAACAGTCTTTTTAAAGGCATGATGGATAATAATATAGGCAAAAAACAGAAAGTCTGTAGATTAAAGTCCAAGCCAAATGGGAAAACGAGATGATTTTCTCACAATTTTGTTTTCATTTTTGGAAATGATATCACATTGTTGACTGACGATCCTTGATTTGGCAGCTGGTTAATTGGACTTCGGTTTTTGCTTGAATTAATAGTTTTCTTTCTTTTTGCAAAGTCTTTGAATGATTTCTTCTCAATTACAAAGACTGGTTTAAAGGCTTTCTGGAGGTCTGCTTTCCAAATGCTCCTCCCATGGCGATAAACCGTAGTTCAACCAATCCAAACCATGTTGCTAGGCAGCTATGCATTTCCATCCCAAAGACACCAGGTGCTGGCATGTCACTAAGGTTCACAATCCAACCTTTTCTTTGAGTAACCAGTATGCAACCATACAGTTCCACTTCTCTTAGAGTCATAATAAAACCATTCATTCTCAGCAGTAAAACAGTCCAAGCTCCCATTTTTTTCCCAGTTTATATTTCCAACTAAAATCTGTGTAGCCCATGTTGGAACCATACACTATGTTAATTTGTGCATGCAGGCTCAGATAATAATCCAGGGTTTATGAGCTTAGAGGCTCTGCTTTCTAATTTGGGGCCAAGCTCCTCATTACTGATTATGCAGCACCTCTTTCTGTTTCCTTCGTATATTGTTGATGCTCACACGGACCACAATAACTTAATCCTACCCTCCAAATATAAGTTCCTCTCCTGTCCCGAGCAGATGTTCTTGATCCGAACAGCAGGCTGGAAACACAGGCTGGACTCGTGCTCTTCGCTGTAGAGGATAGTGTCAATCCCCCTCACTGTGTACTGGCCCCTACTGCCTCCACATTCCTTTCCACTCACTCCATTAAGTGACTTCCTATACCATAGTGTGTTTGCTCATCTATTCTATGGTTTTCCCCCTCTCATCTAAACAACTGAAAGAACCTAAAACCTGGACAACTGAGAAGGCTGAAGTTCCTGCTGTCCTCCCCTTGGGGTCCCCTTATATGTCTCACTTACAGTCACACTCTCCAGTCCTTTAACACTGACCAAATTAGAAAACCCTATTCGAATGCTCCTGGCATAAAGAATCCAGCTAACTTTCCCTGTCCCTGAGGAGTCAATGTCTGTCATTCAGTCTCCAGCTAATACACACTGAGCTGAAACTTCAAATATTTAGCATTGACATGCTTGCCTGGATCACAATGCCATGTCAGAGTTCCCATGTGTTGTAGCTGTCACACATCATCTGTCCTGCTATCCCTAACATAACCTGAGGGTGGAATCTGACAGGAGCCTGAAAGATATGGGCAATGCAGGGATTAGTGGCAGAATCTTTGAGAAGTCTGATGAGTTCTATCTCAACATCAGGAGCAACTCGCTGCATATTTAATCCATTTGCAGAACAGTGAAGTGAGATTCTCGTTAGGCAGCCACAAGATGCCAGTTAAGTCTGATTATTGCTTACTCAGCGCCTTTTAATGCTACAACTTGTCTCATTGATATTTAACTTCTGATCTAACCAAATGCACCAAGAAGTTGAGAATTCTCAAGAAGGAAGTCAGCGTGGATACCTCATGACTACTGTTCACCAGTGGCTGCAAGGAGCCACCATGTTGCTCAGTACCAAACAGCATTTCATGGCATTAGCTATGGGCATGAACTGCATGCAACACTTACCCACAGACATTGGCATGTGAGATTTGCCAATCCTGTCTTGATCTTTATGGCACCTCTCCAATCCACTTGCAGGACACTTATGAAACACCAAATAAGAGCACTAGCAACTGGTATTGAAAGCAGTAAGGACAGGCACCAAGCTCATGGATTACTCCAGGCTGCATCTCAAGGTTGCTTGCTATCTTAGTGCCTCCTTACATGCTGACAGCATCCTTGCATCACCTTACCATGCCTGTTAGTGCATTGGTATTTCAGCCAATACTAAAGTTTCTCAGTACTGTCACACATTGCTCTTCTGCATAGATCCAGAGACTTGTTGCTTGTCAGGCTTGTCAGTAGACATCTCTTTTGAGGGGGAAGGATGTCTTGCTTTGTGGTATGCCAAGATGTCAATTCAACATCTACAGCATGTGCCAACTGACTGTACATCAAACTCATTGCACTAATATTTAATGAAGGAAAGTAAATGGGAGCCCGTCCTCAGTCTGACTGAGACGTTGCTGCATTCGGTTGCATTGGGTGGGGGGGGGGGGGGGGGGGGGGGGGGGGGGGGATCCTGGTACCATCCATCATGGACTAGACACAGTCAGTCATCCTCTCATGTTAGGGGATATGTCCAAATACAGTCCAAGGAGAGCACAAAGGTCAGACTGATGGGTCCAGTCCACGTAGTCGCAGGAATTGTACCTTGTCAGTTGGGAAGCTACAACCACAGGGTCCAAGGGCTGGTCAGTCACAACCAAGGAAATATTGCCTCTAATATTATCTTTCAGTGCACAGATCTCCAAATTCTCTGGATGGTATTGACTTCTGTAACCAGAAACCAAGTCTTTGTTGTGGGGATTGGCGTGCAGTGAACTTCGAATGAACCTTGGAGGAGTTTCGGAGGAGCCTTGGAGTGGATTTGTGGCTTAGAGGGAAGTTTGGGCAAGAAGCTGCTCATCAAAGAGGACTGGGCATGTCAATCCTGGGGATTTTGCATTGATAGCTGAGGACAGGTGCCTATATGGGCAGCAGTGGGTTCCAAAAGGGATGGGAGAGTCAAGACTTGGATGTAGCAGGTGCAAGCATATACATAGGTGGGGACAAGGACGGGAAAATCAAGGAGAATGGTGGGTGTGTTGTGCGGAACACCGGCAGAGAGAATGGTAAAATGCAGGGGGAAGGGTGTAGTTATTGGCAGTTATTGGTCTCCAGGCATTGAGGAGCAGGATGGGTATCATCAAAGTGTAATGCTACAGTTCAGGTTGCATAGAGGATGGCTGCAGGTGAGATTCTATGTGGTAATTCTCCACATTGAGGTGAAAGTGGGCTCATGTGGGATAAATGGTGACATGGTGGCTATGAGTCTTGGGAGTACCTGAGGACCCGATGGAACCTAGTGCGAACTACATTCCTTACCCTCCTTTGCCATTCTTTCAAGGTGAAATACAACAAAGCTGCCGACTTCACTGTTTGGAGGTGTGAGTACTATTGCACCGGATATGGTCGATTCCTTGCAAGCTCCTGTGTGCAGATCTAAGTTTCCTATTTCCTACAATTATTGTACACTCTTTAAATTTAATAGACCTATTATTTACTATCTATGCTACTTAACTCTGTGATCTGCCTGTATTGCTCACAAGACAAAACTTTTCACTGTGCCTTGGTACACGTGACAATAAATTCAATTCAATTCAATTCATCGGCAGTATATGGCATCACTTTCTTTCTGAGAGCTAAGAACCTGTTTTGCTCTTTATATTCTCAAATGAAATCATTTCCAGCAAGAGTTTATACCCAGCAGCTATTGGGCTGCTGGTCACTGTAACTAGATTGCTAAAGTAGTGACATGTGGATGCAGCATGATCAAGATGAAGGCAAGCCCAGAACCAGCAGCAAAGGCTGACCTCACACAATGTCCCTCATGATGTGTGGGTTCTGCAGGAGGATCAGAAATTTTTTGCCATAGACTCCATTTCCTGGAGATGAGTGATCCAAATGAATCAGGAGCCTGATGGAACAATGCCAGATGCTGGAGCAGGACCTGAGGGTTGTAGGAAGAGAGGCCATCCTCTACCAGTGACTATGACATTAACAGACACTTTGAACTTCTATGTGACTGGCCTCTTCCAGGGAGTGATAGCTAACTAATGTGGGATCTCTGTAACACATCAAGGCCACACCAGTTTGTTTAGAACCCCTATTACAAGGTCAGTGCTGCAGCCCAGGCAATGGGATTCAGGAACATAACAGTGATTCTCCCAGGTACTGGATGCCATCGACTGCACACAAGTGGCACTGAAAGGGTTGTATCACAATGCAGAGGGAATTCAACAATAGGAGGGGTTCCATTCGAGGTATGTGCCCACTACCCTGGCAACTACCAGGACTCCTATCTCATGGACCTGGTGTGTTGAGTGTCCAAGTACGTTACGAAGATGGTTACAGGGAGGTAAGGGCTATCTGCTTTGTCCGTGGCTCATTGCACCATTGCACAGCCTCCTGACTGATATGGAACATGGATATCATGCTGCCCATTATTTGACCAGGCCCATGGTGGAGCAGACAGTAGGGCTTGGATAAGGCTGATAGGGCCCTTCAGTATAGCCTGGACAGAGTATGCTGCACCACCCTGTTATGCTGTGCTGTGCTCTGCACAATTGGAGCAGGCGAGGTGAGGTGATGTAATAGATGTTGAGCAACTGGGGGAGAGAGATCAGTTTCCTGAAGAGGAGGAGAAGGATAAAGTCACAGGGGAGGAGGTAGCTGTCCTTGTCCATGATAGAGTTGACCTGTGTTAAGGGCTTTAAGCCAGACTCGATCGGATTGACACTTTGTTCCAGTTGATGAGACCTGGGTGCAGAAGACCAATGGAATGTTAATATGTTAAAAACTGAAAGAACTGGGGATACTGTATAAATCAGAAACAAAAACAGAAATTACTAGAAAAGCTCAGCAGGTCTGAGAAAAGTTCACTGGACCCGAAACATTAACTTTAATTTCTCTTTACAGATGCTGCCGGACCTGCTGAGCTTTTCCAGCAATTTCTGTTTTTGTTTCTGAATGTTAACATGTTGTTGGTTATCGTTCAGCATTCGGTTTGCATTGTGGGGGTAAACTGGAGTCTCCAAGGATTTTGTTTCTGTTTGTTTGTGCCAACTGTAATAAAAGCTCATGTTTGGATTTGTCTGATTGTTTTACTGGGTGCAATATTCCCTTGCTGGACAATGACAAGATGGATCGACAGTGGGCATTGATAATTAAGTCACACTGAGTGACTTAGAGAGGGTGTTTAGTCAGGATGTAGTTAAAGGACAGGTACATTGTGTGGCCTAGTTGTAATGTATGAGGGAGTGTTAGCCATGCCAGCTATGTGCCATGAATACTGTGGCTACTTTTCCATTGTGTTGCTGGTGAGTGTCAGTGCCAGATTGCCAATGCTTGTCTGGGTGAACAGCCGCTTCTCAAAAGTGGCATAAGGGATGCTAGTCTTTTAGTTGATATTGCTGAATGGTGAGTTGTTAAGGGAATGATCTGAATTAAGGCGGAGCTAAAGTCCGACAAAAGGATCACCATAACGGGCTGAATTAATAGCTAATGAGGTGGGTTTGGTGAGAAATGTCAAGTAAACTCGCTAACCCCCTGGCCAAAAACTGCAAAAAACCCAACGTGTCTTACATATAGACAACAAAAAATAACGTACAGCCCTATGTAATGACTTAATTTTTTAAAAATGGAATTTTGCTTGCATTTTTATATATTTTATTAACTTTAAGACCAGTTGCTATACAATTCTGAACCTTACAAATAGAATAACTTTGGTTACTTTCCAGCTACTCACCAACTCATGTTTTTCTTCTCCTGGAGTAAGAGCCAAGTCCTGGAGGCTGGAAAAGTTAGAATAAGCCAAAAAACAAAGGAGCTCTTCTTTCCCTTTCTCCCCTAACTCTCTTAATCAGCAGAAGGCTTGCATGTTGCCTACCTCATTTCGATTTTCTTGAAATTTCTTAGCCCAACAATATGTGTAGTCAAATTTTAGCCTCATGTCTTTGAGTCAGAAGAGATAAAAGGTCAGAGAGAGAAGTTAATTTTCACCTTGGGAAAATATTAGATCAATCAGTGAAATAATTAAAATGGATACAGTGCATTTAAAAATTCCAGAATGTGTGTAAACTGCTGGACATAGTAGCTGTCAGTTTGTCAAATATTAAGATTGCACAGCCTCATTTTCTATCAACGTTTTGTTGGCTAGCTTGTAAATTTGGACAGAAAATGTCCCAATCTTGCTCACAAACTGGCCAGCTTCTGCCATTTCATTCTATAGTCTTTTGACTACCTTTCATTCCAAACATCATGTGAATAACCATTACTATAACTTTGAAATGTTTTGTGCAGTTCATTATTGTGTACAAGTATGGATGCATAGATGCTCTAAATAAATGTGCACACATGCTCAAAGGGGATGGGGTTATGAGGGGGCTGGGTCCAGGTGGGATGCTCTTTGGAGGGTTAGTGTTGACTCAATGGGCCAAATGGCTTCTTTTTGTACTGTAGGGATTTAATAATTCTGTGATTCAGTGAATATTGAGGTTGTTCTGCATTCAGTGTACCATTTTCAGATGATGCTTTAAACGGAGATATTAGCCTAAATTTTCTGTCCCAAGGTGGGCAGTGGGAGTCAGGAAAGCCCCCATGTACAATCATGGCCCCATGCCAGGCTACTGGAACTTCCATATCCATTTACCCACTGTATAGAAGCAATAAACCTTCCAGTGTATTAAAAATGCTTCAAAGAATCATTGATGGGCCTTTACTATGTTAAAAAAAACTTTATATTATAGGCCAATAAAAGTGTCAAATATCCAGATTTTTTTAAAGTTACAGGTACTGAAATTGCAAGTACTTGAAACCTCTTAAACCTGTGTAAATGAACATTTTGTTTTTAAATCTTTTTTCTATGCATCCAACTGTCGCTATAGGGTTCATTAGGCAGAATTTTTCCCTCCCTAGAGTGCCTTGAGAAATGGCAAGGAAGTTGAAAAAATGCAGAAACAATGAAAAAAAATCAGATTTTCGATATCAAGCAAATGTTTGCAATTTTCCCCATAAGTCTTAAATGGTGACTTCAAAATCTCACTCTGGGTGGTAACTACCTTATTTATGTATATTTGCATTGCATTAACTCCACAACACATCTTATTCATATGCTACTTCTAATTCTCCTCTCTTTCCCTGAAAAACTAGACAGGGCAAACTCTTTCCATTTAAGTTACAGAGGGTGCCTGATAGCTGCAACTCATTGATTGCTTCTTTTGTCGATACATAGATCGGGTTGACAGTCAGAATCTTGTGTTTAGATCAGAGTGGTGCTGGAAAAGCACAGCAGGTCAGGCAGCATCCGCAGAGCAGGAAAATTGACATTTCGGGTAAAAGCCCTTTATCAGGGCTGTTTCCTGATGAAGGGCTTTTGCCCAAAACATTGATTATCCTGCTCCTCGGTTGCTGCCTGACCTGCTGTGCTTTTCCAGCACCACTCTGATCTAAACTCTGGTTTCCAGCATCTGCAGTCCTCACTTTTGCCTAGTCAGAATCTTGCATAGATAGAATTGACAGTCAAAATCCTTTTCCCATGTTTGGAATGTCTAAAACAGGAGGGCAGGCACTTAAGGTGAGAAGGGGAAAGTTCAAAGGAGACAAGAGGGGCAGGTTTTTACACAAAGGTTGATAGGAGTATGGAACTCGCTGTCAGGGGTGGTAGTGGAGGCACGATAGGGGCATTTAAGAGATTTTTAGATAAGCACATAAACACAGAAGGAATGGAGGGAAAGGGACCAAAGGCAAGCAGAAGGGATTAGTTTAATTTGGCATCATGTTCAGCACAACATCGAGGGCTGAAGGGCCCGTTCCTGTATGATACAGTTCCTTCTTCTACGTTCTACATTTTATGTAACTTCTTGCTCCATGGATGCCATCCTCCTCAACTCTCTATCCGCACAAGTCAGCACTGGCAAGCTACCAGCCTCACCATATCACTGTGCCTTTACTCAGACCAACTTATATGATTTCAGGTCTTCAACACTCTGCTTTGGAATTCAGTGACACCTCCAATATGCATGCTAGTACAAGGTTGCTTTCTACATGGAGGTATACAAGAGTCTCATACATCTGCGCAGGATGGATCTTATGTCTCTAATTTTGCTATCTGAGGGCTCACTCAGCTTGCATTCACTGGGAGGCTGCCAACTGCACATTGCAGTCTTCGTGCACAATCACTGATGTAGCCTTTGTGTAGGTTGCATTTGTTTCAGCACACACAGCCTCCAGTGCTTCTGGGACTTGCATTGCTTTATAGCACTGCAGGAGATGCAGGCAGCTTGCCAGTGTGTGGAGCACTGGATTTGTGGCTGCATGGCACTAAGCGACATCAATGTTATATTTGCAACTTCCACTAGCAGTTTCCACAATAAGCCCACCACATGTGCTTCAAGCAAGTGGGCCAATGTGGAAGTCAAAGAGGAGTAGTATTTAGTGGGGCCATGAGGGACTATGTCAGTCAGGGGGTGCTGCCACAATCCTCAAATGGATATCAATATCAGAGGCTGAAAGTATGTATGAGGCTCTTAGAGAAATGATTGTTTTAGAGGGAATTTAAGTGCCCATTATCTTCCTTAATAAGAATCCATGTTGACAGTTAAAGGGTTGCAACTGCTAGACAGATACCAATAATGGCTGATAATTTTGATCTAATTCACAAAACTGCTTCCATTTTTTACCATCATCCCAGTTAAATTTGAAAGAGATAGGAAATGGGAGAGTGTAAGGATGGGAAGGAGCCAAGTTAAGGACTGGAGAGCATGGAATGCTCCAACTTCTCCTCAGAAGGGAAAGGTTTCTGGGAGAAAGTGAAAGTAGGAAGCCAGAGTTTTACCAAAGTGGAAAGGTGCAGCACATTTCTTTCAGAATGCTAGGAATCTTGAGGAAAACCCATGGGACTTAGTGAAGTTTGGAAGATTCGATCAGAAAAAGAAACCCTCAAGAGAAAGGGCGCAGAGCTGATTGTATCGATACCAACTATTAGGAGACCAGAGAAAAAAAATACTTTGAGTGCAGATGATGTAGATGGGATGGATGAGAGAGATCAAGGGAGTAAAGGGAAGTTAACCCCTTTTTCTTCAAGGAAGTATCCAACTACATAACTACATGAAGGGATTCAAGAGCTACTCAAACTCTCTCATTGGAGAAGAATTTAGATCCTCCCCTAAGAGTTCAATGAAAGCCAAAGAGTAGGTAAAAGGGAAAGATGGGGAGTATGGGAAAGGCAGGTTGTGAGAGGGAGACAACAATTTACAGAGTGATATTGAATGGTTAAGTAAATAACAAAACATTAATTATGTCACCTAATATGTGGAACCTTATCAAACACTTTCTGGAAATCCATATATATGTCTGCTGCTTCTCCTTTATCTGTCCTGCTTGTTATGTCCTCAAATAATTCTATTTAATTTGTCCAGCATGATTTCCCCTTCATGAAGTCATGCTGACTCGACTGGATCATCATATGTATTTCCAAATGTTCTGCTTTTACATCCTTTATAATAGACTCAAAACAAAATTTTAGCAAAACAAAATATTAAGATAATTACCTACAGTTATCGATTGTTTTTAAGCAAAAGTGTTACATTGACTGTTTTCCATTTCCCTTGGATTTTTCCACAATCTTTAGATGATTACCAGTCCATTTACTATCTCTATAGCCATGTTTCTCAGTATCTTAGGAAGCATCCCATCAGGTTCATGGAACTTAACGGTCTCTAGCTCCATTAGTTTCCTTAATACATTTTCCCTAGTGATGGTTATTGTACATATTTCCTCTCCTTTGCCCCTCAATTATTTAGTACACGTAGAATGCTATTTGCATCTTGCACTGTGAACATTAAGGCAAAATATTTATTTACCTCTGCTGTCATTTCCTGGTTCCCCATTATTAGTTCTCTCCCTGCATAGATGTTAGTCTCAGTCATTCCATGAAGAAACCCCTCCATTATGTTCAAGCCCCATTTTCTCCAGAACTGGTTACCCAGAACATTTCCACAGTGCAAGACTAGACTGGGCTGGTTTTACCTAATTAACTAATCAGCTACTCTTCAGTAGTACTTGTTTACCCTGCCTAAGCCTGGAAGAGACTTGCTTTGCTTTCTTGCCTAACTGTAATTCTTAGATTGAAGCAACTATAACAAGGTCAGCCAGGTGGACATCATAGTTAACAGGTTAACAGCTGCAACCTGGGAGGCCTTGGCTGACAGATATAAACTGGAGTGTCAGAGCTTCTCTTCACTGTGAGAGCTGGCTCTGATGAAGCTGGACTAATGTCAAGTACTATGTGTAAGTAAAGGGTGACTTGGTGATGGGATACTGACCTTTGTGAAGTTATTTTATAGCCAATTTAAAAAAAAAATGATCAGATGTCAGCTACAGACCACACCTTCAGAGAGATCTTGACACATCATAACTCACCATGAACTGAATTTCACTTCAAAAATATTTTGTGGACAGTGAAGCACTTTGAGATGCTCTGAGTTCATGAAAGACTTGTAACTGCACATGTTTGTTATTGGAGGCTGGTTCACCCATTCTTAATGCTTGGTTTCATCTCTTTATCTATTAATGAATGGCCTATGATTTACTTTAAAAATGTTTACATTTTTCCCAGAAATGTTTATCTCTAAGAAACCATCCATCTCCTATGATGATTGTTGCAGAGCATGACAAGAGTCTATATTTCTTCAGGATCAGTGGTGCTGGAAGAGCACAGCAGTTCAGGCAGCATCCAATGAGCAGCGAAATCGACGTTTCGGGCAAAAGCTCTTCATCAGGAATAAAGGGCTTTTGCCCGAAACGTCGATTTTGCTGCTCGTTGGATGCTGCCTGAAGTGCTGTGCTCTTCCAGCACCACTGATCCAGAATCTGGTTTCCAGCATCTGCAGTCATTGTTTTTACGTCTATATTTCTTCTTCTAACCTTAGTAGTTTAATTCTCTCCCAAAGACCCACCACTTCACCTCATCTATCCCTCGATAGCTTTACTCCATTCAGGTGCTTAATGCTTCCTGCACTATCAAAGATGGAAATATCAGAAATTGACACAAATTACTTGTCCCAGACTTCAGCATAACTCCAAACACATTGCTCATTAAAAGATTTCCTCTTTCAGGGATGTACAAGAGTTTCAATAATATTAGACAGAACGCAGTCAAACCACAAAATGATGACAAATGACTGTTCAGGTAATGAAATTGTAAAAAGAACTCTAGTTCCCTCAGAAATAAATCTCTAACCTCAAAGTGCAAAAAAATCCCATTTTTAAAATCCCCTGTACAAAATTGATTATGCAATGTTCAAATACGGTAGCAATTTGGTTTTGATTTTATTCACTGGAAATAGCAAACTTTTATATTGCACTCAGCATCAGCCTCACTCATGAAATATATTGAAAACAACTGTTGGTCATTAAATAATTCTTTAGATAAATTATTCAGTCATCCAGTTTTGTCTTTATTGGATTGAGGCTATTCTCTAAGGCACAATAGCAAAGAGACTATGTGTAGACATTTATCTGCAGTCACTACAGTCAAAACATCTGCTAGTAATTGAATATTATATTTCTTTCATATACATTTTTTGCCTGACTCTAATAATGCTGCATTTTTTTCCTAATGAGTACTGTGCAAACTATTAGAATATCATTATGTCCTTCAGTATCTAGCCTTTTAATCTGAATACAATATCAAGCATGTCATGTTATAGGTTTGGTGGTTACTTGCCAAGGGGCAAAATCAAACAGGGCAATTTTCTTAGTTGCTTTTTTGGCATATTGGGTTGAATTTTGTAGGAAATGAAGTGACGTGGCAAGATTAGTGGCAGGATTGGATGGAAGTCTGGCAAGGCCTATCTTGATGTCTGGAGAATCTCACTACATCTTTTATGCTTTTCCAAGCAGCGAGTGAGTTAGTTGTTTGAGAGTGCAAAGTAGCCAGTGAAGGAGCCATTATTGCTTGTTATACACCTTGTAATGGTCCAACTCACCTCATGAGTATTCAGCTTCTTATCTTCCCAAAAGTTTGACATTGAGAAATTTCGACATGGAAATCAGAGTGGGCACATGGAAACTTCAGCTCACTGCTTTCTCTAAAGAACCTCCACACCACTTAGGACCAAACAGCATCTCAGGTCATACCCACAGGCAACAGAAACACAGACTCCTTCATCCATGGACGCTAGTATCTGGGGGCATGGGTTGGGCGAAGGGGGGGGGGGGGGGGGGGGGGGGTTGGAGGTTGGTGGTGTGAGAGGGGGTGTGGGGCAGTGTAAAACTAACATGGTCGGGAGATGTCCAAGTATCAGAAATTGGTCTGGGTACCTCTCATTTGAGGCTGTCCAGTTCAGCCACAGTTACACCAAGTTTGTTTTATGTTGTCAACAGAGGGGTGAGGAAGAGCAAATAGCACAGATTATGAGGCTGCTCAGAGAGCAAAGAACAAAGGCAATGGTAATGATGGTAAAGGAGTGATAAAGATGTAAAATAGGTGCAAATGCTAGCTGTGAAAGGGAGAAGATGGATTCATTTTGTTGAAAAGTCAAGCCAACAAAATGCAAACAAGACACAACCAGTGGAAGGTAGGGGATACAAGAAAAATAGAAATGGAGGTCATAATTTGACGTTGTGGAAATTAATATTGAGTCCTAGAAGTTGTGAAGTGCCTGAGAGAAAAATGAGGCATGGTTCATGTCGCTGATGTTGAGCTTCATTGGAAGACCACAGCAGGCCAAGAATGGATAATGTTAATGTGAGAACAAAGAACTCTTCCTGTTCCTCTACCTCCTTGATCAAGATTTTCAGGCATCTCTCAGAAAAAAATGTGAGAACAAGGAATTCTTCCTGTTCCTCCACCTCCTTGATCAAGATTTTCAGGCATCTCTCAGAGAATTGCAGTGCCATCTTCCCCTTCTCAGACACCTTCAGAAACCATCCCTTTGGGAATCCTCATCTAACTGCAATTGCGAGTACGCATGGCTCATGTCCAGCTTTGTGAGGGATAGCTCCCTTGCCAGCTTTGTGTATAAATCCTCTATCCAAGGAATTGGATATTTATCCAGCTGCAAAAAACAGTTTATCATTTGTTAAAAATCCCGACAGAGGTGAACTGACCAGTTGGACTTCACAATCAGAATAACCAGTGTGTCCCATTCAGCATACTGGATTGGATTGATGGTTCTTTTGCTTTCCAACCTCCTGATTTCTGCTTCTACTTTTTCCCACAAAGCAAATGGCACTGGGCAGGCCTTGCAGAATTGCAGAATTGCTTCTGGTTAATGTGCAGTGTGTCCTTGTTCCCTTTGATAGTCCCTTCACCTTGCTGAAAAATTTCTAAGTATTTGCTTAGGACTTCATTCATTGAGCTAATCTCGGTGAATCTTTCTCAACTAATCTTGCCCCCTCAAAGTTGGGCCAAGCCTTTTTCCACAATCAGTGGTAACTGAACCAACAGCTTCTCATAAGAGACGCGGAAGCAAAGTTGTACTCTTAATCTGTAAAGGATCCCCCAGTACAGGTTCTCAGCCTGACCAAGGTCCTACACATACTTAAGGGTTAGAGTCTGGACTGAATTTTGATATAAACTGATTCTGCCATCATGAAAAGGTTGTGCCAGTATCAAACTCCATTAGACCAGGGTGACCATTTAACCATGCTCTTATTTTGATTGGTTCTGATTTGAATGTTCCTAAGCAATTTAACTGTTCCAGATCAGATATAGGTGGATTTTGAAATATGTGCACTCTTCTGGATACCAGCCTATAAGCTCTCTTACTCAGTTGAGTTCTAGTGGGACTTTTTGCTATCTCAAATCTATATAGTGGCAGCAATTACACTGGGAACTGTACTCCAGTACATCTATATTGCTAAGCATGAGTTCAGACTCATAGATACCTGTAATTGGAGTGTACATATGTAGAGCCCAGGAGCTTAATAAAAGTTCATCAAATTAATGAGTTCTGCTTGACCCAAATTTTATTTATTTCATGGGAATGAATGTAAGAATAATATACATAGGCAGAAGCATAGAAAATAGAAATAAGGGTAGCCCATTTGGCCATTTGAGTTTCTTCTGCCATTTAGTATGATTATGGCTGATCTTCCAACTCTGTACTCTGTTCTCATTTTCTTCCCATAACTTTTGATCCCTTTGTCCCAAAAAACTATATTTAACTCATTCTTGAAAACATTCAATGTTTTGGCCTGAACTGCTTTCTGTGACAGAGAATTCTACAGGTTCCTCACTCTCTGAGTGAAGAGATTTCTCCTCATTTCAGTCCTAAACAATGACCCCTGGTTTCGTACTCCCTGGTCATCAGGAACATCCTTCCTGCATTTAACCTGTCCAGGCCTGTTAGAATTTTATAGGTTTCTATAATATCCTCACTCATCTTTATAAACCTGAGTGAATATAATCCTAACCAATCCCTTCATACATCAGTCCTGCCAAACCAGGAATCAGTCTGGTTAACCAACCTTGCAATCCCTCCAAAGTCAGAGCATCTTTCTTCTGATAAGGAGACTAAAACTGCACACGATACTGCAGATGTTGCCTCACCAAGGTCCTGTACAATTACAGCAAGCCAGCCCTATACTTGAATCTTTTTGCTTTGAAGACCAATATGTCATTCACCTTCATCACCATCTGCTGCATCTGCATTCTTACTATCAGTGACTGGTAAATGAGGACATCAAGTCTCATTGTACCACTTCCTTTTCCAATCTATTGCCATTCTGATAATAATTACCCTTGCTGGTTTCCTACCAAATTGCATAACCTCACATTTATCTACATTATAGATCATCTACCATGGATTTGCCCACTCACTGAACTCAGTGTGCCAAAATCACACCGAAGCATCTCTGTATCCTCATCACCATTCATCCTCCTACCCAGCTTTGTGTTGCATGCAAAAGTGGAACTATTACATTTAGTTTCCTCATCTATAGTGTGGTAGCTTCATAATACCAAGGGCATTGCCTTGCCATCACATTAGTTTAATGTAGAAGATTTTAGCTGTTTGCACAAAAAACTCTGACAAGCAACAATGCAATAATCATCCAGATAATGTGTTTTAGTCATGGCAATTAAGGGGAAAGTAACACCAGTACAATGCTTTGCTGTGTTTTTAATATAGTGTTATGCGGCATTTATTCACCAATCTGAACTAACAGATATCTATTTCAAACAAAAACACTCCTTCACTACTATAGTGAATGTCACCCTGGAATCCATGTTTAACTGAGAGACCTGACCCCATAATTTTTAGTCAGCAAAACTGACACCCACCACTTGTTTTTATTGACTTCTGTAAAGCATTTTTGTCTATTCAGTGCTTGATGTGTTGTTGTCCTTTACACATGCTGAGATATTTGTATCATCGATAGTCACAGGTGAGGTGCCGGAAGACTGTAGGTTGGCAAATGTGGTGCCACCGTTTAAGAAAGGCGGTAAAGACAAGCCAGGGAACTATAGACCGGTGAGCCTGACCTCGCTGATGGGCAAGTTGTTGGAGGGAATCCTGAGGGACAGGATGCATATGTATTTGGAAAGGCATGGACTGATTTGGGATAGTCAGCATGGCATTGTGTGTGGGAAATCATGTCTCACAAACTTGATTGAGTTTTTGAAGAAGTAACAAAGAAGATTGATGAGGGCAGAGGATTGGATGTGATCTATATGGGCTTCAGTAAGGCATTCAACAAGGTTCCCCATAGGAGACTGATTAGCAAGGTTAGATCTCACGGAATACAGAGAGAACTAGCCATTTGGATACAGAACTGGCTCAAAGGTAGAAGACAGATGGTGGTGGAGGGTTGTTTTTTTCAGACTGGAGACCTATGACCAGTGGAGTGCCACAAGGATTGGTGCTGGGTCCTCGACTTTTTGTTATTTACATAGATGATTTGGATGGGAGCATAAGAGGTACAGTTCGTAAGTTTGCAGATGACACCAAAATTGGAGGTGTAGTGGAGGTGTAGTGGACAGGGAAGAGGGTTACCTCAGATTACAACAGGATCTTGACCAGATCCTGGGCTGAAGAGTGGCAGATGGAATTTAATTCAGATAAATGCGAGGTGCTGAATTTTGGGAAAGTAAATCTTAGCAGGACTTATAAACTTAATGGTAAGGTCCTAGGGAATGTTACTGAATAAAGAGACCTTGGAGTGTAGGTTCATAGCTCCTTGAAAGTGGAGTCACAGGTAGATAGGATAGTGAAGGACAAGTTTGGTATGCTTTCCTTTATTGGTCAGAGTATTGAGTACAGGAGTTGGGAGGTCATGTTGCGGCTGTTCAGGATATTGGTTAGGCCACTGTTGGAATACTGCATGCAATTCTGGTCTCCTTCCTATCGGAAAGATGTTGTGAAACTTGAAAGGGTTCAGAAAAGATTTACAAGGATGTTGCCAGGGTTGGAGGATTTGAGCTAAAGGGAGAGGCTGAACAGGCTGGGGCTGTTTTCCCTGGAGTGTCGGAGGCTGAGGGGTGACTTAATAGAGATTTACGAAATTACGAGAGTCATTGATAGGGTAAATAGGGAAAGTCTTTTCCCTGGGTTGTGGGAGTCCAGAACTAGAGGGCATAGATTTAGGGTGAGAGGGGAAAGATATAAAAGAGACCTATGGGCAACGTTTTCACGCAGAGGGTGGTACATGTATGGAATGAGCTGCCAGAGGAAGTAGTGGAGGCTGGTACAACTGCAACATTTAAGAGGCATTCTGAAATAAGAACAGAAACTACTGTAAATATCAGGTCAGGCAGCATCTATGGAGAAGGAAACAAGATTAACGTTTCAATTGATAGTCTTATCAGAACTGAAGAATGGTTGGAGATGTAACTGATTTTAAGCAAATAAAAAAGGGGTGGAGGATAGTTAAAAGACCAAAAGAGAACATCTGCAACAGGGTGGAAGGTCGGAATTAAGTCTTAGTATTATTTTCTGAATCATAGCATTTTTTTTTGTTTATTTCAATGCCTGAAATATGTTTGAACAAAAAACTGCGTAAGCTTTACTTACTGAAGTACAATATTTCAGATTTCTGTCAAAATGTCTTGACGAAAGCATTTTTGAGACATCTTACAATATTTCATGTTAGCCTATTGTCATTCTATGTTTTCTTCCAGAGAGATTTGGAAATGTAAAGCTTATGCTCGCCCAGCAGATGGCATAAAGGAAGCAATGTATTTATATTATAATCACAGTATGGCTGACATCAAGTGAACTACCACTGAGGTCACATCTGTGAGAAAATAACTGGAAGAAGTGAAATCAACAAAATACTGCCCTTCTTGACTTTATACGTTGAAATATCATTTTTCAGTTTCCCTATACCTTTATGAAACAATGTTTCTGGAGTCATTGTACACTATACTGATGCCATGACATTTTGAGAGTGACTGAAGATGAGATGGGTACCTGTATCCTGGAACATCAAATATCATCTGTCCTATCAGTTTAGACCTGTCTGGTCTGGAACCTATGCCATAATGCAATTTATTCATTTCTCCTTGGAAAAAAATTGGAATTCTTTTTATAATAAAAATGTACAAGGATGTATATAGATAATATCCCTATATATTCAATAACTGCCTTGCTATGTTTACGACATGGCTAGGTCTATTCCTTATATAATTATCACAATTTGGTGATGTAGCTTCACTCTGTGGTATACTATTTCTCATTGCAAATGGATGTGTATAATTTCTCATTGAAATGCAATGTCTGGCAGGATATCTTCAGTGATTCAAACAGAAAATGCTGTCAGCATTTGCAGAGAGTGAGGCAGAGTTAATGTTTTGAGTCCAATATGGCTCTTCTTCAGAAGTGATATCTATCGTATTTTCATCATCTGGTGTGATGGGTGATCGACAAGTAGTTCAGATATGTCATCTATTTCTTCACATGACTTGATTATCACTCATTCCACGTCAAATGATCTAGATTAGATGTGCCATCTTTCCACAAACCCAGGAGTCCATATTTTGTCTTGGTTCAAATTGGGATAGCTATCTGCATGCGCATTATAACAATGTGTCCTATGCAGTTGTTGGTTAATGAGAGTGTGGGAGGGAAGAATCATATGAATCTGTCTCCTGAACATGAGACACACTGGTGAGAATAAACTGTTGTATAGAACAGTTAGCTAGAGGAATAGCAAATAGATTTGACATAGCTATCTCAAAGTCTTGGCAAGTCCCTTTGCATAGAATGATCATGGATTTTACAGTATCGAAAGTCAATTCTGTGAGGCTGTTTGACTGGGGATAGTGAAGAGAAGATTCAAGATGTGTTGAGCACCTCAGTTCCTGCACATCTTCAAAGGGACGCTATAGTGTACTGCCAACATAATTTGTTGAGATATGTTGAACACACTGAATATGGTGCACAATATGTCAACTATTTGATTTGTTGCACAGAAGGGAATTTATTGAAATAATCAGTCATTGGAATATAATTTTCTCCTTGAACATTGAACATCCACTTACAGTCAGGACACCGCCCATACTCTCCACCTCTTAGGTTACTTACAGTGTGGAAACAGGCCCTTCGGCCCAACAAGTCCACACTGACCCTCCGAAGAACAACCCACCCAGATACATTCCTCTACATTTACCTTCACCTAACACTACGGTCAATTTAGCATGGCCAATTCACCTAACCTGCACATTTTTGGACTGTGGGAGGGAACCGGAGCACCCAGAGGAAACCCACACAGACACAGAGAGAATGTGTAATCTCCACACAGACAGTTACCTGAGGTGGGAATTGAACCCTGGTATTTGGCGCTGTGAGGCAGCAGTGCTAACCACTGTGCCATCATGCGGCCCATAGGACTTTTGTTTCCCTGGTCCCCAATGCCTCATCTTTGCTTGACCATGGACATCTAGTCACTGTACACATCCATCTGCCAAGCCCTCCATTGCTTCCTCTCACACCAACCCTATCAGTACCCTTTCGCTCATTCATTTGGCTGAACTGGTCCTCACCCTCAACAATTTCTCCTTTGAATCCTCCCACTTCCTCCAGATCAAAGAGGTAACCATGGGTGCCCACGTGGGCCCCGGCTATGCCTGTCTCTTCGCCAGGAATGTGAAACAGTCCATCTTTTGCAACTAACCTGCACCATTTCCTTTTCCTCTGCTACATCAATAACTGCAGCAGTGCCACCTCATGCTCCCACAAGGAGGTTGAACAGTTTATCATCTTCACTAACATCTTCCACCCCAACCTCAAATTCACCTGGACCATCTCGGACACCTCCCTTTCCATCCTGGACCTCTCCATCTCCATTTCCGACAACCGACTCAATACGGACATCTACTACAAACTCACTGACTCCCACATCTACCTGGACTGCAACTCCTTCCAGCCTGCCTTCTGTAAAAATGCTATCCCTTATTTTCAATTCCTCCGCCTCCACTGCATCTGCTCCCAGGAGGACCAGTGGCAATGTGGAGGAACAGAGGGATCTTGGTGTTCAAGTGCATAGGTTCCTCAAAGTTGCCACCCAAGTGAATAGGGTTGTTAAGAAAATATATGGTGTTTTGGCATCCTTCTTCAAAGACCACAAATTCCCCTCCCATGTGGTCGACGATGCCCTCCAGCATGTCTCCTCCACTTCCCACACCTTGAACCTCACCCCTCCAATTGCAACAAGGACAGAACCCCCCCACACCACCTACCCCGCCTCCCCCCCCAGTCCTCACCTTCCACTTCATAAACTCTGGATACATTGCATCACCCTCCGCCATTTCTGCCACCTACAAACAGACCCCACCACCAGGCATATATTTCCCTTCTCACCCCTATCTGTATTTTGGAGAGACCATTCCCTCTGCAACTCCTTGTTAGGTCCACAGCCCCACCCCACTAAATCCATCCTATACTCACGGCACTTTCCCCCACCACCACAAGTTCAAAACCTGCACCCACACCTCCCACCTTATCTCCGTCCAAGGCCCCAAACGATCCTCCCACATCTGACAGCGATTTACCCTGTACTTCCACACATGTCAACTACTGCATCTGTTGCTCCCGGTGTGGTCTCTTCTACATTGGGGAGACGGAACGCCAACTTGCCGAACGTTTCAGAGAACATCTCTGGGACACACCCACAAAACAACTCCACCACCCTGTGGCTGAACACTTTTAACTCCCCCTCCCACTCAGCCAAGACATACAAGTCCTGTGCCTCCTCCACTACCACTCCCGAACCACCCGACACCTGGAGGAAGAACACCTCATCTTCCGCCTTGGGACCCTCCAACCACATGGGATCAATGTGGATTTCACCAGTTTCCTCATTTTCCTTCCCCCACGTTATCCCAGATCCAACCTTCCAACTCGGCACCACCCTCTTGAAGAGCCTACTTGTCCATCTTTCTTCCCACCTATCCGCTCCACCCTTCTCTCTGACCTATCACCTTCACCCCCACCTTCATCTACCAATCACATTCCCAGCTATTTTTCCCCCAGCCCCACCCCTCTTCCCATTTATCTCTCAGCCTCTTTCTGCCACAAGCCTCATCCTGATGAAGCTGAAAATGTGTTGCTGGTTAAAGCACAGCAGGTTAGGCAGCATCCAAGGAACAGGAAATTCAACGTTTTGGGCCAGAGCTCTTCATCAGGAATGAAGGGCTCTGGCCTGAAACGTCGAATTTCCTATTCCTTGGATGCTGCCTAACCTGCTGTGCTTTAACCAGCAACACATTTTCAGCTCTGATCTCCAGCATCTGCAGGCCTCACTTTTTACTCATCCTGATGAAGGGCTTATGCTAAAAATGTTGTTTCTCCTGCACCTCTGATGCTGCCTGACCAGTTGTGCTTTTCCAGCACCACACTCTTCAGCATCTGCAGTCCTCACTTTCTCCATGGGAATTATCAGTCACAATCCCTCACCATGGATCAGAAGAAATCTTGTGTGGAAGATCAATCGTTGAGCTTGATGGAATTGATCGATATCCTTATTAATGTCAAGCCAATATATAAATCCGTGTGCCATTCTGTTTCTTTTACCTATGTGACTGAGACACAGTCTAGACATCTTGACATAGAGCTTCAGGAATTATGACTTGTTCCTCTTTGAATATTACATTTTTGGAAACTCCTAACTCATCTCTGAATGACTAAAGCAATCTTGTGTGGATCTTTTTATGCATTATTCAGTTGTCTTGGATTTAAACATCCAAATATTGTGCCTTCTTTCTACAAAACATAGAAGCTGCACTAATAGGTATGATGCTCAAGGTTTTGAATGATGTTGTTTTGTAACATGGAATCAAGTCTAGGCGGAGGATTCCCTGAACGCGAATGATGCATTTATAAGGAGGGCCAATGCTGGATTGAGGCTTATCTCCCAGTTGTAGCTTATCACCTTTAAATTGATGATCACATCACAGTGATCTGGATAAAGGTTAGTCAGGTCATTGGAGCTGCAGTCAACAGTCTTTGTTGTTACAACTGATGGATTTGTTACCTTGTGGATTGTGATAATATACAGATCAATGTATAATGATACAATAATAAGGGCTTCATCCATTTTGCCAATGTAGAATGTTTTGGGTTACCACCCCAGGAAGTTGTGTTGGCATGTAAAATAAGATCATGCCAAAGTTTGGGATTTCAGAATTATTGTAAGGTGTGAGCATACCTTGTTTAGACTACATTGTTCCAGTTTCCTGGACACATTGCATGCAAAATGCTTTGAGGGATAATATTTACATTGACACCAGTGTCAATTTTATCATATTTTGTGTTGTCCAACACGTTTTGGGTATAACTCTTTGAATATGGGTAAAGGGTTTAGCTTTTCTGAAAGCATCCATATGGTGTGCCAACCTTATTACATGTGCTGTCTGACTGGGACCTGCAAACATATCATTGTAGTACCTACTGGACTTCATTAACGTGTTTACAAGGCAGATGGGTTACCGTCAGGGATGGAAAGGGAACCGGCAGACAGTGCAGGGATCCCCTGTGGCCACTCCTCTCAATAACAAGCATACCATTTGGATGCTGTTGGGGGGGATGAATTACCAAGGGTAAGCCATGGGGTACAGGTTTCTGGCACAGAGTATGTCCCTGTTGCTCAGAAGGGAAGGAGGGAGAGGAGCAGAGCATTAGTCATTGGGGATTCCATAGTTAGGGGACAGATAGGACGTTCTGTGGGAACAAGAGAGATTCAGGTTCCAGGGTTCGTGATGTCTCGGTTTGTGTTTTCAGGATCGTTGAGGGACAACCCCAAGTCATGGTTCACATAGGCACTAACAACATAGGTAGGAAGAGAGATGGGGATTTAAGGCAGAAATTCAGGGAGCTCGAGTGAAAGCTTAGAGCTAGAACAAACAGGGTTGCTTCTGGCAAACTCACACAGACAGTTGCCCAAAGCAGGAATCGAACCCAGGTCCTATGAGGCAGCAGTGCTAACCACTGAGCCACCGTGCCGTCCCGTGGTTGACTCTCTTTCATATGCTGCAGTAGGAGCATTGTGTTGCACTTTGAGTTTCTTTGGACAATTAGACATTCTAAATGTTTAAGCCCAATAACCTCTTTATAGACTAAAGATTGCTTGTCATGAAATCCTGGACACTGTCTTGAGAGGTGAAATAACCCACACTTCATACAATATTTTGGTATTTGCTATCCTTGTTAATTCTGCATTAAAGTCTGGTTGAAGATTTGTAGCTTGGGTGTCCGTTGTTGTGGTTCTGTTCGCCGAGCTGGAAGTTTTTGCTGCAAACGTTTCGTTCCCTGGCTAGGGAACATCATCAGTGCTATTGGAGCCTCCTGTGAAGCGCTGCTTTGATGTTTCTTCCGGTATTTATAGTGGTTTGTTCTTGCCGCTTCCGGGTGTCAGTTTCAGCTGTAGTAGTTTGTATGTGGGGTCCAGGTCGATGTGTCTGTTGATGGATGTTCTTGCCGTTTCCGGGTGTCAGTTTCAGCTGTAGTGGTTTGTATATGGGGTCCAGGTCTATGTGTCTGTTAATGGAGTTTGTGGATGAATGCCATGCCTCTAGGAATTCCCTGGCTGTTCTCTGTCTGTGCCACCCGGAAGCGGCAAGAACAAACCACTATAAATACCGGAAGAAACATCAAAGCAGCGCTTCACAGGAGGCTCCAATAGCACTGATGATGTTCCCTAGCCAGGGAACGAAACGTTTGCAGCAAAAACTTCCAGCTCGGCGAACAGAACCACAACAATTCTGCATTAGTTTTAAGCACTTGCAAATACTGTCAGCCTTCTACAAGTGCTTCAAACTAGTGACCTTCTTGTCACAGTGTCTATGATAAATTCTTTGTGTTGTTCAGAAGTTTTTACTGAAGGATTTGATGAGGATAATGGAAAAGCATAGTCTCTTTTACCTATCATTTATCTTCAGTGAAATTTCACTCCACACCTTTCTGCTCAAGCCCAGAGAGAGAGAAAAACAATTGGGTAGACCAAGGAATGGGTAAACATCAGCCTGGGAGAATCAATAGATGCTCCCGGGGACCATTATTGACTGACAATGGGTTGCTTGTGGTAGCAGCCCATGTGATGACAAGACCAGGTGTATGAACTTGGGGTAACAACATGGGAGAAGATGCTCAGGTCTGAAAATTATTGGATTCCATATTGAGTCCCGAAAGCTGCAGGATTCCCAGAATTTGTTGTTCATCCCAAATTGCTTTTAAGAAGGTAGTGGTGGGCTGTCTTTTACAAGCACTGCAATCCATTTTGTGTAAGAATAGCCATAATACTGCTGTCCAGCATTGACAATTCTTTGTTTTTTTTTCATATTTAGACCTGTCTTATTGAAGATGGTCATTGTTAGTTACATGTGTGGATGAATGTCACTTGCCATATATCAGTCTTGGAGGACATGCTAAAAGAATGGTCATGTCACTCAACTCATAATTCAGAGGTCCAGGCTAATGCTGTTGGGATGTGGGTTCCAATTGCACTATTGCGGCTGGTGAAATGTAAATTAACTTAACGAATCTGGAAGCCTAGTCCCATCAACTATTATAAAAACCCATCTATTTCACCAATGTCCTTTAGGGAAACTGCTGACCTTGTCAATGTGTGACTCCAGACCCACAATATGACTTTTCTGTGACTCTTTGAAATGCTCTAACAAGTCATTTAATTTTTTTTACATGTAACCAAATCTGGTAAGGACAGCAATTTCCTTCCCTGCGGGGCATTTTCCTAATGACAATCAGAAAGGATATTTTCATTCCTCATTTTATAACATTTGCCTCTATATCCTGAGGACTCCCTCACTTTTTAAAAATCTGGCATGGGATGTGAGCGTTGCAACCAAGGCAAGCATTTGTTATGATCCTGATTTGTCCTTGAACTGAGTGGCTTGCTAGACCACTTCAGAAGACAGTTAAGAATCATCCACAATGTTGCAAATTTGTAGTGAGATGCAGGCCAGATTTGGTAAGGATGTCAAATTTCCTTCCCTAAAGGAAATTTCTGAACCAGATGGCTTTTGACAACAATTCACAGTAGTTGCTATGGTTACTGAGACCGTTTTATATATTCCAAAATTTAGATTTCACTTCCTGCCATCATACGATTTGAACCCAAGCTGCACAACCATGAATATTCACTCTTTCCATGACCATTGTACAGGAGCATCTACAAGCTGCACTGGGGAAGGTCACCAGGCTCCTTAGAGAGCACCTTCCAAACCCACAACTACTACTATCTGAATGGACAAGGGCAGCAGGTATGCAAGTACCTCTCCAAACCACACGCCATCCTACTATGGAAATAAATCACTTTTCCTTTACTGCTGCTTGGCCAAAATCATGGAACTCCACCCTTAACAGCATTATGGATGCAGCTACAAAAAATGGACTGCAGTGATTGTAAAAGATACTTCACCACTACCTTCTTAAGGGCAATGAGGGATGAACAATAAACACTGGCCAGCCAGTGAAATCTAAATCCCTGAATAAATATTTAAAAAGTTGTTGAGTTATGGCTGACCACTAGAGTGTTATTTACTTTTAAGAGTCCTGCTGATGATATCATTATATTATGGCATGTGACCTGATGATACAAAGGTATCAGACTCCAGCTTACTGGAGCCACTTACAGCATGAGGAAAGCAGGCAGTAGTTTAATCTGAATTGCTCACTACTGGTCCATGCACAGAAGGGTCTACAATTGTAATGTATGTAAACATCGGCAGTTACAAGAAATGTTTTTGAAGCCTCAACTCCTCTTAGACTTGGATCGTCATACAGTTCTCTTGTATATTCTAGCCTTTACGCAGGAAGTATAAACAAACTGGATGATTTATATCTCAGTTCAAAGTGAAATGAAAATGTCTGGTGCACATGGAAAAAATAAATGAAACCGTTTTACAATAATTTAAAATTAATCTTGGCATATTTTATTTGATTATGCACAATGCTTTTTTGTACAAACTACTATGCACATACTTTGACAGATTAACTTTTCCACTAATGTTATGTATGCACACAGTATACAAAAATAAGGACAAAGAAAATGCCTAGGGCCAGCTTAAAGTTGCCAAGTCCAATTATACAAGGGAATTGACATCAATGGCACTATGCTTGAAGTCAAATTTGTCTTGTTGCACACTTTCCACACAACGAGGAAGAGAAAACAAATTTGTTTAAGTCGAATATAAGAGTTTCCAGGAATGGCCGAATAGAAGCTGAATCGCATGCAAAAACGATTCACATGTTTATCAATAATTGGATGCTTTAAAGAACTGAACATGTGCTTAGTTTCTTTGTATCATCTGCACCATCATTTTGAAAAAAACTTTAAGAATTCCAGAAGTTTCACTTTAATTGAGAAAATAATTGTTTGTTTTTTTTTCCACACGATTTAAATATTTGTTATCTGAAGTATTACCTTGATCACCCCTATATCTTCAGATGCTCAGCGTATCCTTCTTACAATTAATTGATCAAGGTTGCATACAGTTCTGCAGATGCCTGATCAACAACTTATTTGGCAACAATATAATGAATTCGAATTATACACTTGTCATTCCAGTACAGCCCTGTACTTGATTGATATTCTCAGCGATGTTAAATATATGTTGACAGTTTCAAGGAGTTTTCTCAAACCTTTCACTTGATTGTTCTGTAACTTTAAGACACTTTCCTTTTTTTGGCTTCATGGTCTTGCATTGAAGACAAATTTTTCAAACTGTACGAAGGTGCAAGGTTCAAATACCAGCAAAAAATCAATAAGGACCAAGAAGGAAAATGGGATATTGAGACATTTTGAGCACTTTCCACAGGAAGGATAAGAAAAGAGAGGTATGTAAACAATGCGTTTTAAATTGCCATTTTACTCAGACCGTAAGAGATACTGGACATGAGATGTGCAAGAATTTTAGATAGAAATATTTGAACAAAACCTTCAATCATTAGATGTATGGAAACTTTAGGTGACCTTTAATCCAGAAAAAAAACGCATGTTGTGGTCCAGCAAATAAGATAATGGTTTCACAGAGATTTAAAACCTGATATACTGCTCTGATTTAAAGAGGAGTGTTTGTGTTAATGAGCTATGCCTTGAAGATGTGCTTACACAATGACCAGAGATAGTAGTTAATTTGACCTGTCACGGCAGGTTCAAGAATTCAAAGAAAATAAACAAAAACACCCATCTTTTTAAAGCGCCTCTATGATTTCCATATGTTTTTCACTGCAGTCTCCAGGAGATTAATCTTTAATTCCTGTTGACTCCAGGACAATTTTGGAGGGTTAGTAAGCCTAGGTTAGAGTTAACAAAAACAAGATTTATATTCAGGATCAGTGAGGTCACACAATGAAGCCTATCTTACAGGGGCAAAAGTCAATGTGGGCAGAACCAGAAGGCTGAGTTGGAAATGTTCGGCTGTGTGGGATAGAGCAGCTTCTTATTTTTCTGGTTTCAAGAGAAAGTTAAATGGTCTATGTGATTTTGAGTACAGCTGTCAATATACATTCACTCACTTCTGTAGTAACAAGAAATTAAAGATTTATATCTGTCCTCGTTCCTCTTAAACGTTTTGGTTCACCGACTGAAAGATTGAAACAGTGCACATCAGGACATATGTAAAAAACGCAGTTCAGATTACACAAGCACGATTGTTACACCATCAAATTGGTGGCATTTGCCAGTGCATGCAAACTGCTGAAGTTGAGACATTGGGACTGCTTATGGGAACGATCGATCAGCAATCTGGACCTGCGGAAATTCATAGCAGAGTGAATACTTTTGAGATTAATGAAATTTAATAGTGGGAGATGTGGAATTGTCTACTGATTCACAAAGTCAAGATTAGAGTGGTGTTGGAAAAGCATAGCAGGTCAGGCGAGAGAATTGACATTTCGGGCAAATGCCCTTCATCAGGAATGAAGCTGATCAGGTTACCACCCGACGCCTGGAGGAAGAATGCCTCACATTCCGCCCCAGGACACTGCAACCACCAGGTCAGGTCCACGCCCCCTAACAATCCACCCTCCCCTCCTGGCACCTTTCCCTGCCACCGCAGAAATTGCAAAACCTGTGCCCACACCTCCTCCCTCACCTCCATCCAAGGCCCCAAAGGAGCCTTCCACATCCATCAAAGATTCACCTGCACTTCCACACATGCCATTTACTGCATCCGTTGCTCCCGATGCGATCTCCTCTACACTGGGGAGACTGGATGCCCACTCGCAGAGCAATTTAGGGAACATCTCCGGGACACCCGCACCAATCAACCCCAGCGCCCCGTGACCCAACATTTCAACTCCCCCTCCCACTCTGCCGAGGACATGGAGGTCCTGGGCCTCCTTCACCGCCGCTCCCTCACCACCCGATGCCTGGAGGAAGAATGCCTCATCTTCCACCTCGGAACACTTCAACCCCAGGGCATCAATGTGGACTTCACCAGTTTCCTCATTTCACTTTCCCCCATCTTACCCTAGTTCCAACCTTCCAGCTCAGCACCATCCGCATGACCTGTCCCACCTGTCAATCTTCCTTCCCACCTATCCGCTCCACCCTCCTCTCCCACCTATCACCTTCACCCCCACCTCCATCCACTATTGCACTCTCAGCTACCTTCCTCCCAACTCCAATCCACTTCCATTTATCTCTCCACCCCTGAGGCTCCTAGCCTCATTTGTAATGAAGGGCTTTTGCCCAAAATGCCGATTTTCCTGCTCCTCAGATGCTGCCTGACCTGCTGTGTTTTTCCAGCACCACTCTAATCTTGACTCTGATCTCCCGCATCTGCAGTACTTCCTTTCACCTACTGATTCACAAATACTTATTTCACACTATTGCACAAAGTCAAGAGTTAGCTCGGGAGTCTGGGCATAATGATAGGAATTCTCGCAGCCCCTGAACAACATGGGCAATGGTGAGTCAGTTGTGAAGATATGGTGAGATTGGAAAAATGAGATTCTTGAGAGAAAACATAAGTCTGATTTTCCATCTAAGATTTTAACAGTGCAACATGCCTCTTATTAATAAGTGACATGAAGCTTATTTGCATGCATTAACTTCTCATTATTATTATTCCATTCATTTATATGCAATTTGCTAATCTTTAACATGGTGGTGAGAAACCAAATGCCAATAATTCAACAACATGGAATTCAGAGCAGGAACATGGAGGCTCCAACTCACTGGTTGCTCCCTTGGTCCTCCATCATAGCCAGCATCCTTCATCTATCAGCATCAGATACACCAGTCTCAGTACAACATTATGGCACATCTCCAGCTCACTTAGAATATGTTTCTCCACTTCAATAGGTTAAAGGAGAAGACTTATTGTGAAGGCCACATATTTTTATTTTTCTGTACTTGCCCATTCTGAAATGGAAAAGGACTGTTTCAAAACCTAGACCTGTGAAAAAAATTGAAAACAAGTTATTGGAACTCTTTGTGAGTTGTCTTTACACTGCTGCTTTGAAAGCAGGGGGACTGAGATAAGTCAGTAGACCAGGTGATGTATGTGCAAAGACAGATTCAACCAGCAACAGATAGCTGAATGGTTGTTTGCAGTTGGAGATGAAAAAGGTAATCAGCCTAATGACAACCCTGATTGGTTTCTGAACAGCTGAACAGTAAGTATGACCCTGGGAGTGGTGGAGTTTGAGAGTCAGCACACTTTCCCAAATAGTTCTTAACATGAGATTGGGGTGCACGTCCAGGATTATTTTGAAACAGAGACAATGAGGATTTGGTTGTGGCATTAGTAAATGATAAAAGTAAAGAAACACTAGGTTCTGTACTCCAACTAAGAAATGGCACTGGAAATTGCAAATGATTTGCTGTAGCTGACAGAATTGTCCATAAAAATCTAAAGTGAGCTACAAAAAAGCAGGTACTGGTACTGCCCAGCTATCAGAAGGGCATTTTGCAATTAGCACATGTAATTCCTATTGTGAGCATTGGGAAAATGGAAAATGCAAGCATTGATCAACAGATATTTTATATTGCCTAGTCTTCGTAAAAACATAATGCAGTTCTGTAAAACATGCCGTACACAATAGGCAGTAGAAAATTTCAACATGTAATTAAACCAACACATTTGATACCTATAGTAGTCTTTGAAGAGCCATTCACATGACGAATAGTTTGTATAGGACTACACCGAAAATAAAAGCAAGACAACAGTATATCCATAGCATTATGGATATGACAATCCAATTTTTCAGAATTTATTTCTTTCAGGACTATTACATCTAAGCTAGTGGTGAGAAAGTTAATTTAGCTTTTTAAATTTGTCATGGATTACCAATCTAGATACAATCAACTTTATATCATATATCATCAATAAAGTGATGGAAGTACCATCCACAGTGCTATCAAGAAAAATTTCCTCACAATAACCTGCTCAGTGACACCCAGTTTGGATTCTGCCAGGACGTGCCCTTAACTCCTGACCTCATTACAACCTGGTTTCAAAAATGGACAAAAGAGCTGATTTCCAGAGGTGAGGTGAGCGTGACAGCCCTTGACATCAAGGCTGCATCTGACCAATTGTGGGATTAAAAGGCCCTAGAAAACTGGAATCAATAGGAAGCAGGGGGCAAACTCTTTGCTGGTTGGAGTCATATCTGGCATATGGGAAGATGGTTGTGGTTGTTGCAGGTCAGTCATCCCAATGCCAGGACATCTTTGCAGGCATACCTCATAGTGGTCTCCTGGCCCCAACCATCATCAGCTGCTTCATCAATGACTTTCCCTCCATCATAAGGTCAGAAGTACAATTGTACAATATTTGTGACTCCTCAGATACCGACGTAGTTCATATTCAAATAATAAAAGACCTGGACAATATCCAGGCTGAAAATTGACAAGTAACATTCACACCACATAAGTGTTAAGTAGTTACCATCTCCAATAAGAGCAATCTAACAATTGCCTCTTGACATTCAATGCTTCACCATCATTGAACACCCCACAATCAACATCCTGAAGGTTACTATTGACCAGAAGTCAGTAGCGCTTATCACATAAATTCAGTGGCTTCAAAAGCAGGTCAGAGACTAGGAATACCGTGGTAGGTAGCTCACCTCCTGACTCCTCAAAGCCTGTGCATGATTAACACAAGGCATAAGTCAGGAGTGTGATGGAATACACCCCACTTGCCTGGATGAGCGCAGCCCCAACAACGGTCAAGAAACTTGACATGATCCAGGACAAAGCGGCCCGCTTGACTGGCACTACATCCACAAGAATCCACTCCCTCTATCACCAGTGCTCAGTACCAGTAGTGTGTACTGTCCATAAGATGCACTGCTGAAATTTGACAAAGATTCTCTATGCTTTCAGAAGTTATTTCTTTCAGGACTATTACCGCTAAGCTAGTGGTGAGAAAGTTAACTCAGCCTTTGAAATTTGTTATGGATTACTAATTAAGATACAATCAACGTTATATCATATATCATCAATAAAGTGATATAAGTACCATCCACAGCAGCACCTTCTAAACACACAACTACTCCCATCTAGAAAGATAAGAGGCAGAGATAGCATGTAAACTTCAACAGTTCAAGAAGATGGCTTACCACCATCTTAACAAGGGTAACTAGGTTTGGGCAATGAATACTGAAGAATAAATACATGGAAACATCACCACTTGCAAGTTCATCTCCAATCCACTCTCTATCCTGACTTGGAAATCCTGGAAATCCCTCCCTAAGGGCATTGTGTGTCTACATACATTACATGGACTACAGCAGTTCTAGAAGGCAGCTCACCACTATGCAATTGCAACTAGGGGCAGGTGTTAAAAAATGCTGGCCAGCCAGCAATGTCCACCTTCCATGCGTAAATGGAAAACAATCTAATGTTTTATTGAACATAAGGAGCAGTTTGGGTAGAAAACAAATTGAAGTCAACTGTGTATCAAGCGCAAACACAGGAAGCTTTGGAGAGATATGATCAAGCTCTCAAAACCATGATTAAGGCATGTATTGATGTATTCATGAAAATCCACAGGATTGCAAACAAAGGATTAGATCTCTCACTATTTGTTCCAGAGATTCCCCAAATGAATTAACTGAGTTTAGACCTTTTGAATTGAATTATGGCCATGAGATTAGAGGTCGATTAAAATTTATTACAGAAAAGTCGAGTGAATCCTTAGAAGAGTATAAAGGCAGTAGAAGTATGTTTAAGAGGGAAATCAGGAGGGCAAAAAGGGGACATGAGATAGTGTTGGCAAATAGGGCTAAGGTGAATCCAAAGGGATTTTATAAGTACGTTAAGGACAAGAGGGTAACGAGGGAGAGAATAGGACTGCTCAAACATCAGCAAGGCAGCCTTTGTGTGGAACCATAAAAGATGGGGGAGATACTAAATGAGTATTTTGCATCAGTGTTTACTGTGGAGAAGGACATAGAAGGTATAGAATGTAGGGAAATAGATGGTGACATCTTGAAAAATGTCCATATTATAGAGGAGGAGGTGCTGGATGTCTTGAAACACATAAAGGTGAATAAATCCTCAGGACCTGATCAAGTGTACCCTAGAACTCTGTGGGAAGCTAGGGAAGCAATTGTTGGGCCCCTTGCTGAGATATTTAGATCATCGACAGTCACAGGTGAGGTGCTGGAAGACTGGAGTTTGGCTAATGTGGTGCCACTACTTAAGAAAGGTGGTGGGAGATCCAAGATGGCGACTGTCTGAGTGGTCTGTTGTGCTGGGCTCTGTGCCATACCCCTTGGCAAGGTAGACCTTTACCCCACCCTTGTTAACCACTCCTGGGAGAAAAACTGATAATAAAACATTACTGAACATCTGGAGCTGCTAGAATTGTGATTTGACAGCTCTGAGATCAGGATGAAGGCGCATAAAGGAAAAGGGGCGAAAGGAGTACAGCAAGTGGGGCACTCCCCTACTGTGTCGGGGGTGCCCGTAGCCATTGCTCAAATTCCCGGGGCAGCCCCTTTGGACTTAATGGGGCAGCATCATTTACTCTCGGAGAGATTGATGGAGCCAATATCTGCCATGCTGAAAAAGCAGAAGCAGGAGATTCAAACACCGGACTGGAGAGTAGAAGCTGTGGAGCAGAGGACCGCAGCATCAGAGACCATGGCGGAGGTCTCAGGAGCAAGGATCCGCACACTGGAAGACCAGGTTCAGGTCCTTCAAAACAAGTGGATGACCTGGAAAACAAATGTAGAAGAAAATACTTATGGCTTGCAGGTCTCCCAGTGTGCAAGGAAGGCAAGGACCTCAATGGTTTCATGGAGAAGTGGTTCCCGGGGCTAGAGTTGGAGTCGGGCCTGGTGAGTGTGGCGCGGGCCTTCGGATTGCAATGCATGGGTCTGGATTGGATCCGTGCCACCGCCCCCGCCCGGTCCTACTACGACTCCAGCACTATAAAGAAAAACAGTTAGTGATTGAAACAGCAAGAAGACTGGGAAGAGATCCATAGGCTTTAATATACAAAGGCTCAAGAATAATGTTTTTTCAAGACTTCTCAGGAACTCTAATTAAGAAAAGAAAGGAATTTGATGTAGTTAAGAGAAAATTAAGGGATCTGAACATTCAATATTTCTTGAGGTACCCAGCAGCGTTGCGTTTCGCTCACGGAGAGACGATATATAATTTTGATTCAGCAGAAAAGGCAAAGGACTTTGTGAACTCTGAAATAAAGGACTCGGGTCGGGAGTGGGGGAGGGGCACCGTTATGGATAATGGTACAGCTTTTGTTTACTTTTGCTGCCCCTTTTTATCTGCTCTCTCCCCTTTTTGTGGTTATTGGTTTTATAGATTTTGTTCAGCCTTGGTGTAAAACCTGATTAATTTATCATTTCAGTTGGTTGGTTATTGTTTACGGTTTATTTTGCTGCTGTCCTTTTGTTTTTGGATTGGGGGTGGCTGTACCTGTGGTTAAGATGAATGGAGAAGGGGTGTGGAGGGGGGAGGGTGGGCGTCCATTGTTAACTAGGTAAAAACAAGGACCGCAGATGCTGGAAACCAGAGTCTAGATTAGAGTGGTGCTGGAAAAGCACAGCAGGTCAGGCAGCATCCGAGGAGCAGGAAAAGTGACGTTTCAGGCAAAAGCCCTTCATCAAGAATAGAGGCAGGGTGCCTGCAGAGTGGAGAGATAAATGAGAGGGGGGTGGGGATAGGGAGAAAGTAGCATAGAGTACAACAGGTGAGTGGGGGTGGGGATGGAGGTGATAGGCCAGAGAGGTGGGTGGGGGAAGGTAGCAAAGAGTACAATGGGTGAATGGGGGTCAGGAATCCTCTTGCAAGGATGCCTGTCTGAAGAAGGTTTCCTCCTCTCTCTATAAGAATCTCAGTGAATCTCTCTCTCACAGCAAACCCCAATTCACCTCCTCTGCCCTGAAGCTCTTCAACCATGTCCTGAAACAGACTCGCTACCACAGCCACATTTGCTTCATGACCTGTCCTACCTGCCTATCTTCCTTCCCACCTATCCACTCCACCCTCCTCTCTGACCTATCACCTTTATCCCCATCCCCATTCACCCATTGTACTCTTTGCTATCTTCCCCCACCCTCCTCACTGACCTATCACCTCCATTCCCACCCCCAGTCAACTATTGTATTCTGTGCTACTTTCTCCCCACCTCCACCCTCCTCTCATTTATCTCTCCACCTTTCAGGCACCCTCCCTCTATTCCCAATGAAGGGCTTTTGCCCGAAACATTGATTTTCCTGCTCCTCGGATGCTGCCTGACCTGCTGTGCTCAGTCCATTGTTAACTTGCAGGAATGTAAATAACATGTTCTCTTTGTCTGTGAATTGCCTGGGACTGGGGCAGAGCCTCAGCTGGACAGAACCAGGATGGTTGCAAGGATTGGGAGGATTGGCCCCTCTGGGCAAGGGTGGAGATCTCTAGTGAATTGGGGTTTATTTGGGTGTTTGTTTAAGTTAAATGTAGTGGTTAGGTTTTTAAGTTGTAAGTGGTTGTTATAGGGGTAGTTTTTAGATTTTATGGAGTTAATGTCTTTTTTGCTCCCGCACCTCAGATAAGCACCTCTTGGGGAACCACAGGCTGCCCTGGGTGACTGTGGCTAGTTATTTGTTCAGGTGGTGCACCTGGAATATAAAAGGGAGCCATTCCCCCATTAAAAGAAAGAAGATGCTGTCAAGCCTTAGGAAGGAAAGTGTTGACATTGCCCTGCTGCAGGAGATGCATTTAGCTGATAAAGAATATCTGAAGCTGCAGCAGGGAGGTTATGATAGGGTATTCTTCTCCTCCATTAGCTCCAAGTGTAGAGGAGTGGCTGTACTGGTAAGAAGGAACCTCCCATTCCCGGTAACTGAGCAAATTAAGGACAAACATGGATAGTTCATCATTCTTAAAGCTCTAATACACAGAGAAGAGTATCGCGTCCTGAATGTTTATTGTCCCCTGGCGCATCCTCTTAAATTTCTAATTGATGCAGTTGCTAAATTAATGAATCTTTGGGTACGCTGCACGATCATAGGAGGAGATTTTAACCACCTAATGGATCCTGGTGTAGACAGGATGCTAAGGGCCCTGGCAGGTATGCCCGTACAATCTAAACAGTTGGTGGACATGTGTGAGGATTTGGGTTTCATGGATGTGTGGAGGTATGTCCACCCTAATGGAAGAAACTTTACTCTTTATTTCAACTCACACAAGTGCCAAACACAAATTGACATGTTCCTTATGCCATTGGATTGTTTGGACAGAACATTGGCTTGCAAAATTGAGAATATAACTATCTCGGGCCATGCGCCAGTGTAGGAGATGTTAAAACCAAGAGTGGTAGAATGGAAGCACAGGACTGGTGCATTCACCCATTCCTCTTGAGTACATTACAACAGAGTTCAGGACCTTCTAGGACTCAACTCTGGTACGGCCAGTAATCCGGCAATACTTCAGGAGGCCACTAAGGCATACTTACGAGGCCTAATCATTTCATATTCAGTGACTAGAAGGAGGCAGAGGGAGGAGCAGCAACGGATGTTGGACACCCGGCTGAAGGTAGCTGAGTAAGTATATTATAATAGGCCTTCATTGGTCAAGCTGCAGCGGTCATGGCTCCCCGGCTGCTCTTGACTCATTGCACACACAGGTGGCAAAAAAAAGAAGTCTCATTTGCTAAACAAAAATTGTTTGAATTTGGAGATAAGCCAGGTAGATATCTGGCATATTTGGCTAGAAAGAAAAATGCTTCCCAATCCATTAGGTCTGTTACAGAGAAGGCTGGAACAGTTACCCGTGAGTTGATAAAGGTCAATGTTAGATTTAGGGAATACTTTGTAGAGTTATACCGGTTGGAGGGCAGCGAGGATGGTGCAGTGAGAATGCAGTCCTTTTTTAGGAACCAGGACTTCCCCAGTATAAACACAGAACAGGTCTCCCTGTTAAGTGCACCCATGATGATACAAGAGGTGCAGGAAGCAATATAGCATCTCCAGGGTGGCGAAGCACTGGGGCCAGATGGATTCCCAAGTGAGTTTTATAAGGAATTCATAAATGTTTTGGTGGAGCTATTTTTGAGGATGTATAGCTATTCATATACACAGGATTGTCTTCCGCTCCCTCTTAGAGAGGCTAATATCTCCCTCATTTTAAAGAAGGGAAAAGATCCTGAAGAATGTGCTTCATTCAGACCAATTTCATTATTGAATGTAGACTTTAAAATTCTGTTAAAGCTGCTGGCCCTGAGGTAGGAAAACGTATTGTCCCATATTATAAAAGAAGATCTAATGGGTTTTATCAAGGGCCATAGCTCTTATCAAGGGCCATATCAGGAGGGTAAAAAGTGAGTTCTGCAGATGCTGGAGATCAGAGCTGAAAATATGTTGCTGGAAAAGCGCAGCAGGTCAGGCAGCATCCAAGGAACAGGAGAATTGACGTTTCGGGCATAAGTTTCCTGAGATGCAGAAAAGGTGTTTGATTGGATAGCGTGGCTGTACCTGTTTGGGGTCCTAGAGCGCTTTGGTGCCTTTGCCAGATGGGTGGCAGTGTTGTATAATGACCCTAATGCAGCAGTCATCACAAATGACACTAAGTCAGACAACTTTAATATTGGAAGAGGTGGTCAACAGAGGTGTCCTTTATCACTGCTGTTATTTACCTTGGCAACTGAGCAATTAGCCGAGGCTATCAGGAGAGATCCTGAAATAGTGGTGCCAGGGGTGGGAATGGGGTAACATAAGATCACCCTATACACTTTAGTTCTTGGCCAATCTGGAGGAGTCTCTTTCTCAATTCATTCAAACAATCAATTTATTTGGCAGTTTTGGAGGATACAGGATCAACTTCACAAAATCCGAAACCATGCCGGTGGGTGGATTCATGGAGGTGCCTGACCTGAAGAATGGAATGCAGTTCCCATTTAGATGGTCGTCAAAAGGTTTTTGTATTTGGGAATTTTTATTCCCCTTGCCTTCCACCAGCTGTATAAAGCTAACTACGTACAAGTACTGGAGAGGATAAAACAGGATTTGAAGCAGTGGGAGAGATTACCATTATCACGGTTAGGCCAAATAGCCCTGCTTAAAATGATGTTCTTTGTCGCCTTTTGTACCCCATGAGAATGCTCCCGTTGTTGCCACCCAGATGAATGTTACGGAGGCTCAATGGTTGGCTACGGTCCTTTATTTGGTGTTGCAGGCGCCCCCTAATTAAATTTACTGGATTGCAGCTTCCGCAGGATGAGGTCGGGTGGACCTTTCAGACTTGAAGAGGTAACAAATAAGTGCCCTGTTGGCATATGTGGGTGACTGGCTAGTGGGGGAATTGGCATTGATTTGGCTTGATGTTGAAGCCTCGCAATTGAGATGTCCGCTGGTTAATCTATTATTCATGGATGAAATGAAATCTGTGATCGAGCAGTGTAAGAGCCCAATCATTTTAAATATGGTGAAAGCTTGGAGAATAATGAGGCAAGACAAGGGCAATTGGCTGAAGCCCTCGCCGGTTACCCCGTTGGCAGGAGCCCAAGAATTTACATCTAGGGCAATGGGCTCCGACTTTAAGCTATGGGAGAATAAGGGAATCTCTTGTTGAGGAGATTTATTTGAGGGGGAGGTCTTGATGTCATTTAGCCAAATAAGTCAGAAATATGGATTGTCTAACGGGGACCTTTTCCAGTACTTTCAGATAAGGGATTATATACAGAGGAAGAACACGCCCTTGGCTCAGCCTTACAAATAAGACGTGGAGAAAAGAGTTTTCTGGTGCACGGGCGCTCTTTCAGTTAGTAGTCTGTATCATTTACAGAAGGGATGTGCCTTAGGAGATGTGGAGAGACTCTGTAGGACTTAGAGTTGGGAACGAGGAGAGGATAGTTCATTGGAAACATGGGAAGATATATGGGAAAATGTAAAGAAAATCTCAGTATGTGACAAAGCACAGCCATTCAACTGAAGATTTTTCACAGGGCTCAGGTGGCGCCAGAGAGGCAGCTAAGTTCAAGAGAGGAATGTCTCCAGGGTGTCCCAAATGTAAAATTAGTACAGCCACTCTTTCACACTGCTTTTGGTCATGTTGCAAGATCCGGAGATACTGGAGTGCCATGGTAAGGGAGCTGAAGGAAATCGTAGGAATTGAAGCCAACGTGGACCTGGTATTTCTTCTTCTGGGGTTGCCCTCTCTGGGGGAACATGGGAAAATACTGTGTAACATTCTTATCCACTGTGCGAGGAAGAACATTTTAATGAATTGGACGTTGGAAAACCCCCCAGATCTATGGGGTGGTGTAGGCTGGTGATAGAGCATCTCCCCCAAGACTACCTCACAACTATGGTGCACCACAAAATGGAACAGTTTTATAAGATGTAGTGACCCATTCTAAATTATATTGATGCAGACTTATTGGCAATATCAATTAGGGCTGTGGTATATCTGCGGGAATTAGTTTGGGCGCCTGTGGAGCTCTGAGAGGGAGAAGTTGGTGGGAAAAAGAAATACGGGTACAATGACTGGTGCTCCCAGGGGTGGAAGCTTCAATGAAGGTGTGGTGAGTTAAATAGGATAAAGTAATGCGATATAATTTAAATTAAGTTACTTTGAATTCAGCTTAATTTAATTTTTATTTAATTTAATTGTAGTTTTGTTTAAGTAGATATGTTTGTTCTGGTATAAAAGTAAGTAGTTTATTATTAATAGTATTGTGATATGACATTGTTGTACTACCTCCATCTTCTTGTATTTTTTTATATATGTAAAAGATTTGAAAAAGGCTTTAATAAAAATATTTATTTAAAAAGGGTGGTAAGGAAAAGCCAGGGAACTGTTGACCGGTTGAGCCTGATACCTGTGGTGGGCAGGTTGTTATATGATATCCTGAGGGATATGATTTTCATATATTTGGAAAGGCAAGGACTTATTAGTGATAGTCAACATGGCTTTGTCCATGGGACATCATGTCTCACAATCTTGGCTGACCCTTTTGAAGAAATAACGAAGAGAATTGATGAGGGCAAAGTGGTGCACATGATCTCTATGGATTTCAGTAAGGCATTTGGAGTCAAGAATGTGGTACTGGAAAAGATAGCAGGTCAGGCAGCATCCGAGGAGCAGGTCCAAAGCCCTTCAGTAGGAAAGCATTTTGCTTTTGCCCGAAATGTCGATTCTCCTGCTCCTCAGATGCTGCCTGACTTGCTGTGCTTTTCTAGCCCCACACTCTCAACTCTAATCTCCAGCATCTGCAATCCTCACTTTCACCCTTCAGTTAGGCGTTTGACAAGGTTCCTCATGGTAGACTGATTAATAAATTTAGATCACATGGAATATGGGAGAACTAGCCATTTGGATACAAAACTGGATCAAAGGTAGAAGACAGAGAGTGGTGGTAGAGGATTGCTTTTCAGACTGGAGGCCTGTGAGCAGTGGTGTGCCACAAGGATCGGTTTTGGGTCCACTGTTTTTTGTCATTTATATTAATGATTTAAATGTGAACATAGGAGGTATAGTTAATAAGTTTGCAAACGACGCTAAAATTGATGGTGTTCTGGACAGGGAAGAAGGTTACCCAAGAGTATAACAGGGTCTTGATCAGACAGTCCAATGAGCTGAGGAGAGGGAGCTGGAGTTTAATTCAGATAGTTGTGAGATGCTGCATTTTGGAAAAGCAAATCAGGGTCGGACTTATACACTTAATGCAAAGGCAAAAGTGAGGACTGCAGATGTTGGAGATCAGAGACAAGATTAGAGTGGTGTTGGAAAAATGCAGCAGATCAGGCAGCATCCGAGGAGCAGGAAAATTGACGTTTCGGATAGCTAAGGTACTTAATGCTAAAGTCCTAGGGAGTGTTGTTGAACAAAGACACTTTGGAGTGCAGGTTCATAGTTCCTTGAAAGTGGAGTCTCAGGTAGATAGAATAGTGAACAAGGCATTTGGTATGCTTTCCTTTATTGGTCAGTGCATTGAGTCTAAAAGTTGGGAGGTCATATTGCAGCTGTACAGGACACTGGTGAGGCCACTTTTGGAATATTGCGTGCAATACTGGTCTCCCTGCGATAGGAAGGAAGTTGTGAAACTTGACGGGGTTCAGAAAAGACTTACAAGGATGTTGCCAGGGTTGGAGGGTTTGAGCTATAGGGAGAGGCTAAATAGACTGGGGCTATTTTTCCTGGAGCATTGGAGCCTGAAGGGTGACCTTATAAAGGTTTATAAAATCATGAGAAGCATGGATAGAGTAAATAAACAAGGTCTTTACCCCAGGTTGAGGGAGTCCAAAACTAGAGGGCATAGGTTTCAGGTGAGAGGGGAAAGATATAAAAGAGACCTAAGGGACAACATTTTCATGCAGAGTGTGGTGCGTGTATGAAATGAGCTGCCAGAGGAAGTTTCAAGAGTGTTTTGCTGGAAAAGCACAGCAGGTCAGGCTGCATCCGAGGAGTAGGAGAATCGACGTTTCGAGCAAAAGCCCTTCATCAGGAATGAGACTGATTAGGTTACCACCCGGTGGTACAGGGTCCTGGGGCGGAATGTGGGGCGTTCTTCCTCCAGGCGTCGAGTGGTAACCTGATCAGCTTCATTCCTGATGAAGGGCATATGCCCGAAATGTCGATTCTCCTGCTCCTCGGATGCAGCCTGACCTGCTGTGCTTTTCCAGCAAAACACTCCCGACTCTGATCTCCAGCATCTGCAGTCCTCACTTTCTCCTGCCAGACGAAGTGGTGGAGGCTGGTAAAATTACAAGATTTAAGAGGCATCTGGATGGGTATATGAACAGGAAGAGTTCAGGCTGGCAAATGGGACTAGATTAACATAAGATATCTGGTCAGCATGGATGAGTTGGACCGAAGGATCTGTTTCCATGCTGCACATCTCTGTGTCTCAGCAGAGCCAATAAGGGGACCAGTGGACACGGTGTGTTGCAAATTTGTTATGGAAACATGGGCGTTATCAGCAGGATGCCAGACTGCCTTTGAAAAGCTGAAGGCAATCGTAATAAATGAAACTGTGTTTTCCACCCCTGGTTTTTCCCGTCCTTTTAAAATGGTGAATGATGTTCATGAAAACAAAAAAAAACTGTGGCTGCTGGAAATGACAAACAAAAACAGAAATTACTAGAAGACCTCAGCAGGTTCGGCAGCATCTGTGGAGACAAAGCTGAGTTATTATTTTGTGTCTAGAACCCCCTTCTTCAGAATGATGAATCAGCAATAGAGAAGCAGGTGGGGTTCTTTTTTAAGGAATTAAGGCTTTTGATAAAGTTCCACACAAGAAGTTAGAAAACAACATCAAAGCACATGGGATTGGGGATGATATATCAGCATTAGTTGAAGATTGTTTAACAGGCAGGAAGTGGAGAGTAGGGATCAGGTTGGCAGGCTACTACCAATGGACTACCGAAAAGGATTAATCCTTGTTCTCAATCCATATCAACGATTTGAATATTGGAAAATGGAACTGTAATATTTTGAAATTTGCAGATGATATAAAACTGCTGGGAATGTGAATTGGGTGGAAATGCTAAGAAGCTTTAAGGAGATTTCTACAAAGTAGGTGGACTAGGGCATGGTAGATGGACAATAACCTGGATATGCATACAGTTTGATAGATGGAATGTAGATGCAGAGTACTTCCTAAAGAAAGAAAATCAAGTACTAATGTCCAAAGGGACCTGGTATCCTTGTTCTTGTCACTGAAAGTGAACATGCAGGTGCAACAAGAAAGTTGAAAGGTGAATGGCATGTTAAGCTTTATCACAAGAAGATTTAGCATGGCAACAAAGAATTTATGCTTCACTTGTATAGTACATATTGTGTGCTGTTCCGGTTCCCTTGCCTCAGGAAGGAAATACCTGCCATAGAGGGAGTCAGGTTCACCAGGCTGGTTACAGCCTTACAAACTGAAATTGTGAAGACTGGGCCTGTATTCCTGGAGTCTAAAAGAATGAGGGGCTATCTCATAGAAACTTACAAAATATTTCAAGAGATACAGTAGATGCAGAAGGATGTTCCCTTGACTGTGGCTTTTAGATCCTGGGAACACAGTCTCTAAATAAAAGGCAAAACATTTCATGTTGAGATGAGTGGGAACTTGACCAGCTCAGATGGTGATGAATCTTTGGGATTTTTTTATTCCAGGGCGCTGTGCAAGATCAGTCATTAAATATGTTCAGGATAGAGATTGATGAATTTTTAGTTACCAGTGATGTCAAGGAATATACAGGTGGCATGGGAATTTGACATTAAGGTAGATGATCAGCCATGATTTAAAATGGCAGAGCAGAAGAATGGCCTACTCCTCTTCTGAGTGAAAAATGAAAGCTATTTTAAAATCACTATTTTAAGCTGAGAATTTAGATGTTTTTCTACATTTTTCTAAATTTTACTGCTTCATGTTTTTCCTAGGTGCCTGACTGCTAAGATAAAATTAGTAATTAACTGTTGAAAATATGATGATTTTATATCCACCTAACTTTAGGTGAAAAGTTCAACCTGTAATTATGATGCATGCAGCTAGAGGGCATCAGCACAAACAAAATGTAAACTGAGTTCAGTGGCTAAACTGAACATAATTTTCACTGTTTTTCTGCAGCTTATTAATTTTTTTCTGATAGTTTTTATTCAGGTCATACATATTACTTACATGGGTGCGTTGTAATACAGTGCTCTATATCAAGAACAATAGCGAATTCTAGCAGAGTAGGCCATTAGATTCAGCATAACTGCACAAATACCAATTCATTGCTTCTAATGTGTTTTCTCTTTCCTTGCATCCTTTAATATTTCTTGCATTCAAATCAGTTTTCTGTTAAGTAAAGGGTCACTTTCTTGAGCTTTTCACCCTTGACTACATGCAAAGATTAGGAAAATGGATAAAGGTTTAAAGCTCTGGGATCTCTGCCCCTTATTCGTTGCCAGAAGACTTACAGGGCTTTGCTGTTTGGAAGGGTGTGGTGCTCACAAGCTTGGTACAGCAATACCTTTAGTTGGATGGCCCAGGAGAAGACATCCATCAAGGAGATATCGCAGGTCCCTGTCCTTTGATGAGATTCGTAAGGGTTAGGGTCGGGCTACAGATTTACAGTTTATAACAACACTGCATTTAAATTGCATTTCTTATTGGGCCAACTACTGGAAAATGGGTTTAGAATAGTTACGTTATTGTTTTGACTGGCACAGACTCAATTGGCTGAAGGACCTTTTTCTATGCTGTAGACCTCTGTGACTCTATGATTCTAACGTTAGGATCTTCCGATGGTCAACAGTCAACAGGAGTTTGGAAGGGAAATAGTTTGTTAGCCTTTATCACAAGAGCATTTGAGTACAGCAATAAAAAAACTTTGCTTCAGTTGTATTGAACCCCAGTGGACAGCTGTAACCCAGACAGGACTGTAAGCAGACCTAAGTCTTCAGCATCTTTCAACCAATTTGTTTTTGTTTCAGATCTTCAGCATCCGCAGTTCTTTGTTTTACTCTCATGTGGGACTTTCTCAAAAGCTCTTTGAAAATTCAAATAGACAACATCCACTAGCTCTCCCAATCTATTCTACAAGTTATGTCCTTAAGAAACTCCAATAGGTTTGTGAAACACAATTTCCCTTTCAAAAATCCATACTAAGTTTGTGTAATCCTGTTGATATTTTCTAAGTGTCATGTCAGCACATCCTTTGAGCTCAAAGGAGAGACTAGAAAAACTCGGGTGGATTTCTTTGGAGCAGCAGAGGCTGAGGGGAGACTTGATGGAAATCCAGAAAATTATGAGATGTATAATCCAAAGATGTGCAGGTTGGGTGCATTAGTCGGGGTAGGGGAATGGGTCTGGGTGGGTTACTCTTCAGAGAGCTGAAGGGCCTGTTTCCATTCAGTAGTGCGCGGTGGTTCAGTGGTTAGCACTGCAGCCTCACAGCACCAGGGACCCAGCTTCGATTCCAGACTCAGGCGACTGTGTGGAGTTTGCACATTTGCCCTGTGTCTGTGTGGGTCTCCACCGGGTGTTCCAGTTTCCTCTCACAGTCCAAAAATGTGCGGGTCAGGTGAATTGGCCATGCTAAATTGCCCATAGTGTTGGGTGCATTAGTCAGAGGGAAATGCTCTGGGCGGGTTACTCTTTGGAGGGACGGTGTGGACTTGTTGGGCTTGTTTCCACACTGTAGGGAATCTAGTCTAATCTAATAGGTGGGTTGACAGTCAGAATCTTTCAGGCGAAAGTGAGGACTGCAGATGCTGGAAACCAGAGTTTAAATTGGAGTGGTGCTGGAAAAGCACAACAGTTCAGGCAGTATATGAGGAGCAGGAAAATTGACATTTCGGGCAAAAGCCTTTCACCAGGAATGGAGGAAGGGAGCCTCCAGGGTGGAGAGATAAATGGGGGTGAGGGGGTGGGGCTGGGAAGAAGGTAGCAAAGAGTACAGTAGGTGAATAAGGGTGGGGATGAAGGTGATAGGTCAGAGAGAAGGGTCAAGTGGATAGGTGGGAAGGGAGATTGGCAGGTGGGACAGGTCATGTGGATGGTGCTGAGCTGGAAGGTTGGAACAGGGGTAAGATGGGGGGAGGGGAAATGAGGAAATTGATGCCCTGGGGTTGAAGTATATAACATTTTAGATTAGATTACTTACAGTGTGGAAACAGGCCCTTCGGCCCAACAAGTCCACACCGACCTGCCAAAGCGCAACCCACCCATACCCTTACATTTACCTCTTACCTAACACTACGGGCAATTTAGCATGGCCAATTCATCTTTGGACTGTGGGAGGAAACCGGAGCACCCGGAGGAAACCCACACAGACACGGGGAGAACGTGCAAACTCCACACAGTCAGTCGCCTGAGTCGGGAATTGAACCCGAGTCTCAGGCGCTGTGAGGAAGCTGTGCTAGCCCACAAAGTGTTCTGAGGCGGAAGATGAATCGTTCTTCCTCCACATGTCGGGTGGTGAGGGAGCAGCGGTGGAGAAGGCCCAGGTCCTGCATGCCCTCGGCAGAGTGGGTGGGGGTGTTGAAATGTTGGGCCACGGGGCGGTGGGGTTGATTGGTCTGGGTGTCCCAGAGATGTTCCCTAAAGTGCTCTGCGAGGAGGCGCCCAGTCTCCCCAATGTAGAGGAAACCGCATCGGGAGCAACGGATACAATAAATGACATTGGTGGATGTGCAGGTGAAACTTTGATGGATGTGGAAGGCTCATTGGGACCTTGGATGGAGGTGAGGTGGGAGGTGTGGGCACAGGTTTTGCAATTCCTGCGGTGGCAGTGGAAGGTGCCAGGACGGGAGGGTGGGTTGTTGGGGGGCGTGGACCTGACCAGGTAGTCATGGAGGGAACAGTCTTTGCAGAAGGTGGAGAGGGGTGGGGAGGGAAATATATCTCTTTTGGTGGGGTCCATTTGGAGGTGGCGGAAATGTCGCCAGATGATGTGGTTATTGCGAAGGTTGGTAGGGTGGAAAGGGAGGACCAGGGGGGTTCTGTCCTTGTTATGGTTGGAAGGGTGGGGTTTGAGGGCGGAGGTGTGGGATGTGGATGAGATGCATTGGAGGGCATCTTTAACCACGTGGGAAGAGAATTTGCGATCTCTAAAGAAGGAGGCCATCTGGTGTGTTCTGTGGTGGAACTGGTCCTCCTGGGAGCAGATACGGTGGAGGCGGAGGAACTGGGAATACGGGATGGCATTTTTGCAGGAGGTACGGTGGGAAGAGGTGTAATCCAGGTAGCTGTGGGAGTTGGTGGATTTGTAAAAAATGTCAGTGTCAAGTGGAGATGGAGAGGCTCAGGAAGGGGAGGGAAGTGTCAGAGATGGTCCAGGTCCAGTCAGAATCTTTTCCCTAAGAGTTAAAATATCTAATACTAGGGGGCATGCATTTAAGGTGAGAGAGAGCAAATTCAAAGGAGATGTGAGGGGCAAGTTTTACACAGAGAGTGGTAGGAGTCTGAAACATGCTGCCAGGAGTGTAGTGGAGGCAGATGTGACAGGGTCATTTAAGGGACTTTTAGATAAATTTCTCAATCCCGTTCTTCCGCTTTCTCCACGTAACCCTTGATCCTCAAGAACCTATCTGTCTCAGTCTTAAGAATGGAGAAATATGGACCAAGGGTAGGTAGAAAGGATTAGTTTAATTTGGTGTCATGTTTGGCACAAAATCATGGGCCAAATGGCCCATTCCTGTGCTGTACAGTTCTATGTTCTATGTCCTTTATAGTAGACTCCACCATTCCCCTACTGCTGATGGTAGGTGAACTAGTTTGTAATTGCTGAGTTTCTCCCTTGCCTCTTTTTTAAACAGTGGGATTATATTTGCTATTTTCCAATCTGTTAGGAGTGTTCCAGAGTTTTGGAAGATGACAACCAATGTATCCACAATTTCTAAGGCCTCCTCCTTAATACCATAAGATGTTGATGATCGGGCCCTGGGATTTATCAGTTTTCAGTGTCATTAATTTTTCCGGCATATATTTTCACTAATACTAATTTGCTTCAGTTGCTCCTTCCCAATAGACCTTTGCTCCCCCAGCATTCCTGGGAAGTTATTTTGTCTTCTCTGAAGACAAAACTAAAATAGTTGTTTAATTGCTTTATCATTTCCTTATTCTCTATTTTCAATTCTCCTATTTCAGACTGTAAGAGGCTTACATTTGTCTTCCCTAATGTTTTTTATGCATACTTAAAGAAGTGGAAAGTAGGCAATCATATGTTCCTTGAAAGTTTATTCTGATGCTATTATTCCCTTTTTTTTTAAATACTGGGTCCTCCTTTACTCAATTCTAAACTGCTCTTAGTCTTTAGACTTGCTACATTTCTAGCAACTTCATAGAAATTCTCTTTAGATTCAGTACAACCCTTAAGTTCTTTTAATAGGGGTGGTTTGGCCACATTTGCAAGTGTGTTCTTTCACCTGAAAAGAATGTATAACTAATGTAATGAATGCATTCATTCATTCACTAATAGCTATTGCCTGTCCAACATTATGCCTTTTAAAGACGTTACCCAGTGTTCTCACTGAACTCATACCTCACACCTTTGTAGCTTCTTTGATTAAATTTAAGGTCTTAATTCTGGATATACAATTTCACTTTAACTTTCTCTCCCAATGAAGAATTCTATCACGCTATACTTACTTGTTCCTAAAGCACCTCTCACAACAAGATAATTTATTATCGACTTCGCATTGCTCAAAACCAAATTGAGGTTAGCCTGTCCCCTTGTTGATTCTTCCATGAACTAGTCTAAAAAGAGCCATCTTGTACATAAGACCATAAAACCATAAGACAAAGGAGCAGTCTGCTCTGCCATTGAATCATGGCTGATAAGTTTCACAACCCCATTCTCCCATTTTCTCCCTGTAACCCTGGATCCACTTGATACTCAAGAACCTAACAATCTCTGTCTTAAATATATTCAATGACCTGGCCTCCACAGCCTGCTGTGGCAATGAATTCCATAGAATCACCACTCTCTGGCTGAAGAAGTTTCTCCTTATCTCCATTCTGAAGGGTCTTCCTTTTATTCTAAGACTATGCCCTCAGGTCCTAGTTTTTCCTACCAATGGAAACATCCTCCCAATATCTACTCTGTCCAGGCCATTCAGTATTCTGTATGTTTCAATTAGATTCCCCCTCATCTTTCTAAACTTCATTGAGTATTGACCAGAGTCCTCAAGCGTTCCCCATACGGTAAGCTTTTCATTCTTGGGACCATTCTCGTGAGCATTCTTGTACAGTATCCAAAAATTCATCATTGCTAATTGGTTTGTTCATTCTATATGTAGATTAGAATCACTCATGATCACTGTAGCACCTTATTGCATTCATCTCTAATTTCTTGTTTAAAGCCATCCTCTATCTTATTATTACTTTTTGGAGACCTGTAAACAACTTCCACTAATGTTTTCAGTGGCTCTTGTTGGTTCCTTGATCCCCCAGGAGTTATTCAACATCTAGATTTTCTGTGCTAATATCCTTTCTCATTATTCTATTGTTCACTAACAAGATCACCCAATTACCTTTCCTTTTTGCTTGTCCTTCCTAAAGATTGAATAAACTTTAATGTTCAGTTCCCAGTCTTGGTCACCCTGCAACCACATCTCTGTAATCACAATCACACCCTACCAGGGGTTATATTTCAGTTCTGTGGAAGGGTCACCAGACCCGAAATGTTAATTCTGATTTCTCTCATTAGATGCTGCCAAATATGCGTAGCTTTTCCAGCAATTTGTGTTTGTGTTTGTGATTGTATTTCAGCACATGCTTTGCAATCTTTAAATTTATGCTAAATCTAAATAGTTTGGTTTATTCTAGGTTGTGTTCATTTCTTTTATGCAATAAACTCCTGTTTTACTGTTAATGTGAATTGTGTGTTTGTTCTTTGATGAAAGAACAGTTCACTAAGACCAAGTTTCAGTTTGGCATCAGAGTTGTCCAACAATAACATCAGCTGGGATCACAACAAACTGTACAGTAAAGATACTCGCCTTATTTACCAAGGTGGCCACTCATTCTGAACTGCCTCCCTGGCCCACTTAATGGGCTTCTGTTTTCCCCACAATGTCATGTTTCATATGACACAAAAAGCTCAGCCCAATTGCCATTAAAGAACTAAATCAGTACATAATCCAATCAGCATAGAGTAAGCACAGGCATAGAGGTATTGTCAATGTCTTAATAATCTAGCACTCTGTGTCTTGAATTCAAATCTCACCATTTCAATTTATATTTTTTTATAAAATCTAGTCTAATGGTAACCATGAAAGTGTCAGTTGTTGTAAAATCCAATCTAGTTCATCAATGCTCTTTAGGGAAGGATAACCTGCGTGTCCTCATGTGGTTTGAATGGCATGTGACTCTGAGCTCTCAGCAAGTTGGTTGACTCTTAACTACCCACTGAAGTAATGTACAAAGGCACTCAGTTCAAATGCAGTTAAGGACAAATACTGATGAGACTCACCTTCCATGGCAGGGTGTGGACAAATCTTCCAAGTGTGCTGGTGTGTGAGGACCTCCATTTTGGATCCAAGACATACAAATCACAAAATTTTCTTTAAAGCAAGATACAAGGAGCTGTAGAAGAACAAAAGCAGATATACAAACAAAAACACACTGAAAGCTCATGGCACACTCACAAAATGTCATCTGAATAAAGAATGAAAGGGTTGTCTTTATGTCCTCTTGAATTTAAAGTGTTGAGAAACGATCTGACAAAGGCTTTAAAAATGGCAAAAGGAATTCAATCGGATGTTAGACAATTCCTCATAGATAATAAAAACTCTTTCTTCGTGTGAGGATTCCAGAAGAGGAGGGCCTTAAATCTTAAATTGATAGTTGAGTCATTCAGGAGTCAAAGCGGAAATCTGGGATTCTCTCCGCAAAAGCATATGGTTACAGAGTCAATTTAAATTTTCAAAACAGATTGACAGCTTTTAATTAAGATGGGTATCAAGGTATAGGGATTAAAATCTAGCTAATTATATTTATCATATATAGCGTGATCAATTTGAATGGTAGAACAAACTTGGGAAGTGAAAGTGAAAATAAAACTATCCTGCACTTTCTGTTTGGCAAAATGCACAAAAAAGGATTCATCTGCACGTAAATACACCTGCTGCCTGTCTTCCCATGACAAAAATCAAGGGCACAACAATGTCTGCATTCCTTAAAGTTTGGCACTGTGATTTGACATAATCAGCAATTCCAATGTCATTTTTTTTATGCTGAAGTCCAAATCGCAATTAATGAAAAACAAAATAACATCCAACACAGATTCCAAGGGTGTGCATCAATTCAAAATACCCGCTTACTTTTACTTTGATTTTTTTTTCTACGCCCTCTGTCTTATTGTCCAGCTACTTTGGCGTTAATTCCATGTTGTTAATTTTTGCGGTAAACCTGATATGTGGCACTTTATAAGGCAAATTCTGAAGCTCGACAGATAAAATATCTCTTGAAATCCCTTTGTGATCTCATTTTTAAAAATCAATTAACTTTGTCTTCAAAGTTACAGATTAAGTACCAGCAATTTACCTGGATAGATTTCCTTCATAAGTGTTGATTCCCATGATAGAATGCAGGACTGTGAAGCATTATGAAACTACCAGGGCAACTGGAACACTTCTAAAACACCAACTATTTGCAGAATTTCAGTGTCAAAAATAAATGCCAACTAATTCCAAGAAAATAATCCAGGCAACGAACCAAGTTAAATTAATTTGGCAGGATGGTTTCGTGTAATTCAGTAGGAAACATTCTTCCCAGAGCATTTTTAATTCACACCTCCACCCGCTTCCATCACCCAGGATCCTAAACACTTCTTTCAAGTGAAACATATATTTGTATGTACTTCTTTTAATTTGGATAATATAGTCATTGCTAGTGACATCATTTTCTCTAAAATGAAAGCTCCATCTTTGCAAAACTATTCTGCTCACCCAGGCCAGCAGAAGCTGCAACATTTTAATATTGGCTCACCTCTGATCTCTCTGTCTTTGACCTCCTACACAAGTCCTATAAAGCTCAATGTAAGCTTGAGGAATAGGATCTCAACATTTGTTTGGGTACTTGAGTGAAGAGTTTTGGTCGTGGTAATATCACTGGACTAATAATTCTTAGAGTCATAGAGATGTACAGCTCCGAAACAGACCCTTCAATCCAACTCATCCATGCTGTCCAGATATCCTAAATTAATCTAGTCCCACATCCCTCTAAACTCTTTCTATTCATCTACCCATCCTGGTGCCTTTTAAATCTTATAATTGTACCAGCCTCCATCACTTCTTCTGGCAACTCATTCCATACATGCACCACCCTCTGCGTGAAAACATTGCCCCTTAGGTCCCTTTCAAATCTTTCCCTTCTCATCTATGCCCTCTTGTTCAGGACTCCCCCACCCCAGGGAAAAGACTATGTCTATTTATCCTATCCATGCCCCTCATGATTTTGTAAACCTCTGTAAGGTCATCCCTCAGCCTCCGACGCTCCAGGGAAAACAGCCCCAGCCTGTTCAGCCTCTCTCTCTCGCTCAAATCCTCCAAACCTGGCAACATCCTTAAAAATCTTTTCTGAACCCTGTCAGGTTTCACAACATCCTTCTGATAGGAGAGAGACCAAAATTTCACACGATATTACAACCAATGTCACATGACCTCCCAACTCCTATACTTTGAGATAACCTTCTTTGCTGTCCAATACACCTCCAATTTTGGTGTCATTTGTAAACTTACTAACTAAAGCTCCTATATTCACACCCAAATCATTTATATAAATGTTGAAATATAGTGGACCCAGCACTGATCCTTCTGGCACACCACTGGTCACGATCCTTGTGGCACACCACTGGTCACAGGCCTCCAGTCTGAACCCTCCAACACCACGCTCTAACTTTGAGCCAGTTTTATATCCAAATGGCTAGTTCTACCTGAATTCCATGTGATCTAACTGCGCTCACGAATTTACCATGAAGAACCTTGTTGAATGCCTTACTGAAGTCCAATAGATAACGTCCACCACACTGTCCTCATCATCCTCTTCATAACCTCTTCAAAAAACTTCTTCAAGTTAGTTCATGTGCCACAGTATCAAATGTTGTCTCATAACATTTTTGAGAAGTTCCTTTGGGATGTTTTACCATTTTAAAGGTGACCTACAGGGTTGGTATTGCTCTTCCCTCAGATTGTGTTGGATTTCTGACACAACTTGCAACATAAGAACACAAAATTCTCATTCTGCACAGTCTCCCCGTGTTTGTGTAGGTTTCCTCTGGGTCATCAAGTTTCCTTCCAAAGTCCAAAGATGTGCGGGTTAGGTGGATTGGCCATGCTAAATTGTCCCATAGCATCCAGGGATGTGCAGGCTAGGTGGGTTAGACATGGAAAATGCAGGGTGACAGGGATAGCATTGCAGGATGTATCTGGCTAGGATGCTCTTCGTAGAGTGGACTCGCTGGGCTGAATGGCCTGTTTCCACACTTTAGAAAAGAACACAAGACTTAGGAGTAGGTGTAGGCCATCTGGTCAATTGAGCCTGTTCTGCCATTCAATAAACTAGTGTTTTTGTGGACTCAGCACCACTTACCTGCCTGCTCACCCTAACCCTTAATTGCTTTACTGTTCAAAAATCAATCTATCGTTGCATCAAAACGTTTAACGAGATAACCTCAACTGCTTCACTGGGCAGGGAATTCCACTGATTCACAGTCCTTTGGGAGAAGAAGTTCCTCCTCAACTCAGTCCTAAATCTGTTACTCCTCATTTTGAGGCTATGTCCCTTAGTTCTAGTTTTTTTTAAACATGTGTAATGCACCCTAATGCATCTGCAAGACCAAGAAGGTCAACCAACTCATTCACGTACAGTCAGTTTGCTACGACTGCAACCAACCAGGATGCAGCAAGGTCTCACCACCAGTCAACAGCAGGCAGTCACCTTAAGCAATGGGGCAGAGATCAAATATCAGCCAGTCACTTCTCTGCCGATAAAGAGGTGAACAGTAATTCAAACAATTGGAAAGGGTTGGGGGGCAGCACAGGGGAAGGGGAAGGATTTGGGGTTTCTGTTACTCTATTGATGTCTCAGGTCTGGTTGATGCAGACTTTCAGAAGTGCCATTAATTAACAAGCAATACACCTTAAACACCTGGAATAATGCTTAAATGTGCAAAGTGAGACTCCTATGCTGGTTATGGGACATTGACTTCATCTTTTTGTGTACAATCCTAAATGGTCTTGATAGGATACAATGTGGAACCTTTCGGAAGGATGTTGTGAAACTTGAAGGGATTCATAAAAAGATTTTCAAGGATGTTGCCTGGAGGATTTGAACAATGGGAAGAGGTTGAATATGTTGGGGCTGTTTTCCCTGGAGTGTCGGAGGCTGAGGAGTGACCTTACAGAGGTCTATAAAAACATGAGGGGCATGGATAGGATAAATAAACAAAGTCTTTTTCCTGGGGTGTAGCGTTCTCCCGACTCAGTGTGGTGCTCTCTCTGCCTGATGTATTGCTATTTTGGCTTGGTGTGGCACTGTCTTGACTTGATGTAGTGTTTTCCCAGCTCTCTTGGCCCAGTATGATGGTGTCTTGGCAGCCTGGTGTGACAGTCTTTCAGCCCAGCATGGCCTCAATGTGGACTCCAAGTCTTGAGATAGTTTCAGAGGCATCTCCCAACCGTAAGAGCTCGAGGTGAAGCACAGTGCAGTCTGGAGTCAAGGCCCAATATGGACTGAGTTGGAAGGACTGTTATTCTGAACTCCTTATTTCTTTACTTTTCTAATTTTTTTCCCCTAAGAATTTGTACTTAAGAATTTGTGGCTAGGTATTTTTGTATCTAAGGTAAGGCCATAAGTAGCAACTTGTAAACTTTTCACTGTACTCATTTGACTATGTCATAATAAAGCTAATCTTGAAGAAGCCAATTGTGAGACTATAAATGAGGCAGTAAGTCTTGCTTCGGACATACACGGCCAATATGTTCCTTGAAGTGCTTGGAGTAGAAGTCTTGCTTCCCCTGAACCACAAGTAATCTATTAGATTAGATTAGACTTACAGTGTGGAAACAGGCCCTTCGGCCCAACAAGTCCACACCGACCCGCTGAAGCGCAACCCACCCATACCCCTACATTTACCCCTTACCTAACACTACTGGCAATTTAGCCAATTCACCTGACCCGCACATCTTTGGACTGTGGGAGGAAACCGGAGCACCCGGAGGAAACCCTCGTAGACACGGGGAGAGCGTGCAAACTCCACACAGTCTGTCGTCTGAGTCGGGAATTGAACCCGGGTCTCAGGCACTGTGAGGCAGCAGTGCTAACCACTGTGCCACCGTGCCGCCTATTGTTTTAAACTTCCTATACTGGACCTCTTCTGTTCCTCAGTGGTGCCTCTAACAGTCTTTTTTTGTCTGGAGTGCAGGCATACTATACTCTCCTGATCAGGTCTCTGGTTAAAGGAACACATCAGGCCCTGACAACAATCCTGCATCTTCACAGAGAACTCCACCACTTGAGTAGATGAGCATGTTGCAGGCTCTTGGACTGAGTTGGGAATGGAGATGGCTCATTTAAACCATCTGGTGCATTAAACTAAGTTTGGTTCCAGCATTTCTGGTGCTATAGCACTATTTGAATGCTGCACTAAATAATGCATTCACCTCTCTGGAATTCCACAACCTTCTGGTTCAGAGGTAAGACTGTGAAGGCTAATATTTCTCTCAGTTCTCAATTCTTCAAAATGCTTGATGATATACTGTTTCAAAGATTATTAGACTGCTTCTCCCTCTGACTAACCAGTCACTTTACCTTCATGTAATGGGTACTCCTACGAGAACAGTAGGGCAGCCATACAGCTCCCAGATAGTAAGTCAGATGTCAGGATATAAGCACGACTGAAGTGAATTCAGAACAATTATTTGTTATTCATATAACATTAAAATGATAAGGCTGCATAGTTTTAAACAAAAGAGGGAGTTGCTGTAAATTGAACTTGAGCTGAGCTTTAAATGGGTCAATTAATTTAATTTGTGCCACAACAGTCTATAGGAAAAGTATAATCATCATACGAGATGACTAATGTGACAGCAAAATAGAATATTTAACACTGTTGGTACTGGATCTTGATTGATGGTTATCACCACTCTGCACAGATCAGACTCTTGTCTGCAATGAAGCCAAACAGTCAGCAGCAATCTCTTTGTAAGAAGTTAATGATCATTAGAAGGTTGACCAAACGCCAAGCAAAGTGAAGTCTTGATATGGCAAGATGATTTTTTCTTTAAACCAAGCAGCTATCAAATCTCTGCTTCTCAACAGATACTGCTAGACCTGTTGAGCTTATAGCACTTTCTGTTTTTATCTTAGAACTTTAGCATCTACAGTGTTTTGCTTATGGGTTAGCCATCAGCTGCTTATAGCAATTTTGGAAACAGTAAAATACAAAGTCATTCCAGCACCATGCAAAATCATTCTAACAAGCCTAAACCAGTTCTGCAAGCTGTCTGGACTCAAAAGAAAATGCTTTGTCTAATTATCACTTGGGATTATTAAATTATTGGTTTTAAGGAGACTTTAAAAAGATTAACTTCGTTAACCATTCAATTCATTATAAAATGATAACCTTGCTTCAGTCTCTGTGGATTTCATCACATTGATGGATGAAATTTAAAGCAATCTATGAAATCATCGCATCTATTCCATATATTTGCATGTGTAGAAAGAGAGCTCTTGTAATGCAGTGGTGTCCCACCCTCTGGGTCAGAAGGTAGAGGTTCAAGTTTGACCTTCTGAGTTGTGTGTCATTACATGTCTGATCAAGCTGAATAAAACAGCTACAGCTTAAGGAGGAAGAAGTGACATCCACTCTCAGTCCACTCATCATGTCCCAAAGAATGGCAGTGAAATTAAGTCACAACTATTACATAGGCAAACAGTGAAGTCAGCATAGCAGTATTCCAGTAACTACTGGAACTACTACAGAAACTTGAAGAACTACTATTTCCATTAACTGGGTAGCACGGTGGCTCACAGCACCAGGGACCTGGGTTCAATTCTACTCTTGGGTGAATGTCTGTGGAGAGTTTGCTTATTCTCCGTGTCTGAGTTTCCTTCAGGTGGACCAGTTTCTTCCTGTAGTTCAAATATGAGCAGGTTAGGTGGATTGACCATGCTCAATTGTCCTGTGGTGTCTAGGGATGTGCAGAATAGGTGGAGTAGGCACAGGAAATGCAGGATTGGGTCTGGGTGAGATGCTCTTTGGAGGGTTGGTGTGGACTAGATGGGCTGAATGGCCTGCTTCCATACTGTTGGGATTCTACGCAAAATAAAAAGAACATCAGCTAATTGGTGTTTGTGAAAAGACAGTGGCCAGGACAGAGGAGATCAATCAAATAGGCCTTTTTCTACACTGTGTTATTGTCCACTACCTGTGGTGGTGAGAATAATGGCAAGCATGATTGGCCAATTGTTTTTACCAAAATGACATTTTAATTTAAATTTTATAAGTTTAATTTGAATTTATTCATGTGATGTGGTTAACAATGGCTAGGCCAGCCTATATTGCCTATCCTTATGTGCCCAGTGGGCTATAAGCATCAGCCACATAGCTGTTGGTCTAGAGTCACATGTGCGCCAGGCCAGGTAAGGACAAAAGATTTCCATGAGTTCAGAATAAAATATACATAAATCACACCTGAGACAAACTTATTGTGATCTGATTCCAAGATTCCAGAAGCGGCATTAAACTTTTATATTCTGAAATAATGAGCAAAGTGGGTGAGATCATGTCATTCAACAGGGAAGCATACATTTCTACACTGGGGATTGCATGCAAGATTCCACAGAATTTCTGAAGGACAATTAAAGTAAAATTAAGGTCTAGGTGAGGAATCAAGGCCTGTTATGTCCAATTGGTGGACCCCATCTATGAACCTTATTGGAGTTGGTGTGAAACAATTCATGAATCTACACACTCCAAGAGGGAAAAAAATCTGTCACATGTTTTCTGTGCAGTTGGCACTCAGCCATGTGCTTGCTGTATACTACATTTCTTAAATTTTGAATTGTTTTTCTATTTGATTTATCTACTTTTATCTTAAAATGTGCTTCGAATGCATTCATCTTTATGCAGTCAAAACTGTGTGAACAAACCCGATCATGGACCAATGTTATTTGCTAAAGCAGTCACTTCCACCTGCCTGCTGTTTCACTGGCTCTCTCTGCAGCTTGAACATGTCACCTATGGTTGAGCACAGAAGCACAACTTCTGCGTGGGGGTTCAGCTGGTGCCTGGTCTTTGAAAGTCTCTGAGGGATAGAGATGTCAAGCATTTCTTGCTCCATTGGTTGTAGACATAGGCGCTCACCAGATTGTGTCCCTGGATCTAATCTAGACACAGTATCCACTAAGGTTGTCATTGTGCTAGTGGAAGGTGCAGGTGAATGACTTGCCATTCACAATCTTTCTCCTTTGAAGTGATTGGGCAGTCATTTCCCGACTTCTGGGGTTGCCAGTTCTTGACTTGCAGAGGGTAACGGGACATCTAGCTGGTCTTTGAACATGGGAACTCTGACCTCAAAAGGTTCTCAAAGTAGCGAGACATTCTGGCTCACTCATCACATGTGATTCCCCAAAAGACTTGAGCAACATCTTGTTTATATCGAGAAAGCTGAGAAGCATGTGATTATGTGTGCTAACCCTGGGCATTGGTAGATATGACACCATCTGAGATGCTGGCTGCCATACTTTAGTTTCAAAATAGAAATCCTCAGCCTCAGTGGTATGGTCATTAGTATTTTTGTTTATTTTCCCAGTCTTAGCTTACATAGAAATTTATTTCTATCTACTTATGAGACATGGACATCTGGTTCCTATGATTATGTTGTGGCCACTATTTCTTTATTAGTTTCTGATGAACATATTGGTTACCTGCTACTTTCATTTCCTTAAGTCAAGCAATGTTACTTCCCTTGCTTGACTGAAATTGTATGGACCTCAGAACCAGCCCTGGAAGCATTCTAAAATAAACATTTTCAACTCTGAACAGATGCTTTACATTTATTCCGGTTTATCTCATGGATTGTTAAAATCAGGCAAATGATTGCCTTGTCTTCTGAGATAATTTTTTATGTTTTTGCATCTTTCCCCTTCTATCTTATCTGCACAGCTTGGTGATCTGTGCTGTATTCAAAGAATTGCTGTAAATCATGCAAATGCCTTGTAGATTGTAGACAGCCATTAGGGAACAGGCTGAGTCACTCACTGCAGAAAACTCAGCTTCTAACCTGTTTGAGCAGTGACAGTATTTATATGGTTATCCGAGCTGAGTTTAGGATTAAAGCTGAGCCCCAGACAGTTAAAGATGTGGAATGTCATGGTGGTAATGCCATTGAATATCAAGGGTTAGTGGTTTAACCCTCTCTTGTTGGAGATAGTTCTTGTCTGGAAGTTTTGAATGCAAGCATCACTTAGTATTTATTATATCAAAGTCTGGATATTTTCCAGGTCTTACTGCATGCAAGTGTGATCTGTTATGAGAATAAGGAACAGATCAGGCAATTCAGCCCCTCAAGCTTGGTCTGTCATGATCAAGGCTGAGCTAATCTCAGTCTCAACTTCACTTTCCTACTTGCTCTCCATAACACTTTGATCCATTACCAATTAAAAATCTGTCCATCTCCACCTTAAATTTATTCAATGTCCTGGTATCCATGGTACTCTGGGTAGTGGATTCCACTGATTCATGACCCTTTGAGAGAGGTAATTTATCCTCATCTTTATTTTAAGTCTGCTACCTGTTATCCTAAATCTCTAACCTCTTATTATTGATTACCCCACATGAGGAAACATCCTCTTTGTATCTACTTTCTCAGTCCCTTTCAGCATCTAATATGTCTGAAATAAATCTCATCTCATTCTTTTAAATTTCAATGATTAAAGGCCTAAACTGCCCAATCTCTCCATGAGATGGAGATGCCAGTGTTGGACTGGGCGAAGGAGCAACGCTCCAAAAACTAATGCTTCCAAATAAATGTTGGACTATAACCCTTGTATTGCGAAATTTTTAATTCTCTTCATGAGATAAAGCTTTCATCTCTGGAATCAATCTGGTGAACCTCCTCTGAACTGCCTCCAATGCAACTACATTCTTCCTCAAGTAAGAGGTATATAATACTCCAGGTGCAGTCTTACTAATGCTTTGTACAGTTGCAGCAACACTTCCCTGCTCCTTTATTCCATTCGCAATAAATATCAAAATTTCATTTGCTTTCCTTACTACTTGCTGGACTTAGAGTCATAAAGAATGGAAATAGACCCTTCAGTCCACCTTGTCCATGCTTGCACACGTTCCAATATGACCTAATCCCATTTGCCAGCATTTGGCACACATCTCTGTAAGCACTTCTGCTTCATGTACCCATCCAATGCCTTTTAAATATTGTAATTCTAATTCTACCATTTCCTCTGGCAACTCATTCCATACACCACCCTCAATGTGAAAATGTTACCCCTTGAGTCCTTTTTACATTTTTCCCTCTCACTTTAAAGCTATGCTCCCTAGTTTTGGACTCTTTCATCGAGGAGAAAGACTGTGTCTATTTATCCTATTCATGCCCGTCATGATTTTATAAACCTCTATAAGGTCGCCCCTCTGCCTCTGATGCTCCAGGAAAAATAGCCCCAGTCTATTAAACCTCTCCCCACTCAAACCCTCCAACCCTGTCAACATCCTTGTAAATCTTATATGCATTCTCTCAAGTTTCAAAACATCCTTCCTATAGAAGGGTGGCCAGAATTGTACACAGTCTTCTAAAAATGGCCTCACCAACGTCTTGTAGGGCTGCAACTGACATCTCAACTCCCATACTCAAATGAAGGCAAGCATGCCAAAAGCCCTGTCTATATGTGACTCCACCTTCTACAAAATATTCATTTGCACCCCTAGATCTCTTGGTTTGGCAACACTCCCCAGGGCCCCACCAATAACTGTACAAGTTCTGCCCTTGTTTGCCTTACCAAAATGCAACATCTCATATTTATCTAAATTAAACTCCATCTGCCACTCCTACTTGTACACTAGCTTTCTGTGACTCATGGACAAGGCCAACCTGGTCCCTCTGCAATGAAGCACTCTGAAGTTTCTCTCTGTTTCGATTATAAGTTGCTTTTCTATTCTCTGACTAAATGGATAACCTCACTTATCCACATTAAACTCCATCTGCTAAATTTTGGCTCATTCACCCAAACTACCTGTATCCATTTGTAATTTTCTTACTTCTTCATTGCAACTTACTTTCTTACCTATTTTAGAGTCATCTGCAAAATTTGCTATAGAAATCAGATACTGTCTTAACAAGCTTCCACACAACTGAAGCTAGATTTCACAATTCCTATACTGAAATCTTCTTGCAATAAAAGTTAACATTCCATTAGCCCACCTAAAAGCTTGTTGTACCACCTTAAGTGACTTATTAACAAGGGACCTAGATGTCTTTATATATCCACACTTTAGAATCTCTTACCATTTCAGATACACTCCTCATATCTATTCCTCCTACCAATGTGGACAACCTCACATTTTCCACATTATATTCCATCTGCCATGTTTTTGTGCTTCACTAAGCCAGTCTAATCCTTCTAAAGCTGCTTTACATTTTCCTCACAGCACACTCCCACTGAGCTTTGTATCATTCACAAATTGGGAAATGTTACATTTGGTCTCCAACTCTAAATCATTGATAATACATAGCGAACAGCTCTGGCCTAAGTATTGATCCTCACTGTACTCCACAAGTCTCCAGCTTGCCAATGTGGAAATAACTCATTTAGTCCGAAGTATTTAGACAATAGACAATAAACAATAGGTGCAGGAGTAGGCCATTCTGCCCTTCGAGCCTGCACCACCATTCAATATGATCATGGCTGATCATCCTTAATCAGTATCCTGTTCCTGCCTTATCTCCATAACCCTTGATTACACAATCCTTGAGAGCCCTATCCAACTCTTTCTTAAATGAATCCAGAGACTGGGCCTCCACTGCCCTCTGGGACAGAGCATTCCACACAGCCACCACTCCCTGGGTGAAGAAGTTTCTCCTCATCTCTGTCCTAAATGGTCTACCCCGTATTTTTAAGCTATGTCCTCTGGTTCGGCACTCACCCATCAGCGGAAACATGTTTCCTGCCTCCAGAGTGTCCAATCCTTTAATAATCTTATATGTCTCAATCAGATCCCCTCTCAGTCTTCTAAACTCAAGGGTATACAAGCCCAGTCGCTCCAGTCTTTCAGTGTAAGGTAATCCCACCATTCCAGGAATTGACCTCGTGAACCTATGCTGCACTCCCTCAGTAGCCAGAATGTCTTTCCTCAAATTTGGATTCCAGAACTGCACATAGTACTCCAGGTGTGGTCTCACCAAGGCCCTGTACAGCTGCAGAAGCACCTCTTTGCTTCTATACACAATCCCTCTTGCTATGAAGGCCAGCATGCTATTAGCCTTCTTCACTACCTGCTGTACCTGCATGCTTACCTTCATTGACTGGTGTACAAGAACACCCAGATCTCTCTGTACTGCCCTTTAGCTAAATTGATTCCATTTAGGTAGTAATCTGCCTTCCTATTCTTGCCACCAAAGTGGATAACCATACATTTATCCACATTAAACTGCATCTGCCATGCATCTGACCACTCACCTAACTTGTCCAGGTCACCCTGTAATCTCCTAACATCCTCATCACATTTCACCCTGCCACCCAGCTTAGTATCATCAGCAAATTTGTTAATGTTAATACTAATATCATCTTCTATATCATTAACATATATTGTAAAAAGCTGCGGTCCCAGTACTGATCCCTGCAGTAACCCACTGGTCACTGCCTGCCATTCCGAAATGGAGCCGTTTATCACTGCTCTTTGTTTCCTATCAGCCAACCAACTTTCAATCCAAGTTAGTACTTTGCCCCCAATACCATGCGCCCTAATTTTGCTCACTAACCTCCTATGTGGGATTTTATCAAAAGCTTTCTGAAAGTCCAGGTACACTATGGATCTCCATCGTCCATCTTCAGAGTTACATCCTCAGAGTACTCCATTTACTCCAATAACATCCTTGCCTGTATGCTACGTGCTATCCTATGTGTTTTAATTTTCGTAGTAATATCCTATGCGTCGGAGTGTAAATTTCAATCAGATCCACCCCCCAATCCTTCTAAACTCCATTGAATACAGACCCAGAGTCCTAAACCACGCTTCTTGTGACAAGTCCTTTATTTCCAGGATCATTCTTGTAAATCTCTGCTGGACCTCTCCAAAGCCAGCACATCCTTTCTTAGATATGGGGCCCAAAACTGCTCACAGTACTCCAAATGTAGTCTTACCAGAGCTTTGTACAGCCTCAGCAGTACATCTCTGCTCTTGTCGTCTTCTTGAAATGAATGCTAACATTCCATTTACCTTTACAACTGCCAAATTAACCTATATGTTAACCTTAAGAGAACCATGAACTAGGACTCCCAATTCTCTTTGTTTTTCAGATTTCTGAAGCATTTCCCGTTTTAAAATAAACTGCATCTGAATTCTTCCTATCAAAGTGAAAATCTCTTACACTTTCCCACATTGCATTCCATCTGCCCTTTCTTTGTCCACTAAGTCTAACTGCAACTTCCCAGCCTCAACATTACCTGTCCCTTCACCTGCCTTTGTGTCATCTCCAAACTCAGCAACAATTCCTTTTTCCAGATCATACATTTAGACCGACAGAAAGTGGGGTTTTGTATCCCGTAGATATCTCTTTACATTGCACATAAATCATTTGCAATAAAAAATTAGTCATGAAATGTACAAACGAAACAAACATGAGGTTAGAGCAAATAATGCAGAGAAAATCCCAAAATACAGGGGGAAAAAGCCAACAGAAGTGCAGAAATGGAGTCTAATAGCAAATAAAATTTAAAGTTACGAAATACGTGAGAGGTTGTTCACTCATTCAGTGCAAAGTCAGAAACTATTCGGTGTGAGAGGAGCAAAAAGATCAGGAAATAATGGTCTGTTTAAAACGAGCAGCACAAGTTCATACTAGAATCACACGTTGGGGGTTCATAAGCGACACGATAAAGGGGACCCCAGACCCAACTTTTAACATTCAACCACAAGAAGCAGGAACCGACCGTGATGTGATTGACGGCGCGGTCTGAGACGTGCGCGTACTTCGGCGCGCGCGCGGGCACGGCATTCACCCGCTGGGAATCGTGAACGACGGCCGCATCGCGAAGTGGCCGGGGGCGCGCACGCCCGGGCTGGGGGGGCGGGGTCAGGTGAAGAGCGACTGAAGCAAGTGTCAGCAGGACAGGCGGAGGCAGAGGCAGAGGTGGCTGGCTGCGCTCTGAGGGAGCAAGTGGAGTGCTCATCACAGCCTCTCTCTTGCACCAGTCATGAATCCTCAGTGTGCTCGCTGTGGCAAAATTGTTTATCCCACGGAAAAAGTGAACTGCCTGGACAAGGTAATTGACTGATTTCGTGTTTGACACCCCCCCCCCCCCCTCCCCAGCAAAAGACCGTCTGTCCTTGTTAGCGCTGCGGTTCCGTCACTGAGCTCCTGGAAAGTGTTAAATAGACAGACAGACCGGGAATGTGGTTCGGAGACAGGGTGTGAGGGTGGGGGGAATGGCGTTCAGATCAGACCGGCACTGGTGCATTAAAATGGAGTTTCCAGCCCCTGAACTACGCGAAAAGTGTCGTTTGTCAGGTGTCGGAGGCTTCAAACGCTGGCGAGACATCTATTCCACTTCTTCCATGTGTGATGTGACGCATTGCTGAACGATGCGAAGCATCTGACGGGACGGATTCCGGGCAACCTGTCAGTGATCGTGGCTGTACCTGAAGTGAACGAGTTAGCTATTTACTGAAAAATATGTTTTTTCGTGCAGTTGGTTTATGTTCTATCTTATTCACATGCATGTGTACATTTCACCTGATCCTCCTTTTTTTTTATATTCCTTGCATTAAAAATTCAGCGTTTTCGCTCAGGAGATCAACGATCCATAGTTTGACGCAGAATTTATTGTTGAGGTGTGCAGACTGGAACAAATTATTTTGCTCGCGATTTAAGCATGTTTGTTTCATGTTATTCATAAATGTGGTTAATTTCATATATTTTTCTCGACATTGTGATTGTATTGACTTATTAGATAAACCGCCTGAAGAAGAATTGATCGAGTTTTTCTTTTTTTGTTGTTGCAGTATTGGCACAAATCATGTTTCCATTGCGAGATCTGCAGAATGACCCTAAATATGAAAACGTACAAAGGATACGAGAAGAAACCTTATTGCAACGCGTGAGTAAAGGTTGAATTATGTTTGTGTGGATGATGACTGACCTTATCAATAGATTTTCGACGGAGAGATCTGAGCTGCTGTACAAAACCTGAAAGAATTGCAGATACTGTAAATCAGAAACAAAAACAGAAGTTGTTACCAACGCTCAGCAGGTCTGGCAGCATCTGTGCAGAGAAATCAGAGTTAACGTTTCTGGAACTGAAACGTTAACTTTACCATCTCTTCCCAGATGCTGCCAGACTTACTGAGCTCTTCCAGCCACTTCTGTTTTTGTTAGCTGCTGTATTATCATTTTAATCTCTGACAATACAATAATGAGCATAGTTAACTAAGACAATGATTCTCGAAGAAACAAGTTTAGTGACCCTGCCCTAGGGTGTGGCAACTCTACTCACCATTTATCTTTGGCTTTTTAGTATTTAAGATGATTTTTCTATTGTGAGGGAAAGCATTTTTCCATTATTATTCAGTCATTAAAAGTTTTCAATATTAAGGTAGCATACATTTATGGCATTAAAAGTTTCATTGAATGGTCATTGTTGTTGGAATGAATATACTCACTGGAACTTTTTTGATCTTTGAAAATATATAATTAAAAATGTGGCTAATATTGGGGAAATTACTTTGCTTCTGTGCTCAACTGAAATGCAAGTAATGGCTTTGAAATGCTTCAGCAGTAAAGCTGGAGGCAAATCACCATACACTCATCTAAAATGAGATCCTTGAGCCTACTCTGTCATTCAAAAAAATCATAGTTGATCTGATTGTTCCACATTCTACCCCCCCTGATAACCTTTCATTTACCTTTGCCTTAAAAGTATTCAAAGATTCTGCTTCCACTCTTTTAAGGCGAAGAGTTTCAAGGACTCAGTAATCTTCTGTTAGAATATTGACAGTTGTCAATTCAAACAAGGTAATCTTCGACAAACTCCCATAAGTTAGCAGACTGGCTGCTTGAGGAAAAAGGGGCTGTCCTATCACCAAAACGTCATTGACTTCTCTCAGGAACCTGGGTAAATAGTGTGCCATGATCCAAGAAGCATTCTAATTAAGCGAACCATTGGTGTCCTGAATTTGGATAGCTTGTAAAGGTCATTCAGTACCAGTGAGAATGAGAAGATCCATCAGAATGACTCAGAAAGAAAATAGAGAAGTTATATTTGTGCAAGCTTTTATGAAATACAATCTGACACTGTCGTCTGAAATCCATTGGGAAGATTCTTCCTACATACAGCAAAATTGTAAAGCTGTTCATAATTAGCAGGTTTATGATTTAATTAGAAATAGTCTATTTCTTTATGCGCAATAAGGAAACGCATAGTGCCAATATTGGCAGAAACTAGTGAGTAAAATTTAAGAAAAGCCTACCCTGTGATCAACAAAAGAAACCTCTATTCGATTTCTGTAGTTAAGCTTTGTCCAGATATAAAGTCTACCAAAGTCCTTCAATTCTTCAGCATCCAAATATTGACTCACATCTTAGCTAAGGGTCACTGTTGCACAATCATCTCCATTACATAGGCTGAAAAACTGTGAGCTCCATTCTGAACACTTATATAATCTGGGATAGATTTATCAGTTATTTGTCATTAGACACTTTGTTTTTCTCTACTTTTTCTAATCTCCATGCAGATGTCCTTTGTCTCTGTTATTCTGACTTGTTTACAGCACTGTTAGCTCTATACTTTTTGTGCCTGATCATCTCTTACTGTATTGATTAAGGTTGTTCCACTGACTAACAGAGAGATCATTGTTGATTATAATTTTTTAAAAGAATTAATGAGTTATTTAAATAACTGTACTTTCTCCAAGTCCCATTTTGGTAATTGAACATACATTCCTTAATTGATTCTTAATTGGTGATTCAGAATCAACGGAGGATTATTTAAAAAAAAATTAAACATGACATTGACATCAACTGAAAGATTTCTAAATGGCTAATATTTCCTCAACATCATGTATTAGTTTGGCAATGAGTGACTTCAATTTGTCAATATTATAACTGTATCTTTTACGATCATTTATTTGGAAAATCAACCTTAATGAAATCAAGGATATTACAAAGTAAAAATTAAAATGGGGTATAAGGTAAAGGTGAAGTCACCAAAGCCTAACCAGACCAGACAACCTCTTTCTCATTAGAGACAACTGGTGGGCGTTTAACTTGAGGGTCACCTAACTGCAGGTGAGGGGAAAGGTCAAGGAGAGTCCTGCATGGTAACCTCAGCCAATGTGGGAATTGAACTCACTTTTCATCACAAATTATCTATCCAGTTAACTGATTCCTAAAATGGCATATAGTGGCATAATGGACAGTAATCCTGAAGTCTATTGTTCTTCTGAAAAGGAGTTGAAACACTATCTTGACAGTTTATGAATGTGAATTCAATTAATCAAAACAAATGTAAAATATAAATACCCAGTAATGCTGAATATGTAGCTACTGGAATCCCCCCAAAAAACTTTCTGTCCTTTAGGGAAGCAAACACTTGCACTTCCAAGGTATGGCTCATTTATGACAACCAATGCCCTCTGAAATGGCCTAACAAGCTTTTAATGAAAGCACTACAAAATACAATAAGACAAAAAAAAATGAACTATTCGTCTTCAATTTATCCTGACTTCCCAAACCTGTCCACCACCTATGAAGGCACAAATCGGGAGTGTAATGGAATACTCTCCACTTACCTAGATGAGTGCAGTTTAAGAATGCACTCAAGGATTATCTCGAGAGTCAGCGGCTTCCATTTTGCAGCAGCAGTGGGAGTGTTCGAATTGCACTGTGGGAAGGTGACTGAACTGATATATTTGGGCAGTGGCTGAATCCGAGACACTACATGTATAGTGTCTCCCACCCACCCTCCACCTCTAACCAAACAAAAAAGACTGGTGTATTGATAAGGTAAGGCTTTTCTTTTTTTTTATTGTGTGATTTTTAAAAAAATCCTTTTTTTCTTCTTATCTATCATTTGATTATTTGAAAAAAACATAGGAATATTAGAAATTAATTAACTCATTAGTTTATATAAATTAATAAAGTAACTAAGTAGAGAAGGCTGGGCAGGTGATGTGCTGTAGCTGTATGGTGTGGGAACTGGGCGATCCCATTGTGAACTGCAGTGATCACATCAGCAGCAAGTGTTGGCTGTTGGAGGAATTCCGGCTCAGAGTTAATGAGCTGGACTCTGAGCTTCAAGGACTGCAGCACATTCGAGATGGAGTGAGTTACCTGGACGCTTTGTTTCAGGAGGCAGTCTCACTTGGTAGGTTAAATACTTCAAATTCAGTTAGTGATCAGGGACAGCAGGGTGTGACTGCAAGTGAGGCAGGTCGAGGGATCCTGAGTTCAGGAAGGGAGGAGCCTCAGCTCTTGACCTTAACCAACAGATATGAGGTGTTTTCTCCCTGTAGGGATGAGGAAAAGAACAGTAGGGAGGATGAACCAGCTGACCACGGCACCATGGTGCAGAAGGCCATTCAAGAGGGGGACCAAAAAGTCAAGTGATAGTCATAGGGGATTCTATAATTAGGGGAATAGATAGTATCCTTTATAAGCCAGATCGGGAGTCCCGCATGGTGTGTTGCCTGCCTGGTGCCAGGGTGCAGGACATCTCTGACCGACTTGAAACATTATTGGAGTGGGAGAGGGAGGATCCAGTTGTTGTGGTCCACATTGAGACTAACAACATGGGCAAGGCTAGGAAGGAGAACCTGTTTGGGGTTTATCAAGCCCTAGGAACGAAATTAATGAATAGGTCCTCAAGGGTCTTAATCTCTGGATTACTACTTGAGCCACATGCAAGTTGGCTTAGGGATAAGAAAATTATGGAAATAAACACGTGGTGAAAAGGGTGGAGTAGGAAAGAGGGGTTCCACTTCATGGGGCATTGGCATCAGTTTTGGAGCAGGAGGGATCTGTACTAATGAGACAGGCTCCCCTGAACCAATCTGGAACCAGTGTTCTAGTGAAAAGGATAAATAGGGCGGTCACTCGGACTTTAAACTAGTGAGTTGTGGGGGGTGGAGAGACGTGGGTGGGGTAGAGGGTGGGGGTGGTGGGAGGGGAAACAGAAAATAACAGGAAGGATGATGGTAAATAAAAAGGTAAGCTGCAAGTGGACGTGGGCAGGAGGGTTTAAACGCGGCAGAATATGAAAGAAGTAAAAAGGAAGGGTAACTCAAGAGATATTATTAGAGATGTTGGAAATCATGAGGGTAAGAAAGCGAGCATAAGGGCACTTTACCTGAATGCTCGTAGCATTCGTATCAATGTTGTTGAGTTAACAGCACAAATCATCGTGATTGAATGCGATTTAATAGTCATTACAGAGACATGGTTGCAGGATGGTCACAACTGGGAGTTAAATATCCAGGGGTACCAAACTATTCAGAAGGACAGGAATGTAAGGGAGGTGTGTAGCTCTGATATTCAAGGATGACATCAGGATGGTGCTGAGAGATGATATAGGTTCTATGGAGAATACTATTGAATCCATTTGGGTGGAAATTAGAAAGTCTAAGAAGAAAATGACACTGATAGGTGTAGTCCAGCATCACATTTGGGCTGGAAATAAATAAAGCAATAACAAATGCCTGTGAAAATGGAATGGCAATTATCATGGGGGATTTTAATCTACATGTCAATTTGCCAAACCAAATTGAATGCACCCGTGATAGTTTTCTTGAACAGTGTATCATGGAACGGAGGAGGGAGCAAGCTCTCATTGATCTGGCCTGTGTAATGAGACAGGAATAATTAATGATCTCATAGTTAGAGATCCTCTTGGAAGGAGCGATCACAGTATGGTTGAATATAGAATACAGATGGAGAGTGTGAAGATAAAATCCATTAGCAGGTTGTGCTTAAACAAGGAAGACTACAATAAAATGAGTGAGGACTTAGCCAACGTAGACTGAAAACAAGGATTTTATGGTGGGACAATTGACGAGCAGTGGTGGGCTTTGAAAGCAATTTGTCAAAGTGCTCAGCAAAAGTATATTGCAGTAAAAAGGAAGGACTGGAAGAAAATGGTAATCTGCCAAGGGTGTCTAAGGAAATAAGGCAGACTATCAAATTGAAAGAGCTGAAAATGTGTTGCTAGAAAAGCGCAGCAGGTCAGGCAGCATCTAAGGAGCAGGAGAATCGACGTTTCGGGCATGTGTTAGGAGCAAAACAAAAACCTGACCTGCGCTTTTCCAGCAACACCTGACCTGCGCTTTTCCAGCAACACATTTTCAGCTCTGATCTCCAGCATCTGCAGTCCTCACTTTCTCCTATCAAATTGAAAGAGAAGGCATACATAATGGTCAAGAACAGCAGGAAACTAGAAGATTGTGAAAACTTTAAAGGTCAGCAGAAAGTCACAAAGAGCTATAGAGAAAAGTAAGATAGAATGTGAGAAAAAAACGAACACAGAATATAAAGACAGATAGCAAAAGTTTATATAAATATATAAAATGGAAAAGAGTGACTAAAGTAAATGTTGGTCCTTTAGAGGATGAGCAGGGGCATTTGGTTATGGGTTCAGGGCGGAGCAGTAGACGTGATCTATATGGACTGCAGTAAGATGTTCGACAAGGTTCCCCATGAGAGATTGGTGAGCAAGGTTAGATCTCATGGAATACAGGGAGAGCTAGCCATTTGGATACAGAAATGGCTCAAGGGTAGAAGACAGAGGGTAGTGGTGGAGGATTGTTTTTCAGATTGGAGGCCTGTGACCAGTGGAGTGCCACAAGGATCAGTGGGTCCACTACTTTTCTTCATTTACATAAATGATATACCTCTTAATGTGAGCTTAAGAGGTATAGTTAATAAGTTTGCACAAGGCACTAAAATTGGAGATGTAGTGGACAACGATTAGATGAGCCAATGGGCTGAGGAGTGGCAGATGGAGTTTAATTTAGATAAATGGGAGGTGCTGAATTTTGCAGATCTTAGCAGGACTTGTGCACTTAATGGTAAGGTCCTGGGGATTGTCACTGAACAAAGAGACCTGGAGTACAGGTTCATAGCTCCTTGAAAGTAGAGTTGCTAGTGGATACGATAGTGAAGAAGGCGTTTGGTATGCTCTCTTTTATTGGTCAGAGTATTGAGTACAGGAGTTGGGAGGTCATGTTGTGGCTGTACAGGACATTTCTGGAATATTGCATGCAGTTCTGGTCTCCTTCCTATTGGAAAGATGTTGTGAAACTTGAAAGGGTTCAGAAAAGATTTACGAGGATGTTTGAGCTACAGAGAAAGGTTGAACATGCTGGGGCTGTTTTCCCTGAAGTGTTGGAGGCTGAGAGGTGACCTTATAGAGGTTTATAAAATCATGAGGGGCATGGTTAGGGTAAATGGACAAGGTCTTTTCCCTGGGGTGGGGTTGTCCAGATCTATAGGGCATGGATTTAGGGTGAGAGGGGAAAGATATAAAAGAGACCTTGGGGCAACTTTTTCACATAGAGGGTGGTACGTGTATGGAATGGGCTGCCAGTGGAAGTGGTGGAAGCTGGTACAATTGCAACATTTAAAAGGTATTTGGATGGATATATGAATAGGAAGGGTTTGGAGGGATATGGGCTGGGTGCTGGCAGGTGGGACTAGATTGGGATGAACGAGTTGGACCAAAGGTCTGTTTTCATGCTGTACGTCTCTATGGCTCTGTGACTCTTTATGAAGAAATGGCCGAGGCATTGACCAGGTATTTTGTGTTGGTCTTCACAATGGAGGACACAAATAACATGCCAGAAATTGACAAAGAGGTGAAGGTAGGTGAGCACCTGGAAACAATCATTATTATTGAAGTGTTGGTGTTTGGCAAGCTAATTGAACTAAGCATAGACAAGTCTCCTGGCTCTGATGGAATACATCTCAGGGTACTAAAAGAGATGGTGGGTGAAATAGCAACTGCATTAGTGATAACTTTCCAAAATTTGCTGGACTCTGGGGCAGTTCCAGCATATTGGAAAACAGCAAATGTGGTGCCACTGTTTGAAAAGGGAGGGGGACAAAAGATGGGGAATTATAAATCAGTAACCTCTGTAGTGGGGAAGATGCTTGAGTCTGTTATCAAGGAAGAAATAGCAGGGCATCTTGAAAGAAATTGTCCCATTGGGTAGACACAGCACGGGTTCAAGAAGGGCAGGTCATGCTTAACTAATCTTTTGGAATTCTAGGAAGACATAATGAGCATAATAGGGATCCAGTGGATGTGCACTAGATTTCCAAAAGGCTTTTGACAAGGTGCCGGATGAGAGGCTGTTGCATAAAATAAAGATGCATGGCATTATGGGTAAAGTATTAGTATAGATAGAGAATTTGTGCCTTGGTACATGTGACAATATATTCAATTCAATTGACTAATAGGAAGCAGAGAGTGGGGATAAATGAGTCCTATTCTGGTTGGCAATCAGTAACTAGTGGTGTGCCTCAGGGATCAGCACTGCGACCACAATTGTTCACAATTTATATCAATGATTTGGAGTTGGGGACCACGTGTAGTGTGTCAAAGTTTGCAGATGACACTAATATGAGTAGCAGAGCAAAGTGTGCAGAGGACTTTGAAACTTTGCAGAGGAGCAGCGATATTTAAGTTAGTGGGCAAAGGTCTGGCAGATGGAATACTATGTTAAGAAATGTGAAGTCATCCATTTTGGTAGGAGAAACAGTAAAATGGATTATGACTTGAATGGTAAAAAGTTGCAGCGTACTGCTATGCAGAGGGATCTTTTTGCATGAATCACAGAGGGTTGGTCTGCAGATACAACAAGTAATTAGGAAGGCAAATGGAATTTTGTCCTTCATTGCGAAAGGATTGAGCTTAAAAGCAGACAGGTTATATTGCAGCTATACGGGGTGCTGGTGAGACCATACCTGGAGTATTGTGCGCAGTTTTGGTCTCCTTACTTGGGAAAGGATGTACTGGCACTAGAGGGGTTCCAGAGGAGGTTCACCAGGTTAATTTTGGAGTTGAGGGGATTGGCTTATGAGGAGAAACTGAGTAGACTGGAATTGTATTCATTGGAATTTAGAAGAATGAGGTGGGATCTTTTAGAAACATATGAAATTATGAAGGGAATAGATAAGATAGAGGTAGAGAGAAAGTTTCTGCTGAACAGGTGAAACTAAGACAAGAGGGATTAGCCTCAAAATTAGGGCGAGCAGATTTAGGATTCTATTGAGAAAGAACTTCTTCACCCAGAGGGTTGTGAATCAATGGAATTCCTTGCCTAGTGGAGTAGCTGGCGCTACTTCAGTGAACATTTTTTAAAGATAGATTTTTTTTTGAACAATTTAAGGGATACCTTGAGAGGATGGGTAAGTGGAGCTGAGTGCACAAAAAGATCAGCCATGGTCTTATTGAGAGGCAGAGCAGGCTCGAGGGGCCAGATGGCTGACTCCTGTTCCTAGTTCTTATGGTCTTATGTTCAAGTTTTTAATCATTTAATGTCTGTCCTCTACTAATTCATCCCCTAAACAAAGTTGTCTCTAATTTCTCTGCAATAAATTTTGTAGGCATTTTTCTCACCTGTCCATTAACCTATCCATGTTGTTAAATCTGAAAAGTGATTGCACTGTTGATGTGCTATGGAGCCACAGTTTACATCACTTCAGAGTGAAAATGATCTGTTAATGTACTCTATTCAATCCTTTTAACCAGCTTCCTATTTCATGATGTCACACTAGCTTATTGATCAAACTGAAGCACAGTAGTTAAATCTCCTGTAGCAACTCATCAAGATCCTATTGAAATTCTATATACACAACATTTGCTCTGTTTTATTTTATCAACGTGCTGTTATTTTCTCAATTACATTTGTCAGGCATGACTTGTCTTTATTAATTTGTACTGGTTGTTGCTAATTAACTGAAACCTTTCTAGGCAATTATTAAGTTCGTCTTGTATTGTAGTATATAGAAGTCTACTGATGTGAGGCTGACAGTTCCAAGTTACGTGGCTTGTTCTTTTGTTCCCTTTGAAATTGATGTTCTACTGGAAATTTTCCAGTCCTCTGGCTCAACTTCCATATTCAATAAAGTATACATGAAAATGTTTGGTCAAAGCCTTTTATTTTACTCCATTCCCCTCAGCATCAGAGCATGCATGCATGTTGTGAGGACCCAGTTACATTTCTGTGTTGAATTTCACGTTGTCCTTATTTCTGGTTCCTTAGATAGTTGTTCTCTGCCTCCCCTTTTGCCCCTATGTTCTCACTACTATGCTTTTTGGGGGGGGGAAACCTGAGATGAAGTGCTTGGTATCTCTGCTGTTCTTTTACCTTCCCCTAAGATTTCCTTTTCACTTCAAGTGAACCTTTAGAACATAGAACAATACAGTGCAGAACAGGCCCTTCGGCCCTCAATGTTGCGCCGACCTGTGAACTATTCTCCGCTCGTCCCCCAACACCATCTCATCATCATCATCCATGTGCTTATCCAAGGATTGTTTCAATCTCCCTAATGTGGCTGAGTGAACTACACTGGCAGGGAGGGCATTCCACACCTTGACCACTCTGAGTAAAGAACCTGTCTCTGACATCTGTCTTAAATCTATCACCCCTCAATTTGTAGTTATGTCTCTCCTCACAAGCTGACGTCATCATCCTAGGAAAAAGACTTTCACTGTCTACCCTATCTAATCATCTGATCATCTTGTATGTCTCTACCAAATCCCATCTTAGCGCCTTCTTTCCAATGAGAACAGACCCAAGTCTCTCAGCCTTTCCTCATAAGACCTTCCCTCCAGACCAGGCAACATCCTGGTAAATCTCCTTTGCACCTTTTCCAATGCTTACACATCCTTCCCAAAATATGGTGACCAGAACTGTACACAATATTCCAAGTACGGCCGCATTAGCATTTTGTATAGTTGCAGCATGATTTTGTGGTTCCGGAACTCAATCCCTCTACGAATGAAACCTAACGCATCGTATGCCTTCTTCACAGCACTATCCACCTGGGCGACAACTTTCAGGGATCTATGTACATAGACTCCAAGATCCCTCTGCACATCCACACTACCAAGAATCTTTTCATTGACCCAGTATTCGGCCAAACAAGTTCACACTGACCCTCTGAAGAGCAATCCACCCTCCTTGGGAAGTCAGGATGAGTTGAAGATGAATGGTTCATCTGTTTTTTTAGTCTTATTGTACTTTGTAGTGTTTTCATAAAAAAGCTTTTTAGGCCATTTCAGAGGGTGGGTTGAATGTCATAATTAAGCCATACCTTGGAAGTGCATCCATTTTGCTTCCCTAAAGGGCAGGAATTTTTTTTGGGGGATTCCAGTAGCTACATTACTGGATATTTTTATTTTACATTTGTTTTGATTAACCGAGTTCACATTCATGAACTGTCACGATAGTATTTCAACTAATTTTCAGAATAATAATACACTTCAGGATTACTAATCCACCATGCCACTGTATCCTATTTTGGGGATCCATTAGCTCAGTTAACTGGATGGATATTTTGTGATGCAAAGTGACAACAACAAAGCGAGTTCAATTCCCTCACCGGCTGAGGTTACCATGAAGGGATCTCCTCCTTGACCTGCCCCCTCTCCTGCAGTTAGGTGACCCTCACGTTAAACTCCCACCAGTTGTCTGTCTCTAATAAGAAAGCATCTGAATGGTCTGGTTAGACTTTGGTGACTTCACCTTTACTTTGTACCCATTTTAATTTTTACTTTGTCATATTCCTTCATTTCATTAAAGTTGGTCTTTTTGAGCCATTACACTCTGTTTTATTTTGTTCTCTTTCACTGTCTTTCTTATTGAACCTAACTATGTTAATTGTAATGAAGTAATAATCATTGTTTTTGAAGTGTTCTTTTATCCATTAATTTTTAATCTGTCTTTGGTTCAGCAGTATCTTTGCTTGGACTAAAAACATACAGATTTGGAAATGGTGTTGGATACTTTGGAAATAAATTTTCTTGTGACGGCCCTGGAAGTTAGATTCAAGTTACTGAAGAAACACATTTGCTCATTTAATGCTAAATGTCTTTTCGATTCCTATTTTTCAGCAGGTAGTGCTTTCATCAGAAAAGGCTTTATTGCAGCATGAAAATAGAAAATAGGAGCTAATTTAGCCCTTTTCAGATTGTTTAACTCTTGTTGTCTCCCAATACCCCTTGACCCCTTTAGCTCTAAGAACTATATCCATCTCCTTTTTGAAAGTATTCAATGTTTTGGCCTTAACTGCTTTCTGTGGCAGAGAATTCCCCAGGCTCGCCACTCTCCTGTTGAAGAAATTTCTCCTCATTTCAATCCTAAATTGTCAACCCTATATCTTCAGATTGTGATCTCTAGTTCTGGATTCCCCAGTCATCAGGAACTCCCTTCCTGCATTAACCTGTTAAAATTTTATAGATCGCTATGATTCTTCTAAAGTCCAGTGAATATAGTCCTATCTGATCCAGTCTCTCTTCAAATGTCAGTCCCGATATCCAAGGAATCAATCTTTGTTGCACTCCATCCATAGCCAAAATATCCTTCCTCCAATAAGGAGACCAAAACTGCACACAGTACTCCAGGTGTGGCCCAGGATAAAATGCAGCAAGGTATCTGCCACTTCAATCTTCTTGCTATGAAGGCCAACATAGCATTTGCCTTCTTTAATGCCTGCTGCATCTGCGTGCTTACTATCAGTGACTAGTGTCCCAGATCTCATTGCATCTCCCATCTGTCACCATCCAGATAATAATCTGTCATCTTGTTTTTGCTACTAAAGTGGTTAACCCTCAAAATTATATACGTTATGATTCATCTGTCAGGTATTTGCCCACTCACCTTGTCCAACTCACAATGAATATCCCTGCATTTTCCTTATCGCTTTTCTGCTGAACCCCATGCAACTTTGTGTCATCTGCATGGAGATATTATGTTTAGTGCCCTCATCTGAATCATTAACATCTTGTGAAAAGTTGGGGTCGAGGTACCATGCCCTGCAGTATTCCACTAGCTATTGCTTGCTACTTGATAAAATACCCATTTTTCCTATTTTTTGTTTTCTCTCTGCCAACCAGTTCTCATTCCAAAGCAAAAGCAGAATTTTCTGGAGAAACTCAGCAGGTCTGGCAGCATCTGTGGAGAGAAAACAGCTTCTGCTTATATCTATTGACCAACTGAAGGGGTGAAGTGACCTAGACAAACCATTTTTGTATCTACTTGTATTGTTATTGCCCTTCAGCTCTGCCAACAATTTACAGGTGGTGCAAGTTGGGAGTTGACTATTTCCAGTTACATCCAAAAAATTCTGTTTATTTTTAATAGTTTCAGGAGATTGTTTTTCTTTCATTTCATTGTTTTGTTTGGCCACTTAAATATTGGCATGGCTACAAAGAAATTTGAACTCTTAAGTGGATTTAGACAGTTTTTTTTTCTGGTGATTCTTCTCTGAATAGGGGAGGAGGAGGAAACAAGGACAGCTGGTTGAGTATGGAGAGTGAAAGTGAGGTTTGTTAATAGGCCAACATGCCTATAGTTCTCTGAAGAGCTGAGCGTAAGCAGGCTGCACTTCTCAAGGGAGGATAATGTAAAGTTGTCGCCATCTGCATCAGAATCTGCAACCAACTGTCACAGCTAACATAGCATTGCATCTTGCAGTCAAGGTCACTGCAGCCTCTTCAATATAAATGAGTCCCAACTGCATAAATTGATTTGGGCATTTACTGACCTTATCTGACAGAGAGAACAGACATCCCACCCACTGCCTGACTGATGTACACTTCACTGTAAAAATATTTAGCAACTTTGCTGCTTTAATTACTCTTAACCAAGCGTATCTTTAGTAATTAAAGTTGTCCATTATTATAACTGTCTTACTCCTACGGTTCCTGTAATTTGTCCACTTATCTCCTTTTTAATCTCTGCTTTTTAACTGGTCAGAGGCCTATAAAACACTCCCAAAAGAACAAGCAAATCTTAATATTTCTCAACACTATCACCAAATAGATTCAGCTCTTGTATTCTATACTTTCAATAGTGATCCAGTGTTTGATTAGCGATTTCACCCCGCCTTCCTTGTTTGCAGCTAAAACAGCATGTGCTGGAGAATCTCGACAGGTCTGGGAGCATCCATAAAAAGAGAAAAAAGCTAGTGTTTCAAGTCCAGTGATCCCTCGCCAACCCATGCAGTTGAGTCACTCCTAGTGCCATAGACTTGGTTCTTGCTTTATTCCCCAGAGAAACCATGTTACTACCCAGTATCCTGATTTAGGAAATCTGTTGCAGAGAGATATAGCTCGAGGGACTTTCTGCACTACCTGCCTGGTGTTTCTACTCTTTGCCTGATATATACACGCTCTTTTTACGCCCGCACAGTCTTTACTTGCAATCTGATCATCTCACTGGTCATGTTGTCAATGAAGAGCTCAGCCTCCAGGATGCTCCACAGGGACTCCAGCCATTAGTGCAGATCTGAAACATAGATTTCCAGTGGCTGCAGCTGGAGACATGTCCTTCACACGTGGTTCCCTGGATTCTAATTTCCCACATTGGTCAGGAGGCCCTTCTGTTGCCATCACTAGCCTTAAATTATCATCTTTCCATTTACTTCCTCTAGTTTAAAGAAGGTTAAATATATACTAGAGTTCTTGCTTGTTTCCTTTTACTTTGAAAAATTAAAGCATTGATCTTTGGATTAAAGACTGACACACTTGACCTTAGTTACCAAGGCCACCATTTGTCTCATGCTGACTTCTGGTCTTCATTTTGACAGCATTCCAGAGTAACATTATGCGCAAACCATGAACTCATTCCTTTCATGCAGCAGTTCATGTTTTGATCCTTTAGATAAACAGAAACGGGTTAAAAACAACTCTCTGACTTTTCTCCAAGTCTCCCTTTCTCACTGAATTTGCAGCATTTTCATTCTGGTGGTTCTCTACATTGGGGTGGGAGGTGCCTGGGTGGGTTGGGGGATAGGCGGCAAGTAATGAGTGGAAATGACTTATTGGGTTCGTGTGAGGTAAAAGGGGACATGAATGCACGGGGAGGGGTACCTGGTTGGATATGGTGCTGATGGTGTGCATCTCAGGGGGTATTTCTTGCCACCACTTTTCATTCCCTCGTTGCAAGCACTAACAGAAAATGATTGGGGCAATGCTCAGAGTGGGTGGACTCCGTGTCAGTTTGATGGGCAGAAGCACAACATCCACATTTACTAGGTGCCAGGATGTTCTGGCAACAAATACCTGAAACATCCATTTGCAAATCCAGCTAAATTTTAATTAGCAATTATTTCATCGCCCATTTGCTATGCATGCAGAGTGAGGATACTTAGGCGTTCAATGCTGGTCAAAGGTAATTTTCTAAATGCCATTGCTGCTTGCAAATTGAATTTGTATGTCTCAATGATATGGAAGTCAGCAACAATGATGCTAAAAAAGGCCAATTCTAGCCATTTTTTGTGCAGCTTCCAAGGAGGCTTTGAGAGCCACATGCTTACATTTCATCTTTCATTTAGCGTAGCGATGCTCTGTACTGACTGCAGTTAGGAGTTGAATGAGTGTGGATCTGGAATAGGAAGGGTTTCACAGCACAGCAGGCAGTCAGCCATTGTGGCAGCTTTACTAAGTTGCTTTTTATGCTGAGGCTGAAGCTGAATGAACGATGGAGATACTGCCCTTATTACTGAGGTTCTCTATGTCTCACTGTCTGGAGGAGTATGTGCAGCCCTCATCTGCAGGATATTGCCAACACTGACTGTTCAGAGATTCAGGAAACTCTTTCACTCCTTCTGTTCCTATTGTATGTCATTTTCACCTTGAGTCCAGTTCTCAACCCCTACTTGGTCACTGTGGCTGACTACCTAAGAAGGTGGAGGTGGATGTAGGAGGACCAGGGCTGATGGCAGACTCAGAGAAGCAGTAGACTGAGTCCAAAGAGCTCCCATGCCAGGGAGAACTCATTGCCACAGGGCTCCACCCTTCTCCTGCTGTTGGTCCCACATGTGGTGGAGCTGGACCTGAAGGCTGCTGGAGTGGGAGCCATCTTCTCCAGTATCGTCTAGACAGAGTGTGTGGAATCACCTGGATGAGCTGTGCCCTGCTCAGTTGGAGCAGGCGATGAGGCCATGTGCTGAATGTTGGGGAACTGGGCAAATGGGAGTGATCTTCTGAAGAGTAGGACAAGGAACTGAGGAAGGAGAAGCTGTCATTATCCCTGAGAGCACTGAGCTGAGTTGGGCACAAAAAGCCAGATGGAACCTCGCTGACACTTGCTTCTAACAGATGAGAGCTGAGTGCAATAGGTCTTCATGGTCTGTAGCTTCTTCAATGATCATGGTGCCAAAAATCAGGTTTGCATTGTTAGAGCAAACTTAAACCTTTATTGGTTTTGTTTCTGTTCCCTTTTCCTGATTGTAAATAAAAACTCATGTTTGAACTTGTCCATTTGTTTGCCTATATGTGATGTGTGCCTATATTGGACAATAACAACTTGAATGGCTACAGTGGGTGCTGGTGACAGATGAGGGCTGAGTTAGGGAGTCATTTGATAGGATGCAGCTGTGGACAGGTGAAGCATGTGATGGGACTGTTGGAACAGTGATGTGGGTGAGAGAATGGGGCTTTCTGTGTGAGGGAGTGTCAGACATGCCAGTTAGGTACCATGAGCAGTGTGTTTTTATGGATACTGTGCCATGATATTATTGGTGAGGAATAACACTGGGTTTTTCCAATGCTTGTCTGGGTGCATGGTAGCCTTTCAAAAATGGTGCGGGAACTAGGATACCCTTTGAGTGATACCTTGTTCTGGGAACAATACATGGTGAGATGGGGCTGAAATCGGGAATTGAGTGATGCCGTGCAGACAAGGTTGGTTATCAAGCAAGTGTTTTGGTTAGATACAGCTAGAAAATTCACTCCGCCTCAACGATATCCAGCTTTAAAAAAACTTTTGAAACTCAAATATGGCTAAAAAAGTAAGATTCAGCCCTACGTTTTTCTGCAATTGATTCCCTTTTAAAGCTTAAATGATCTGTCTGCTCTGGCAGAGTTGCATACCGTTAGCTTGCTGACATCTCTTAACTATAATACCATGTGAGACATTGCTGTCCATTTTTTCACAAGCTTGTCCACATTTGCATACACTTGGTGGAAAATCCAGAAATTTTAGTAACCATTGTGTTGAGCTTAGAAAATAGTTCCTGTGGATTTTTCTGCCACATCCTACCCGAGATGAGACTGAATTTGGGCAGAATAATAGTTCCTGGCTATGATGACAGAAATGTGGATTTAGTCAAGTGGATTTGCTCATGAGCCCAACAGGTATACCAAACAATGCATCACTGATGTTATCCAACTGAAGGAAACTAATTCCATTCATCAACATTTTGAGATTTTTTTTGGAGATTGGAGGCTTCGTGGATCAATACGCCTGAAACATGAATGTTTTTTTTCTTTCAATTGACAGTCCATTTATCTCTAGTCTCAAAGAAAACAGTTCTTGTAATTAAATTGTTAAACATGTGGGAGACTTCAAAACCAATTCAGTGTGGTACATTTATCAATTGCTGTCATCAACTGTTTTACATGATGGATTGAGTAACTAACTACTTTGAGCGTTAGGTTTTGTTTGGAAAGCAATGCAAAGGGAAAAGTTAACTGAACAATTGCATTCTTTGCATATAAAATCTGAAATTGGGCTTTTGGAAGCAATTAGAGTATCCTGAGGTACTTTAATCCAATTTTACCACATTCACTTTAAAACCATTTCATGTAAAATATCAGTGGTGTTATGGTACAGTATTAAAGCTTTATCAATTATTGCATTTCATGATATTTTAAAATGGAAAAATCATCAGAGTATTTATAGAGTGAAGGTGACTATCTTAACCATGATTAGATTGCTTTTAACAATAAATGTGATGAAACAACATTTACTATTGATGCAAATTTTCATCAGCATTTATGCATTCATTTGCAAAACATTGCTTTTAATTTTTGGATGGTTAATTGGTATCTTATGTAATTAACTGCACTTATGATGAGTAAACATTTTCTATTCCATTTTACTAGCAAGACATACTGTTATATTTTGTATAGTTTATTGAAAAGTATATGTTTTTATTTCTGATTGTTTTAGCTTTTCCTTTGTTTTTAACAAAAATCACGTACAGCCCTTTGTTGGAAAAAGAGCAATGTTTCAATTACATGTCTCTAATTTTTCTCTTTGCCAACAGTGCTCTGTACTGGTTTAATATGGAATCTAATTCCGGACTCAGCAGCTATCAGAGTACGACAGAAGTCTGTACAATAACAAAATTTGTTCAAAATTCAATGATGTGATTACATGCTGTATGATAACTATTACTTTAATTTTTCAAATTTTGACTTTTTAAAAAAGGAGTTAAATGATTTTGGTTAGTCCTTTTATGTTAAGTGGTCAGCAAGTTAATTTGGAACTATTTTGCTAAACGTGTTCGTTCCAGGAAAGCATGTGACTGCATGGAGTGCCTGGGAGAACCACAGTCATGTTAATGGGAAAATGTTTTTACTGCTAGGTTTATGACCGGCAAAGCAACCATATTAAAGCAATTGCTTTAGTTTTTATACCAGATCAGAAGAATCTGGAGTTCAGTTTTGAAGGTGGAGTAGTTGCTTCCGGCATGGTGATCGTCAGTTCAGGTGCATAAGGCAGAATGGTTTCTAGTCTGTGGAAGCCAACAGGGTTTGGATAGAAATATTCAAGTAGTTAGAACTAAGCTTCTCGACAGTCAACATTGTCATGTCATGCGCAACGGATTAATTAAAAGAAAAATCCTGATAATCCAAGGGAAAGAATTTGGAAAGCAGAAAGCATTGTTAAGGAAAGACAAGATTCTGAAGGTGGTATGTGTATGGAATGAGCTATCAGAGGAAGTGGTGGAAACTAGTACAATTGCAACATTTAAAAGGCATCTGGATGGGTATATGAATAGGAAGGGTTTGGAGGGATAAGGGGTGGGTGCTGGAAGTGGGACTAGATTGGGTTAGGATATCTGGTGGGCATGGACAGGTTGGACTGAAGGGTCTGTTTCCATGCTGTACATCTCTATGGACTCTCAGCCTCTGAGGTATGAGTGCTATTCCTCTGGGACTAAATTTCTGTAATGGATAGTGATGAGGAAATTGATGTTTGTATCAAGATCTTTTGACTGCCTATGTATATGACACATAGCAACCATTATACATGACTGCCTTTGCCTTTGACCTCACTAAGGCTGCCTGTGGAAATTCATGACCATTGTCTGTCTGCTATGTTACACACAAGCTGTGACACTCAGGAACAGATCCACCATCGATTCAATATGAGTTTATAGTGGAGATGAGTAACTCTGTCATCTCATAGCTCTTTTTCCTCTTCATTGCAACACTCCACCCATATCCCTGAAGCTCCCTGCTGCAGTGTAGCTTCTGTGTACAATGAGTTCAACTAACATTGCCTGCAGTCCAGAACTGAGATCACCCCATTCTCTGTCATCAGATTGGACTATGCAGCATTTGCATGCTCAGGTCAAATTCCAATCCATTGCTGATGCATTCAATGATGCAAGAATAGGCCTGAGGGCTAACCATCTGGAAAACCCAAGCCTCTGTAATCTATACAAATTTCCTTCCATTGTGTAATGCCGTTTGGACCTTCCTCCACCACCAAATAAACATACGTACACACATGCATTCACAAAACAAACTATCAAACTCCTTGGCACATGGATCAATTCCGCAAGAGTAGAAAGCAGTGAAACTTAAAATTGCCTCTGGAGTGCCAGCACCATCTAAAAATAGTGTCTGATGATGTAGACCTCAAACCTGGTGCCAGGGCCAGGGTCGGCAGGGCAGTAAGCTTACTTGCTTTCCCATATGCATCAGAGGAATGGACAATACACAGCAGACCCCCTGAAGGCCTTAGAGCTGCTGCAAAATTCTGCAAATCCAATGGCAGGCCAGGCACTCCAATATCAGTGCTCTGTCTTTCCAACCAACATCCCAGGCATCTGGTTACAGACCGTCAGCTGTATTAGGTGGGGCACATCATTTGCATGCCTAACAGTTCTCTAAGCATTGTCATAGTATACGGTTACTAGAGGGCAGTGAAAATTGTAATGATGCCCTAAAGCCTTCCTTGATGGAAAAAAAAAGCAGCAACCCTACTGACCATTGAGAATGCCTTGCTGACCATCCAAGCTGGAGAAGAAGCATTCCTAAAGGTGTCAAACATTTGAAACATCGCTGCCAAGCTCAGGTGGATCCAAGCACAAACAGCAAAAGGAGCATGTGAAAACCTATGCATCCTACTGGCCCTTTACTTGTGACAGGGTGTGTGGATCCAGCATTGGACTCTTTAGTCACCTTAAGACCAAACTCTGGGGTGCAAAAAAGTCATTCACAATCCTAAGGACTGACTACGAAGAAGTAGAGGATTTTGTGCATTCTCGATGGTAACAAACACATAAAGAAAACTGACTAGAAGAGAACGTTAGACCTTTTTAGTCTGACCCATTTTCCTAAATCTAGCATTGTTCTCTCTGTTCGGTTCATGGTCTTGCACTATAGCTACCAGATTGCCTCTTCCGGAATTATGTTTCCTCACTTAGCTAAAAAGAAAACCTATGGAGAACCGAGTTAAACTCATCACTGATGAAGGAGCGTTGCTCCGAAAGCTAGTGTGCTTCCAATTAAACCTGTTGGACTATAAACTGGTGTTGTGTGATTTTTAACTTTGTACATCCCAGTCCAACACCGGCATCTCAAATTATGGAGAACAGCTAAGTCTAGAGTTAACCAAAATTTTGAGGCAGCAATATGTAGGCCTGAATCTTTATCAGGCAGCACCTAGCAACTTGGAATAAAATTGATAAAGAATGCCTGAATGCATATGTTATATTTTTTAAAAAAGTTAAATTTGTTAGAAGTACCAGTGGTTGTTGTGTGTACATTTGAGCTTGCTAGAACAATGTCTATGAGCAAAGACGCAACATTATCTTGGCTGGTAGAACTTTGAAAATTTGGGTGATGCTGCATAAACATGAGCACTAGCATATCATAATTTTAAAAATGCGATTAAGAATATGCAGTTCTTCCTGATATCTCTATAGTGTTTGTCCTTTGCACACATTTGAAGAAACAAGATAAACAGAAAACTGCAATGGATCATTATGGCAGTAACAGCATAACGGAGCTGAATGGTATCTGGTTGCCAAGGGAACTGCTGCTGTGCAACCAATATTTTCTTGTTCTTGTGTTTTTCTCTGGTGAAACTACCAGTTCTAAATGAGCAGTAACTTTCTTGGAGGATTACTCTCTGTTTGAAATAATAATTTGAATTAGAATTGAAATGGTCATGCTAGAACCAGTAAGAATTGAATGAGAATTATGGTGCTCAGTACAAAATAATCTCAATGCACTTGATTGCAAGTGACGTTATTTTGAGTGTTTCCTTCACAATTAACCACCATTTGGATGCTGTGTGTTGTTGTCCTTGCTTTTAACTGCACGGCTGCTTTAGTGTGCTGCAGTTGCTGTGGAGCTGTCATGTGTCATTTTGGGACCACCAAAAATCTTTAATATGTTTAGAGATCAAGAGAGTTTGTTGGCTAAACCTCTGATCAGCGATAGTGACAAGTTTAACTGCAAATCATCAAATGATATTAGGGAGAGAAACGAATGACGATATGAGTGTTATGATCTTTACTTGGGCTAAAATGTTCTTACCGAAATTGCAGCACCAAATGGAGTGTTGTTGCTAAGGAAACGCGAGAATAATACCAGGTAAAAACAGGAGTATTTGATTCTCCTGTTTTTGATGCACACATGATGTTTCATATTTCAGTTGCAAATCAGTTCCAATTTTTGAGATGGAAACCATGTTTTTTTTGATATTTGAAGTAAAACATTCCTTTTTCAAGAATTCAGTAAATGTAGAAAATACTTGACAAAGCTAACTTAAAGCAATGAGATATGAAGTTGAAAAATAAATTATATAACATTCTCTGTACACCAAGTGAGTCCCTGAAGCAGCATTGTGCAGAGGTATTAATGCCAACATGATATTACTGAGAGGTAATGCTGCATGTTATAGCTCCCCTATATGAAAGATTAAGAGCTGCACTATTAGAACTTAATGTGTCCCTGAGCTCGGTTTTCTTTCTTGTGACCAACTTCTGTCCATCAAAAACAATGGACAGATTCTTGTCCTTCTAATTGTGTAGAGAAATGGACATTGTATCAGGAGATTTTGTTAATTAATATGACATATCCAATGAGAGAATGCTGTGCCCTTGAAAATGTGTAGGGTTTCCAGTGTACCTTGAATACATATAAAAGGTAGGCACAAATCTGCACGATTTAACATGTAGGAAACTACAGTCAGCTCCGCATGTGCCCTAGTGGCACTATGGCTGTATACTGTGCCATTTGACACTGACTCATAGAATACTTGGCTCTCTTTGCATGGATCAGCATGTCTGTATTGATTCTCCAGTTGCTTTAAATTATAATGCAGAGTCAGTGATCATTTCATTATTGTTTGTGCTAGTCACCATTGCTAAGTTGGCAATGGGTTCGTAGCCATGGTTGCATTATTTTTCTGGTATTATTCAGAACCAAGATAGAAATGCAAACGTGCTCATTTGAGTATTGATCATCCTTTGGTCTTGTCAAAACCTTGTTGACTTCTGCTGATACTAGGAATCCACTGCTGGATAATTCAAAGTCAAAAATCACATGACACTAGGTTATGGTTCAACAGGTTTATTTGAAACTGCAAGCTTTCACTCCTCAGGCGACTAGTGAGACAGAATACATCGGGCAGAGAATTTATAAGTCAATGATCAAAGAGTCATACAAATTTTGCAAATGTATTGAACAAACCTAGATGGCTATTAAGTCTTTAATCATTAGAATGGCGATGCAGGGTTTGATTCATTAGTATGTGAACCCCAGGATTTCTTTCAAGTCACTGCCCCAAGATAACTTCAAGTTTTATCAGAATAAAGGTGACTGCTCAGGTCAGACCATGCATTTAGGTGTGAGGCCATGTTGCACATCTGGCTCCAGGTTGAGATACAAACAGAAATGAAACATGGCCTCACACTTAAATGCATTCTCTGAGCTGAGCTGAGCTGAGCTAATTCTGATAAAACCTGAAGTTATCTTGGGGCAGTGACTTGAAAGAAATTCTGGGATTCACAAGTTAATGAATCAAAACCTGCACCTCCATTCTAACTGATTAAAGACTTAATAGCCATCTAGGTTTGCTCAATACATTCACATAAGTTGTATGACCCTTTGATCTTTGACTTAGAATACATCAGACACTGAATTTATGTCTCACTAACTGCCTCAGGAATGCGCGGGCCTCCAAAAGCTAGTGGTTTAAAAAAAACCTGCTGGACTATAACCCGGTGTCGAGTGATTTTTGACTTGTCCACTCTAATCCAACACCAGCACCTCCCACATCATGGATAATCCAGAGACTGAGGCTGACACTGACCTGACTGATACATGGTACGTTTTTGTCTTCTATGCACTGAAACTTGGCAATTGACTGGCACGAATGTCTCTATTAATAAAGGGTAGATTACAGCACATCTCTAAATGGGTAAGGCTGCATAAAAAGCAATTTAGACACTTGGTTTTATGACAAGGGAAAAATGTAAAATCGGAGAATAATGATGAATATGTTCATAAAAAGGTAGAAAGGTCATATGTAATTTTTTGCAGTTAATGTAGTAACGTGGAATTCCTCTCAAACGGACTCCTCAGCTTTTAAAATCTGCTACCCCTCAGGGCATTATTTGGTACCATTTCAGAATATCCATTTGGGTTTGTCAAAAAATGACTGACTTTGGGGAAGTCTTTTAAAACAGTCTCAGCTGTTCTGCATACAACTGAGAATGAAAATTTGAAGAAATGGAGGATCGGGTCTAATTTCCTTGATAATATACGTTCTACAAAATTAATGCACATTTATCTACTTGAGAAATTTGTAAGAACAATTATTTTGATCACAATTACACAAATAAGATCCCACAATCAGTGGCAACCTTTGGGGGCCATGTTGCGATGATTCATTGTGCTGATTGGCAATAGAGAGATCCCTGAAATGGAGAAAGAGAAGTTAATGATCAATCAAGGCAGGGTATTATATCAATCTCCAACACATTTACTTGAATCTTTTCTATATCTAATTGAGCTGAGGGGCTCGCCAGCACCAAAACAATGATTTATCTTCATGCCTCCTTACCATCATCTGATGATTTCACAGGACTCTTGTGATCACATATAAGCATATTATCACATTGTGACCATGATGAGCAGAGGGGTTACCAAGACTACTAACAACCTTTTGTAGGGAGTGTGATGCTGGAAAAGCACAGCAAGTCAGGAAGCATCCAAGGAGCAGGAAAATCGATGTTTTGGGCAGAAGCCTTTCGTCAGGAATGTTGAAGGGCTTATGCCCGAAACGTTGATTCTCCTGCTCCTTGGATGCTGCCTGACCTGCTGCGCTTTTCCCTGCACCACACTCGCGATTCTGATCTCCAACATCTGCAGTCCTCACTTGCTCCTAGTCGATTTTAACCTTATTGTGAAGCCTCTTCCAAGGATGCCCACCTTGAAGAAGTTCTCCTCCTCTCTGTTTAAGGATCTTAGTGAGTCCCTGTCTCACTGCACCCCCCAGGTCATCTCTTCTGTCCTGAAGCAGACTCGCTACCACAGCCACATCTCCTTCCTCGGTGCCTGCCTACAGAACCGACTCGTCCCACATGGACTCCGAACCACATTCTGACCAATACAATTTGGACCTGAACAGTACGCTCTGCAAATCTGAAAACTTCAGCAATAATTCTTTTTCCGGATCTTTCGCTTCACGCTAGCAGCCATGTGCCACCACCTAATCTACCTGCAGTCAGGCCTGCCTCAGCTCAGGGCCACTCTCTCTCAGACCTGCTACAGACCTCTGCTGTTCTATATCCACAGAAGAATTCACACGCTCAACAAACGGCTTTTCTCCACTATACTGGACATAAAATAAACTTTCATGTACCTCAATACACTGGTTTCCTCAATCATTTCAGAGCCTTTCCCTGGCCTCTGGAACTGCTCAGATGCACGTTAGCCATGCAGCCGCTCCTTCCACGATGGCTGGGGGTGAATGATGACGTCACTTCTGCCCCGCAGCCCCACAGACCGCAGCCACTGCCAGGCACACCACCTCTGTGCTCACCACCCAGCCAACCATCTCCGTGATTGCTGGGAAGATAACCACCTCCCCTACTGTTGCAGGATCTACCACCATCACCAGATTCACAGCCTCCAGCACAGTCGCGATACCTGTTCCGCACGTCACTTACGCCCCAGCATTTGCCGCCGCTGTAGCCACTTCTGCCCCTAAAGACATCAGTCACCTGGATATGGATGACTTCATCGCCACTGTCATGTGTGATGTCATGACCTATGGACACTGCTGTAAGCCCCACTTCCGCCCCGTTTGTAAGCATCACTTCTATTGGTGATGTTACTCCTGACCCTATAATCTCTCACACTCAAGTGACCGTCTCTGCCCTCACACCCAGCTCCAGTCCCACCCCAGGTCCTAGCTTCTACCCCTGTCATATGTTTATTATTTCCCCAAACCTCACCCTCACTGAGGACGAATGTTTAGTCCTCAGCAAAGGCCTCACCTTCATCCCTGTATGCTCCCAGATCAACATGCGTTGCGACCTTGATCATTTCTTCTGCTGCCTCCACCTCCGTGTCTGCTTTTTTAACCAAGACACCCACCCATCCACCAAAGACCCCTTCTCCCGCCTCCAACACACCCCATCCATCTGGACACCCCGTGCTGGCCTGTTACCCGCCCTTGATCTCTTCATTTCAAACTGCTGCCGTGACATTGACCACCTCAAACTGTCCAACTGTCTCACCTACTCCAACCTCTTGCCCTCACAATGCGCAGCTCTCTACTCCCTCTGCTGCATCCTCCACCTCACCATCAAATCTGTTGACAAGGTGGGGTGTAGTAATAGAATGGCGCACTTGACCGCTACACTGCTGAAGCCAGACGACAACTCGCAGACAGCTCCTCCTGTTCCCTCGACCATAACCTCACCTCCCATCATGAAACCATCATCTCCCAGACCATTCATACCCTCCTCACTTCTGGGGATCTCCCATCTAATAGGATTCCTGATGAAGGGCTTCTGCCTGAAACATCGATTCTCCTCCTCAGATGCTGCCTGACCTGCTGTGCTTTTCCAGCACCACACTTTTTACTCTGATCTCCAACATCTGCAGTCCTCACTTTCTCTTACTAACAATCTTTGTATCAGTTGCCAATTCTTGTACAATTTATGAGTTGAAGAGTGTTTTTTATGATTGTTTGGCATGGAAGATCCACTATCCAGAAAATGTAAACGGAACTTGGTAAAATAAAATTCAGTGATCTAATGTTTAAGTAGATTCAGGTTATGATGTGCCCATGTAATCTCCAGGCAGTTGTTGAAATTGAAACCTTACCCAAAATTGTTTTCTGCCTTGAGTATTATTAAATTCAGTATGATGCATTAGTCTTGCTGTAAGCCTGGCAGCAAATTCTAAAGAGCTTCAGCATTTTATTGCACAGCTTGGAGTGGGAGTGTTAAGTATCAATTCTATGAAAGTGACTTTGCTTTGTTGGCATTGGTCAGTTTTGGGGAGCTGGTAAACCAAATGCTAGAATCTCGCAAAGAAAACAGCAGAGTCATAGAGTACTAGAGATGTTCAGCACAGAAACAGACCCTTCGGTCCAACTCATCCATGCCGACCAGATATCGTAAATTAATCTAGTCCTGTTGCCAGCATTTGGCCCGTGTCCCTCTAAACCTTTCCTAATCATATACCCACCCAGATACCTTTTAAATGTTGTGATTGTACCAGCCTCCACCACTTCGTCTGGCAGCTCATTCCTAAAATGCACCACTCTTTGCATGAAAAAGTTGCCCCTTAGCTCCCATTGATTTAATGTTGATTCACGATTTAATTTATCGTTTCATCACCCATGGTATTGAATCATTAGGAAATTATTCATTTTGTATCCAGTTTTATGCAAGCTTTTAGAAAACTATTACTAGTCATACCATTTGTACTATAGATTAGTGTCGCACAATGTAGTGTACTCTATTTGAAACGGAGTGATAACTGAACTTGCTAATACAGAAAGTTGTGGCACTATTTCAAGTGAAATAAACTTCTGAAGCAACCAGGATCAATCTACAGTTTTTACTTCTATTATAGAATTGTTTCTTTATGGACTGATAGTCAAAAGCTTTTAAGTGAATTTAAAGTGCAGTTCAATTTTTCTTGCATGAGGAAGAACTTAATGGAGGATGAAAACTACATCTGCCATGCTGCATTTTTCATCCAAAATGTGAGCTGGTGCTAAAACTAACTCGGTAATTTAATGCAGTGTTGCTACATGAATGAGTTTCTCATAATGTACCTGGGTATCGTACCTTACAGGAAATGGGGGTTTCTTAGAATAGCTGAAATGACTTGATATAGAAACAAAATATATGGGAAAATCTTGGGCGGGGGGGGGGAGCCCTGAAAAAAACATAGAACTGTAGTTGGTGGCAATCTGAAATAAAAACAAAATTTTCTGGAGAAACCAGTCAGGCAGAATCTGTGCAGACAATCAAAATTAGTGTTTCAGGTCATGATGACCTCTCATTGGTTTTTCCAGCATTTTCTGGTTTTATTGTGGATGCTGGAAATCTGAAGCATTTTGCTTTTGAAGTGACTGATATTTTAGCTCTGATGAAAATTCCAAATTTCACACAATTTACCTCCTGGAGTCTTTACAATATTTTCCTAAGTTGCACAGTCACTTTCTAGCATGGTGTTCTGCCACTTCAGTTAAGTTTTTGATTGATTCATCCAGCTGAAAGAAATTCAGACTATGAAAAGATATAAGTTCAGACAAGAACTGTCAGCCCTGTCAGTTTCTTGCTCATAGATACATGGACTTTTACAGGCAATTTAGCTCATCACTTCTGCGCTGGTCAACAATGATCCGACTATATTAATCTTTTTTTCCCTGCCCTTGGCTCATAGTTCAGGAGGCTGTGGCAACACAAATGAATATCTAAATATAGCTTAAATTTTACGAGAGTTTCTGAGTTGACAACTCCTTTTGGCAGAGAATTCCAGACTACCACCTGGGCTACTGACCCTTTTATATTCATGAAAAAAAATCTTTCTATCCATCCCATCAATGGCCCTCATAGTCTTTTGCACTCCTATCAGGTACACTGTCAACTTTTACTGCTCCAGGTGCAGCCTATCCAATCATTTTACCATAGCTGAAACTCTCCTGATCAGGTTGCATTTTGTAAATCTCATCAACACCTTGTTTAGTGCAGTTCTATCATTCTGGTCATATGATAACCAAAACTGCACAAAGTACTCCAGCTGTGGCCTAACTGTGGCATTTTATACAGTTCCAGCATAATTTTCCTACTCTTTTATTCAAGGCCATGAGGGTCCTTATCAAGCCATATTAAATTCCATGTAATCCACATTAAATGCATTGCCCTCATGAAATAAAAAGATGAAAATTGTCTTTGCTAACTAAATACATGCTAACTATCCCCTGATTTAATCCATGTCTCTCCATGTACAGATACATTCTTTCCCTCAATTCTTATAGAGAACTTCCCCACCACCAAGTTCAAACTAGACAAGCCGGAGGCTGGAAGAACACAGCAGGCCAGGCAGCATCAGGAGGTGGAGAAGTCACCGTTTTGGGTGTAACCTTTCTTCAGGCCTGGGGGTGGGCATAGCGAGTGCTGCAGATAAAAGGGTGGGGATGAGGTGGTTGAGTTCTCTACCTCCTGATGCTTGTTCTTTCAGCCTTCAACTTGTCTACCTTATTAGCAGTAGGCACCATGACTTTGTGCAGGAAAGGTCATGTCTCACAAACTTGTTTGATTTTTTGAGGAAATGGCAAAGATGATTGCTGAAGGTAGGGTGGTACATGATGTCTATATGGACTTTTGCAAGGTTTTTGACAAGGTCCCTCATGGCCGGCTGATACTAAAGCTCCCCTTACACCCAGTCTTGAAGAAGGGTTGCACCCAAAATGGTGACTTCTCCACCACCTGATGCTGCCTGGCTTGCTGTCTTCTTCCAGACTCCGGCTTCTCTTCCTTGGATTCCAAAATCTGCAATATTGTAGTCTCTAACCAAGTTCAGACTGACAGCCCTGTAATTTCATGATCTATCCCTTCCTACCAATTTTTTAAAAATAATGAGGCAACATTAGCAGTCCTCCAATCCTCTGGAATCTACCTGTGGTGAGAGGATTTGAAAATTATTGCCAGGGTCCCAAATACTACCACCTCTGACACCCTCAGCAGCTTGGGATACATCTTATCTGGAACTGCAGAATTATTCACTTTTGAGGTTGTTAAACCTGCTAGTTCCTCCACACTCTCTCTCACATGGCGCACACACACAGTTAATTTCTTCAAATAATTTACAGTCTTCCACCCTGACTTTATAGGAGAGCTACTTGTATAGATATAACATGGTAGTTGTGTTCCCATGTGATATCATGTTGTAGAAAATCGTACAATGTAAATAATGTGGCCTATGGGAAAAACAGGATTGGGTGAATAACCAAAAATATCAATAAAAATTGAAACCAAAAATAGCAGTTAGCCTAACACAAATGATAGCACACTCCCAAGTAAATATTTACATAGTTTTTTAATGAAATAATACAGTAAATTTAACACTTTAACACTAAAATCACTGTACCTTTCATGAAGCTCTTCACCAGATGCACACGTCAAATCCCCCTTAATATTCTCCCCCGGTTTGAAATAAAACTCCTTCTACAGTTCCCAGTTTCAAGGCCTGCCGAGCCGAGTGCATTCCTGTTTGAGCTGGATACATTGAAATTGCATTTTGCAGACAGAGGATCTTGAGGCTGGGTTTTGCTGTTCAGCTATGGATTGGAATATCATAGTAGCGAACATGAGTTTGCTTTATCAATAAAAGGTCTGCAATTCGCAAATTGTGTTACAACCAAATAGCATTTAATAAAGACATATTGTAGGAGAACTGCCTGTACCTGCTGTGCTTTTCCATTATATAGATCAATGCAAAGTATTCTTTTAGGCCTGTGCCCATGTCTTCTGTACACATCCCCTAATGGGCCCCACTCTTTCCCCAGTTATTCTTTTGCACTTTATATATTTTAAAAATCTTATTGGGGTTTTCTTTACTTACCCATTTTCTAATGCACTCTCTTAGTGGCACGGTGGCACAGACAAGCAAATCTCCTGCTGATTTGATGAATTGGTACTGTGGGCAGCACGGTGGCACAGTGGTTAGCACTGCTGCCTCACAACGCTAGAGACCCGGGTTCAATTCCCACCTCAGGCGACTGACTGTGTGGAGTTTGCACATTCTCCCAGTGCCTGCGTGGGTTTCCTCTGGGTGCTCTGGTTTCCTCCCACAGCACACAAAGATGTGCAGGTTAGGTGAATTCCATAGTGTTAGGCGAAGGGGTAAGTGTAAGGGAATGGGTCTGAGGGTCGGTATGAGCTTGTTGGGCCGAAGGGCCTGTTTCCACACTAAGTAATCTAAACTCAAACAAAGACCAGCGGATGCTGGAGATCTGAAACACAAACAGAGATTGCTGGAGAAACTCAGCAGGACTGGCAGCATCTTTAGGAAGAAAGCGGAGTAAACTTTTTGAGCCCAGTGACTTTTGATTGGAACATTCTGTTAGCTTTCCTAATGCCCTTTTTTAAAGTCAGCCTTGCTCTCTGGCATTTCTGTTGTATTAAGAACTCAGTATCTCCAGAAGATTCCTCATTGTTTTCTTTCCAAACCCTAATTCTCATTTTTGAAAATTCGCATTTCTTGCTTTTTATTTTTATCTTACGCTTAATGAAATGTTCTGCTAAATTTTTCACATATTCTTTCACTGTGAAGTGATGGGCTAATTTTGGTTATCCCTGTACATCGATGAAAAATATACATGAAACAAAATTATTCACTCATCTCAAATTTGTTTCTTCTCATAGCTCTGCTGTTTACTTTTGAATTAAATATTTTGTGAAGGTGACCAAGCTACACTGTATTTCTGATGCAGTACATCTCTATGACTGGCAATTGTGTAAGGTACCAAACTGTTTTTTAGGTGCTCTAAGCACACATCGCTCACGCCTTGCTGAAATTGTCTTTGTAGCAAATTCCTCAAGACCAGTTTAACTGTGTTGTTAAGTTCTAATGATATTATTTGGGAAGCCATCATTGGAGGTGTTGCACGGGAGTTCTTGGAGTCCTAATACCATGGCTTAAAAATGCGTTGCTGGAAAAGCATAACAGGTCAGGCAGCATCAAAGGAACAGGAGAATCGACGTTTCGGGCATAAGCCCTTCTTCGGGAATGAGGAGGGTGTGCCAAGCAGGCTAAGATAAAAGGTAGGGAGGAGGGACTTGGGGGAGGGGTGTTGGGAATACGATAGGTGGAAGGAGGTTAAGGTGAGAGTGATAGGCCGGGGAGGGGGTGGAGCGGAGAGGTCGGGAAGAAGATTGCAGGTCAAGAAGGCAGTGCGGAGTCTGAGGGGGTTGGGACTAAGAAAAGGTGGGGGGAGGGGAAATGAGAAAGCTGGAGAAATCTGCATTCATCCCTTGTGGTTGGAAGGTTCCTAGGCGGAAGATGAGGCGCTCTTCCTCCAGGCGTCATGTTGCCATGGTCTGGCAATGGAAGAGGCCAAGGACCTGCATGTCCTTGGCAGAGTGGGAGGGGGAGTTAAAGTGTTCAGTCACGGGACGGTTAGGCTGGTTGGTTGGTGCGGGTGTCCCAGAGGTGTTCTCTGAAACGTTCTGCAAGTAGGCGGCCTGTGTCCCCAGTGTTGAGGAGGCCACAACGGGTGCAGCGGATGCAGTAAATGATGTGTGTGGAGGTGCAGGTGAATTTCTGACGGATATGGAAGGATCCCTTGGGGCCTTGGAGGGAAGTGAGGGGGGAGGTGTGGGCGCAAGTTTTGCATTTCCTGCTGTTGCAGGGGAAGGTGCCAGGAATAGAGGTTGGGTTGGTGGGGGGTGTGGATCTGATGAGGGAGTCGCAGAGGGAGTGGTCTTTCTGGAACACTGATAGGGGAGGGGAGGGAAATATGTCCTTGGTGGTGGGGTCTGTTTGGAGGTGGCGGAAATGACGAAGGATGATACGATGTATCTGGAGGTTGGTGGGGTGGTAGATGAGGACCAGTGGGGTTCTGTCCTGGTGGCGATTGGAGGGGCGGGGTTCAAGGGCGGAGGAGGGGGAAGTAGAGGAGATGCAGTGGAGAGCATCATCAACCATGTCTGAGGGGAAATTGCGGTCTTCGAAGAAGGAGGCTATCTGGGTTGTTTGGTATTGGAATTGGTCCTCTGGGAGCAGATGCGACTAAGGTGGAGAAATTGGGAAAATGGGATGGTGTTTTTACAGGGGGCAGGATGGGAGGAGGTGTAATCTAGGTAGCCGTGGGAGTCGGTCGGTTTATAGTAAATGTCCGTGTTGATTCGGTCGCCCGAGATAGAAATGGAGAGATCTTGGAAGGGGAGGGAGGAGTCTGAGATGGTCCAGGTAAATTTGAGGTCGGGGTGGAAGGTATTATTAAAGTGGTTGAACTGTTCAACCTCCTCGTGGGAGCATTAGGTAGCACCGATACAGTCATCGATGTAGCGGAGGAAAAGGTGGGGTGTGGTGCCAGTGTTCTTGTGGAAGATGGACTGTTCCACATATCCGACGAAGAGGCAGGCATAGCTGGGGCCCATGCGGGTGCCCATGGCTACTCCTTTGGTTTGGAGGAAGTGGGAGGATTGGAAAGAGAAGTTGTTCAGAGTGAGGACCAGTTAAGTCAGTCGAAGGAGGGTGTCAGAGGAAGGATACTGGTTGGTTCGGCGGGAAAGGAAGAAGCGGAGGGCTTTGAGGCCTTCATGATGGGGGAATGGAGGTGTATAGGGACTGGATGTCCATGGTGAAGATAAGACGTTGGGGGCCGGGGAAGCGAAAATCATGGAGGAGGTGGAAGGCGCGGGTGGTGTCCTGAATGTAGGTGGGGAGTTCTTGGACTAAGGGGGACAGGACCGTATCAAGGTATGCAGAGATGAGTTCGGTGGGGCAGGAGCAGGCTGAGACAATGGGTCGGCTGGGGCAGTCAGGTTTGTGGATTTTGGGCAGGAGGTAGAAATGGGCGGTGCGGAGTTGTGGGACTATGAGGTTGGAGGCGGTGGATGGGAGATCCCCTGAGGTGATGAGGTTATGGATCGTCTGGGCGATGATGGTTTTTGTGGTGGGAGGTGGGGTCATGGTGAAGGGGGCAGTAGGAGGAGGTGTCCGCGAGCTGGAGCCTCAGCAATATAAAGACCGGTGCGCCAATGACATTGGTTAGGCCACGTTTGGAATATTGCATGCTCTTCTGGTCTCTTTCCTATCGGAAGGATGTTCTGAAACCTGAAAGGATTCAGAAAGGATTTACAGGGATGTTGCCAGGGTTGTAGGATTTGAGCTTTAGGGACAGATTGAATAGGCTGGGGCTGTTTTCTCTGGAGCATTGGAGGCTGAGGGGTTTATAAGATAATGAGAGGCATGAATAGGATAAATAGACAAAGTCTCTTCCCTGGGATGTGGGAGTCCAGAACTAGAGGGCATAGGTTTAGGGTGAGCGGAGAAAGATATAAAAGAGACCTACGGGACAACTTTTTCACGCAGAGGGTGGTATGTGTATGCAATGAGTTGCCAGAGGAAGTGGTGGAGGCTGGTACAATTGCAGCACTTAAAAGGCATCTGGATAGGTATATGAATAGGAAGAGTTTGGAGGGATATGGGCCGGGTGCAGGCAGGTGGGACTAGATTGGGTTGGGATATCTGGTCGGCATTGACCAAAGGGTCTGTTTTTGTGCTGTACATCTCTAGGACTCTATGTCTGTGTTGAATCCAGCTTCTGCTAGATAGCTTCAATTTTAAAATGGACTTTTGCAACTAGCGTTTTCAGCAGCACTTTAGATGTTGATATAGTCCTATGTATGACCAAACAACAGGAGTGTAACTTGCTGGGCAAGTTTACAAGATGAGCAGGAAGTGAGGGCTGCAGATGATGTAGATCTTATGCTTGAACCGTGGACTCTCCAGCACCACAGATGCTGCCTGACCGGCTGTGTTTTTACAGATGCTGCCTGACAGGCTGTGCTTTTCCAGCACCAAGTTTCAGGTTTACAAGACCATTAATTAAACTTTGACTGAAGTTGAACCTTGTATTTTTGCCATTTATAACACCATGGTACAAAAGCAATCCAGGTGTTTGGGACAGAAGTGTTTTTGACCGTACTGCTGTAAGGGGCTCAAACTTATATGGATTTGGTCTCTTGGAACTACTCCTTTTGATTAATCACACAAAATCCAATCGGGAAGATGGCATTGCTGGATCTGATGGTGGGAAATGAGGAATCAAATGTCAGTAGGAAAACATGTAGGAAAAATGATCCAGTATCTACTTTCGATTATTTATAGAGAAAGCATAAAACTAGTAAAAGGATAATTAAAGGATGTATGAGGATGATGAAGGATGAAAAACAGGGACCTATGCATGGAAATAAGGCATGGCAAAGGTATGAATTGAGTTATTTACTTGTCTCTCCCAACAAAGAAGGTGCCAGCATCACAATGAATGTAACTGAGGAAGTGGATGGCTTAAAAATGAAAAAGAGATATTTGATTGGTTCTTCAAAGATAATAAGTCACCCACTCTGTATAAGAAAAATCTATTTGAGGTTGGGGTGGAAATTACGGTGAGACTAGGCAAGATTTTTTAAATCACCTTGGATAGTTTGGTGATGTCAGGGAATTGGAGAATTGCAAATGTGTTCTGTTGTTCAAAAATAGGTGTTAGGGTATATCTTGCAACATTTGAAGATAATGCTAAACCTGGATCTACTGTGAACTGATGGAGTGATTGGACAGGTGACAAAGGAAGTTTTATCTGAAGCCTATTAACTAATACAATTTGATTGAAAGAAAGAGAAGCAACAATGTAATGCACTGGTCAAATTATAAATGCAAGAGGGATGTAGATGAGTGTTAGCCAGTCGTGGAAGGTGGGAGGGCAGGTTGAGAATAGTTAATTAAGGTATATGGTTTTATAAATTGAAGCATAGTGTGCAAAAAGCAAAAGAGTTGTTATAAAACACTGGCTCAGCATCAACTAGATTACTGTGTCCGGACCTGCACTGAATTTAGAGAGATTGCAGGAAAAAAGTTCCAAGAACGGCTGTACATGAATTACGTAGTGAGATTGGAAACATTGGAGCTGTCAAGGCACTGGGTCATGATGTATGGAAAAAAGATTGAGATTTGAAAGAAGGTGCACATGATTATTTTGTCTAAACACAATTGACAGAAATGGCTCCCTTTTAGAGTGGGCTTTGAGAAACGGAAGATAAAAGTTTTAGTGACTGGCAGAACTGTTACCATGTTTGAAGCAACGCTGAATAAGGAGATGATTAGGTGTTCAAACAAGGTAAAGGTGCTATTCTACCAGAGTGAATACAAGGATACTAAAGTGAGCCTGTTCAACACACAAGGTTTTTTTTGCATAGTTACACCCTATTCATGATGTGGAGGTGCCCATGTTGGACTGGGGTGGACAAAGTTAAAAATCACACAACACCAGGTTATAGTCCAACAGGTTTATTTGGAACCACTAGCTTTTGGAACACTGCTCCTTCAGGTGCCTGTGGAACAGGATCATAAGACTCAGAAATTATATCAAAAGATCAGTGTCATGCAATTAAAACAAAGTATTGAACAAACCTGGATTGCTGTTAAGTCTTTCGTCTTTTAGAATGGGTAGCAGATTTCAGTTAATTAATATGCAAATTCCAGACTACTTTTAAGTCACATTCTCAAGATAACTTAAGGTTTCTTAAAAAAAAGGTGACATCTCAGCTCTGACAATGTATTGAAGATGTGACGTTAGAGTTTGTCTGTACACTAATCTTGAGTCAGACTGCTTCTATTTCTAAAGTAGGAATTTATAAAATGTTAACTGCCTGCAGGTTGTGTGCTTTTTGAGTCAAAATAGAATGTATCTGCAAATGCAAATTCACCCCATAGACTTGTATGTCTGTGTGCATACGAGGGAGAAAGTGTGAGTGTGTGCTTGTGAGTGTGAATTTAACCTGGACTATAACCTGGTGTTGTGTGAGTTTTAACTTTGTCCACCCTACAGAGTTATGCTTGTTCTGGATTAGTGGTGCTGGAAGAGCACAACAGTTCAGGCGGCATCCGAGGAGCAAAAGCCCTTCATCTGGAATAAAGGCAATGAGCCTGAAGCGTGGAGAGATAAGCAAGAGGAGGGTGGAGGTGGAGAGAAAGTAGCATAGAGTATAATAGGTGAGTGGGGGAGGGGATGAAGGTGATAGGTCGGGGGCAGGGGGAGGGTGGAGTGGATAGGTGGAAAAGAAGATAGGCAGGTAGGACAAATCATGGGCACAGTGCCAAGCTGAAAGTTTGGAACTAGGGTGAGGTGGGGGAAGGGGAAATGAGGAAACTGTTGAAGTCCAGATTGATGCCCTGGGTTTGAAGTGTTCCGAGGCGGAAAATGAGGCGTTCTTCCTCCAGGCATCTGGTGGTGAGGGGGTGGCGGTGGCTCCTTCTTTAGACACTGCAATTTCCCTTCCCACGTGGTTAAAGATGCCCTCCAAAGCATCTCGTCCACGTCCCGCACCTCTGCCCTCAGACCCCACCCCTCTCATCGTAACAAGGACAGAACACCCCTGGTGCTCACTTTCCACCCTACCAACCTTAGCATAAACCAAATCATCCACTGACATTTCCGTCACCTCCAAAAAACCCCAGCACCAGGGATATATTTCCCTCCCCATCCCTTTCCACTTTCCGCAAAGATCGTTCCCTCCGTGACTACCTGGTCAGGTCCATGCCCCCCCCTTACAACCCTCCCATCCTGGCACCTTCCTCCGCCACCGCAGGAACTGTAAAACCTGTGCCCACACCTCCTCCCTCACCTCTATCCAAGGCCCTAAAGGAGCCTTCCACATCCATCAAAGTTTTACCTGCACATCCACTAATATCATTTATTGTATCCATTGCTCCCGATGCGGTCTCCTTTACATTGGGGAGACTGGATGCCTCCTAGGAGAACGCTTTAGGGAACATCTCTGGGACACCCGAACCAATCAACCACACCGCCCTGTGGCCCAACATTTCAACTCTCCCTCCCACTTTGCCGAGGACTTGGAGGTCCTGGGCCTCCTTCACCGCTGCTCCCTCACCACCAGACACCTGGAAGAAGAATGCCTCATTTTCCGCCTCAAAACACTTCAACCCTAGGGCATCAATGTGAACTTCACCAGTTTCCTCATTTCCCCTTCCCCCACCTCACCCTAGTTCCAAACTTCCAGCTCAGCACCGTCCCCATGACTTATCCTACCTGCCTGTCTTCTTTTCCATCTATCCACTCCACCCTCCTCCCTGACCTATCACCTTCATCCCCTCCCCCACTTACCTATTGTACTCTATACTACCTTCCCCCCACCCCCACCCTCCTCTAGCTTATCTCTCCACCCTTCAAGCTCTCTGCCTTTATTCCTGATGAAGGGCTTTTGCCCGAAACGTCGATTTTACTGTTCCTCGGATGCTGCCTGAACTGCTGTGCTCTTCTAGCACCACTAATCCAGAATCTGGTTTCTAGCATCTGCAGTCATTGTTTTTTCCGAGTTATGCTTGTTGCCAAGGCATACAATTTGTCATGTGACTGTAAACACTGAGACAGTTACAGTATCAATGTCTGTTGGAACGCTAGACCAATCCTCAGTGAGATAAATGCTTTCTATTGTAAGGCTAATCAAGCTCCTACTGTGCCCATATCCCTTGTAAATACAAACAGGTTCCTATTTACAGCAATTAACTCTCTGTAAAGGGTAACGAACAATTTTCTACTTTACATATGTTATCGTGGTATTGCTTCTTTGTGTATCACTAATGTCTCCACAAGATCTGCATAGTTTTGAATTAGGCCTATGTTCAGTATATTTTGTTTTAACACTTAAAATGCCTCAGTAGAGTGTCACTCAACACCAATCCTCCCAGTCTGCTATATACTTACATGGAGAAAATGAGCACTGTAGATGGTGGAGACTAGATTTGAAGGTTATGGTGCTGGAAAAGCACAGCAGATCAGGCAGCATCTGAGGAGCAGGAGAATCGACTTTTCGGGCAAGAGTCCTTCATCAGGAATGAGACTTGTGAGCCGAGGGGATGGTGAGATAAGTGGGAGGGGATGGTGCTGGGGGCAAGGTAGCTGAGAGTGCGATAGTTATGGGGGTAATGGTGATAGGTCAGAGAAGAGCGTGGAGTGGATAAGTGGGAAGGAAGATGGACAGCTAGGACTGGTCATGAAGACTCTGGTTGTGGAAGGCTCCTTTGGGGCCTTGTACAGAGGTGAGGGAGGAGGTATGGGCATAGGTTTTGCAATTCCATAGCCACAACCTAACCACCCAATGCCTGGAGGAAGAACGCCTCATCTTTACTCTTGGGACCGTCCAACCCCATGGCATCAATGTGGATTTCACCAGTTTCCTCATTTTCCCCTCCCCCCTCCCCCCACTTTATCCCAGATCTAACCTTCCAGCTCAGTACTGCCCTAATGACCTGTCCTACCTGTCCATGTTCCTTCCCACCTATCTACTTCACCCTCCTCTCTGACCATTACCCCCATCTCTGTCTACCTATTGCACCCTCAGCTACCTAGCCCTAGCCCCAGCCCCACCCTCACCCCTCCTCCCATTTATCTCTTAGCACCCTTTGCTCACAAATCCCATTCCTGATGAAGGGCTCTTGCCCGAAACGTTGATTTCCCCTGTTCGTTGGATGCTATCTGGCTGGCTGTGCTTTTCTAGCACCCCACTCTCAATTATATACTTATATGACCTATGTATATGTCTAATTGTCTAATTCATTTTTTTTATTCTGGGCACTCTCAGAATCTAAGGTGAAATGTAGAATACAATGTCAATATGCAAACTGGAGGAATAACACCTTGTCTTCTGCCTTGGGAGCTTACAACCAAATGGTCTTCATGTAAAATTCACCAGCTTTCAAGTCTCCCCACCCCCACCTCATCTCAGACTCAGCCCTCCCTCTCCACTCTGCCCCCTTAACCTGACCCGACCCTGTCCATCTTTCTTCCCATCAATCACTCACAGCCACCTCCTACCTACATCTACGTATCACTGACCCGCCACCTTTCCCCCAGCTCCACCCCCCCCTCTCTATTTAGCTTGCAGCACCCTCCCCCTCCCCCAGTCCTGATGGAAGATTCTGACCTGAAGTATCGACTCCCCTTCGACTCTGCTGCTGCTTGACCTGCTGTACATTTTTTAGCTCCACACTTTATCCACTCACGCTGAATGGCCTCCTTCTGACTTGTAACAATGCTGCAAAATCTGACCAGAATTGATGTCAATTAATAAAACCTCATTAAACACCAGGATAATACAGAATGTCTTTCTGAGGTTGAGATGAAGAAATGTGTTGAGGAAGAGCAGAGGAAGGTTAATATTTGCGTCCTGTTTTGCTCCATAGTCCTTTATTGCGGCGTTTGTCTGTGATGGAAGTCCTGTACCAAAGCTACATTTAACTAGGTAACTGTGCTACATACTTAATCTGGTGTCAAATCAGAAGAGCAAACGTGAAATGGAATGTTTGCAATGATATTATAAAAATAGTTGAAAACACAATCAATGATCAATTGTCGCAGTGTCCCTAAACTGAAAAGGCTCGAAGGCCTGTATGTTTGCAAGATAACTGACCTATCTGAAAATGTATCCTTCTTGGACAAGATGCTAACAGTAGACAATAAGATGCAGGAGAAAAAGTAGACTATTCAGCCCATCGAGTATGCTTGGCCAGTAAGTTAGATCATGGCTGATCTGATGATCCTCAACAACGATTTCTTGCTTTATCACAATGACAAATTTGCAGATGACACCAAAATTGGAGGTGTAGTGGACAGCGAAGAAGGTTACCTCAGATTACAACAGGATCTGGACCAGATGGGCCAATGGGCCAATGGGCCAATGGGCTGAGAAGTGGCAGATGGAGTTTAATTCCGATAAATGCGAGGTGCTGCATTTTGGGAAAGCAAATCTTAGCAGGGCTTATACACTTAATGGTAAGGTCCTCGGGAGTGTTGCTGAACAAAGAGACCTTGGAGTGCAGGTCCATAGCTCCTTGAAAGTGGAGTCGCAGGTAGATAGGATAGTGAAGAAGGCATTTGGTATGTTTTTTTTTATTGGTCAGAGTGTTGAGTACAGGAGTTGGGAGGTCATGTTGCATTTGGATGTGTATATGAATAGGAAGGGTTTGGAGGGATATGGGCTGGGTGCTGGCAGATGGGACTAGATTGGGTTGGGATATCTGGTCGTCATGGACGGGTTGGACCGAAGGGTCTGTTTCCATGCTGTACACCTCTATGACTCTTTGACACTTGACTCTAAATATTTAAAAAGAAATCGTGTCTGCCTCAGGCTTGAATATGCTTCATGACCCAGTGCCTTGACATCCTTCTGCAGTAAAGGATTCCACAGGTTGAATAGGCTCAGAAATAAAATCATCCTGTCCTCCTCCTTAACTGCTTAACCCTTTATTCTGAGAGTATGCCCTCTGCTGCTAGATTCTCCCACAATGAAAACAATCTTTACACGCCCACTCTGCCAAGCCCCGCTCATCTTGTATGTTTCAATTAGGTCTTCCGTCATTCTAGTAAGCTCCAACAAGTCTAACTGACACAACCCCTCCTCACATGGAAATCCCTCCAAACCTAATGAACCTTCACTGGGCTGTCTCCTGTCACCATATTTTTCCATACATAATGTGGAGGAGCTGGTTTTGGACTGTGATTCGAAAGTATGTGCTTCCACATAATCCTGTTGGACTATAATGTAGTGTTTTGTGATTTTTAATTTTTTCCATACATAAGGAGATCAAAACAATTCATGATATTCCAGCTGTGATTTAACTAATGCTTTAGCAAGATCATTTTATTTTTATACTCCCTTTGAAATAAAGGCGAGCATTTCTTTCGCCTTCCCTATTATTTGCTGAATTTAGATGCTAGCTTTTTGTGATTCATTCACTAGGATTCCGGATCCCTCTGTGTTGCAGCTTTCAGTAGTCTTTCCCCATTTGAACAATAATCAGCTCTTTCGTTCTTTCTGATAAAGAGCAATAGCACACATTTTCCCACATTTTATTCCATCTGCCAAGTTTTGTCTGCTCTCATAATCTGCCTGTATCTCTTTGTATATTCATGGTGCTATCTCCACTATCTACCTTCTGACCTATTTTTGTGCAAACTTAGCGATAGTACATTCACTCTCCTCACCCAAATCATCAACTATGTTGTAAATAATTGTGGCCCTAGCAATGATCCCTGCGGCACTCCACTGCTTGCAGGTTACTAGCCTGAAAAAGCTCCCATTATCCTAACTCTTTGACTTTTAATATATAACACCAATATCATGGGCTTTTATCTTTATTGCTGAAAATGTGTTGCTGGTTAAAGCACAGCAGTTCAGGCAGCATCCAAGGAATAGGAAATTCGACGTTTCGGGCTGAGTAGGCACACATGCAGTATCTGTTCCTTTTGGAAATCCACATATATTACATCTACCGGCTCCCCTTTATCTATACTGCTTGTTAGCTCCTTGAAGAACTGTAATAAATTTATCAAGCATGACTTTCCCTTTCATGAAGCCATGCTGATTCTGTTTGATCATATCATGTATGTCTAAATGCTCCACTATTACATGCTTGATAATAGACTCTAGGATTTTCCTAAAGACTGTTAAGCCAACTGGTTTATACATTACTGTTATTGTTGTCTCTCTTCCTTTTGAATAAGAGTGTTACATTGGTAATTTACTAATTCTGTGACTTTTCTCAAGTCTAAGGATTCTTGGAATATTACGTATCTACTCTCTCTGAACGGAATTGTTTTAAAATCCTCCATTGTTGTCCATCAAGCCTGGGGATGTATCCGGCAAAAATGAGGACTGTAGATGCTGGAGATCAGAGTTAAGATTAGAGTGGTGCTGGAAAAGCACAGCAGGTCAGGCAGCATATGAGGAGCAAGAAAATCGATGTTTTGGGCAAAAGCCCTTCATCAGGAAATGTCGATATTCCAGTTTCTCAGATGCTGCCTGACCTGCTGTGCTTTTCCAGCACCACTCTAATCTTGACTGGGGACATGTGGCTAAAGGCTGACATTATTATTATACGTTTTCTCTCAAGAAAGTTATTGTATTTATTCACTCCTCTCACTTTAGCCCTATGATTATTTATTATTGTTGAGATTCTATACATGTCCTCCATTATGAAGATTGATGAAAAGTATTTGTTCAATTCCTCTGCCAATTCCTGGTTCCCCATTATTATTCCTCCGCCTCATTCCCTTTATGGCCTCCAGTTCACCTTGACCTCTCTCTATTTAAATAATTAAAGAAGCTCTTACCGTTATTTTTATATTACTTGCTAGTTTGCTCTCTGTTTATTTTCACTTTGTATTTTGATAATTTTTTGTTGGCTTTTAAAATTTTATGAATCCTTTGTTTTAATACTACTATGTGCCAAATGACATGTTTTTTTTCTTTAAATTTGATGCTATCCTTAATTTCCTTGGTTGATCATGCTTGGCTTATTCCCTTCTGAGAAGAATGCTTCTTCACTCGCTGAGTTAGGGTGTGAGTTGATCACTGCAGGATTCCCAGCCTCTTATCTGCTCTTATTTATATGGCTAGTCCAATCCAGTTTCTGGTGCATGGTAACTCCAGGACATTGATAATGGGGTATTCACTGATGGTAATGCTATTGAATGTCAAGGGTCGATGGTAAGATTCTATTTTGTTGGAGATGGCCATTTCCTGGCATTTGTTTGGAGTGAGTTTTGCTTGGCCGTTGTCAGCCCAAACCTGAATTTTGTCCAGGTCTTGCTGCATTTGAACATGGACTGCGTCATTATCTGAGAAGTTGTGAATGGTGCTGAACATTGTGCAACCATTGGCGAACATCTGCACTTCTGACCTTATGATGGAGGGAAGGTCATTGATGCAGCAGCTGAAGGTGGTTAGCCTAGGACATCTTGCTGCAAGACTCATGCAGTGATATTCTGGAATATGGATAATCCCAGCGATGACCATGACAACAGCCATTTATGGTTCCTAAAATCCACCTAATTCTTCATCCTCATTTGGGGAAGGAAATCTTCCATTCTGACTCAATCTGACATTCCAAAACAACAGCAATGTGGTTGACCTAACTCTGTTGTTTTTCTAACACATCTGTAGCAATTGCCCTTTATTGAAAATGATTTTATTGACACCAATCCAAGTTACAAAAACGTTAATCCTTTCAAACACAGCAAAGCAACACCATTTGTTGTAAACTGTCAATTTTTTTCACCAAGTCTTCAGTAAAATTATGACACCTGTTTCAGTTCTGTGACTTTTAATTGGGTTCTGAAAGCTTATCAAACCACTCAGTTCAAGGGCATTAGGGATGAGCAACAAATGCTGACTTGACAAGTGGTCTCCCATCAGTCGTATGAAAAAAATAGTAAAGAGTCTTTACTAACTGACAAAATAGTTGGAGATCTGTTAAAAGTGCTTATATATAACTTAATATTTGTCAACAGGCAAATGTGAACTGTGATCTTATAATGTTGGAAACATACTTACCTAGTTTTGTTCAAATATTTAGCTTCTCAGCAAAAGGAAGAACGAAGTTTTAAAAAAAAAGCAGGATGCCACAGAAAACAATAGGAAGATATCCCTGTCTATTTCCTAACATCTGATAACCCGACTCTGCATTACCTTTTTGGCATTCAGCCCAGTTCCACACTTGCATAATGCATCCAGATGGCAAGTCATGTAAATTAACTATTGATGTACTTGATGGCAGTAGACAATATAGATTATAAATAATTGTCAAAGAACTCTTTCATTATTTGTTCGGTAATATTTTGAAATATTATTGATGAAACCATTCAATAGCAATAATAAGATCATAATATGTGTGCTGTACTTTAGTGAAAAGGCCTTCTCGGCTCTACCAGGTTATTTAGCTGACAGCAGTAGTGTTGATGCCAGATGTGTATGGCTGACGTACTGGGTTAAGTTCAGGCCCAGATGGTGTACTTTTCATCGTGAGGTGCCAGTAATGTGTAATGAAGGGACCATTCAAAGTTCATGGCACAGCCATTCATCCTGGAGATAGAGAAGCAAATGAGTTATCCTTATCCCAAGATTGTAGAATTATTTACAGCCTTGTCCCTCATTTATAACTGTTCCAAGTAGAAAAATACAAATATATGCTTGATGAGCATGTATGCATTTGATTTAAAATATTAACATGTTTGTATTAATTGTTGAGAAATGTTGACATTTTTAGAATTGTGAATAACCATGGAACTAAAATAAGGCCACTTACACACAGATTGTGGATTGAGAACGGGGGATATGTCCCTTCGAGGCAAATGTGCACGTTCTCTCTGCATGAATTAGTTTCACTCGTAGTCTTGAAAACCCTTGCATTTACTGCACAGTGAATGTTGCATTATCGGTGGTATTACCTATTAGAGGGCACATTAAACTGAGGCCTCATGGTACTAATGGAATAGCAAAGTCACTGTTTTTCTGAGTCAGCACCATCAACACTGGTTGAACTGGTCATTCATCTACATGCTTGACACCTTTCCATTTGTGAGTGATGATGGAAATGCAACCTGAGAGGTTAGGTGAGGTCTAATGAGATTATCTGCTTTTTGGTTAATGAAGCACAAGCCAATTCTGTAAAAACAAAGTTTGTTGCAAGTATGGCACATGAAGTTGTTGATGTTAGTATGGAATGACCTCGGCTGACACTTGGTTTGCAGTCTGCTATCTCCTTTGCAGCTTTTGACACCACATCATTACGATGCTGAACTCCTACTGACAGCTGGTGCTGCCATTTGTATTAACCTTCAGCTGGAATTTCCTGTTTGTGATGATCGAGGGCTTTCATGTCTCTCTCAATAGCATCCTTGAATTGGAGCCTTAGAATGTCATCTCTGCATTGTTTCCTCCCAGTATTGCATATCCATGGAGATGTAGTTATCTTTCATTCAGCTTTGCTGGCATGGGCATACAAGCAATCTTTGCTGCCGAGACCATAAGACATAAGAGCAGAATTAGGTCATTTGGCCCACTGAATCTGCTCCACCAGTAAATCATTGCTGATAGGTTTTTCAATTCCATTTTCCTGCTTTCTCTTCATAACCTTTGGTCCCCTTGGCAATCAAGAGCTTATCTATCTCTGTTTTAAATATACACATTGACCTGGCCTCTACAGTCGTCTTTGGCAATGAATTCCACAGATTCACCGCTCTCTGGGTAAAGACGTTTCTCATTATCTGCATTCTCAAAGGTCTTACCTTTTACTCTCAGGCGGTGCCCTCAGGTCCTCATCTCTCCTACAAATGGAAACATCTTCCCAACATCCACTCTGTCTAGGCTGTTCAGTATTCTGTAAGTTTCAATCAGCTACCTCCCCATCCTTCTAAACTCCATCGAGTATAGTCTCACAGTTTCAGATGTTCCTCCTCTGTTAAGCCGTTCATTCCTGGGATCGTTCTTGGGAACCTCCTCTGGACTTGCTCCAGGGCGAATACATCTTTCCTGAAGAATAGGGCCCAGAGTTGCTCACATTACTCTAAATGTGGTCTGACCAGAGACTTTTAAAACCTCAGAAGTACATGTCTGTTTTTATGTTCTAGTTTTCTTAAGATGAATGACACATTGTATGTGCCTTCCTAACTACTGACTCAACCTGCAAGTTTACCTTAAGGTAATCGACATTTCAGGCATAAGCCCTTGATCATTCCTGATGAAAGGCTTATGCTTGAAACGTCGACTCATTCCTGATGAAGAGCTTATGCTCAATGTTGACACTCCTGCTTCTCGGATGCTGCCTGACCGGCTGTGCTTTTCCAGTGCCACACTTTTTGACTCTGATCTTCAGCATCTACAGTCCTCACTTTCTCCCTGTTTCACTGTAGATTTAAGGTAGCAGAATTTGCAGATTGTTTCCACTAGTGTGCTGTTGAATCTGATCTCAGGCTGAGACACACTTTGTTCCAAAAAGTCAGTTTTCTTAACACTTCTGGTGAGGGAAAACATGACGCAGGCGTCGGACAGTTTATCCAGATGTCTTTTGAGCTGGCCTTCTGTGTGGGCGATAAGTGCAGCATCACAGTCCACAGAAGCTCTCTGATCAGGACATGTTCCAGTTTCAGCTTTCAGACTTAAGGAGTTTCCTGTCTGATTGTGTGTGGATGTGCACTCCTTCCATGTAAGCTAGGAAAACATAGCTCTATGTGATAAAGAGAAAGATATCAAACAGAGTAAAACAGAGCTATGCTTTACTCCATTTTTGATACTAAAACTATTACAGGTGGACATGATTTGGATATGCAGGTGGTGCTGTTGTTTTGAGTGGTGCTCCAAATGTTTTTTATTATAACATCCCTACAATGTGGAAACAGGCCATTTTGCCCAATGGATCCACACCGATCATCTGTAGAGCATCCCACCCAGACCCACCCCTCTACCTACCACCCCACTATCCTGCATTTCCCATCATTAACCCACCTGTCCCTGACACTATGGACAATTTAGCATTGCTCAATCCACCTAACTTCCATGTTGTTTGGCTGCAGGAGGAAATCAGAGCACCTGGCAGAAACCCACGCAGACATTAGAAAATGTGCAAACTCCACACAGACAGTTGCCCGAGGGTGGAATCGATCCTGGGTGCCTGGCACTGTGAGGCACCAATGCTTACCATGGAGCCACCATGCTGTCCTGTAATCAGGGAAGGACTGTCTAAGACTGCGCAGCTTGGGAGCAATGCTGATCTCCTGCTTATATGACCTAGAAGTCCATTCTACTCACTGCCACATTTACTTTTATGAGAACCAAAAAAGCAAAGGACGATGATGTTTGCTGCCCTCTGCACCTCCTTTGCGGCCTGAAGTGAATGAATGCTAGATCTCCATGCTCTGAAGTCTCTTTGTATGTGAGAGAACATTCTGTTAACTAGAGTCATAGAGATGTACAGCATGGAAACAAACCGTTCAGTCCATCTCGTCCATATTGACCAGATATCCTAACCTAATCTAGTCCCATTTGCTAGCACTTGGCCCAAATCCCTCTAAACTCTTCCCATTCACATTCCCATCCAGATGCCTTTTAAATGTTGTCTTTGTACCAGCCTCCACCATTTCCTCTGGCAGCTCATTCCGTACACGTACTATCCTCTGTGTGAAAAAGTTGCTCCTTGGGTCCTTTTCAAATCTTTCCCCTCTCATATCCTTGTGGCACTCTACTGGTCACAGGCCTCCAGTCTGAAAAACAACCCTCCACCACCACCCTCTGTCTTCTACATTGAGCCAGTTCTGTATCCAAATGGTTAGTTCTCCCTGTATTCTGTGAGATCTAACCTTGCTAAATGGTTTCCCATGGGGAACCTATGAACATAGGAGACATAGTTAGTAAGCTTGCAGATGAAAATTGGAGATGCAGTGGACAGCGAAGAAGGTTACCTCAGATTACAATGGGATCTTGGTCAGATGGGCCAATGGATTGAGGTGTGGCAGATGGATTTTAATTTAGATAAATGCGAGATGCTGCATTTTGGGAAAGCAAATCTTAGCAGGACTTATATACGTAATGGTAAGGACCTTGGGGGTGTTGCTGAACAAAGAGACCTTGGAGTGCAGGTTCATAGCTCCTTAAAAGTGGAGTCACAGGTGGACAGGATATTGAAAAAGGCATTTGGTATGCTTTCCTTTATTGATCAGAGGACTGAGTATAGGAGTTGGGAGGTCATGTTGCGGCTGTACAGGACGTTGGTTAGGCCACTTTTGGATTATTGCGTGCAATTCTGGTCTCTGTTTCAAAGGATGTTGTGAAACTTGGAAAGGGTTCAGAAAAGATTTACAAGGATGTTGCCAGAGTTAGAGGATTTGAGCTATAGGGAGAGGCTGAATAGGCTGAGGCTGTTTTCCCTGGAGTGTTGAAGGCTGAGGGGTGACCTCATAGAGGTTTATAAAGTCACGAAGGGCATGGATAGGATAAACAGTCAAGGTCTTTTTCCTGGGGTCGGGGAATCTAGAACTTAAGGTTATAGGTTTAGGATGAGAGGGGAAAGATATAAAAGAGACCTAAGGGCAACTTTTCCATAGAGTGTGGTGCTTGTATGGAATGAGCTGCCACAGGCAGTGGTGGAGGCTGGTACAATTGCAATATTTAAAAGGTACCTAGATGGGTATATGAATAGGTAATATTTAGAGGGATATGGACCACATGCTGGCAAATGGGACTAGGTTAGGTTGGGATATCTGTTCGGCATGAATGAGTTGGACCAAAGGGTCTGTTTCCGTGCACATCTCTATGACCCTCTGACTCTATGACTCATCTTAACCAATGAAAGCATTTGACAACGTCCAGCACCACCACCTCTGTAATATGGATATTTTTCAAGATGTCACCATCTATTTCCCCACATTCTATATCTTCCATATCCTTCCCCACAGGAAACACCGGTGCAAAATACTCGTTTAGTATCTCTCCCATCTCCTGCAGCTCCACACGTGGGCTGTCTTTGAGGGGCCCTATTCTCTCCCTAGTTACCTTTTTGTCCTTAACATATTTATAAAATCCCTTTGTATTCTCCTTAACCAGTTTTACCAAAGCTATCCCATGTCCCCTTTTAGCCCTCCTTATTTCCTTAAGTATACTATTACTGCCTTTATAGTCTTCAAAGGATTAATTCGATCTCTGCTGTTTATACGTCACATATGCTTCCTTCATTTTCTTAACCAAAACCTTAATTTCTGCAGTCATCTAGCATTCCATATGCCAACCAGCCTTTCCTTTCACCTTGACAGGAATATATGGTCTCTGGACTCTCGTTATCTCATTTTTGAAGGCTTCCCATTTTCCATCTGTCCGTTTACCTGCGGACATTTAACCCCAGTTGGCTTTCAAAGGTTCTTGCCTCATAACATCAAAATTGGCCTTTCTCTAATTTAGAACTTCAACTTTTAGATCTGGTCTATCCTTTTTCATCAGTATTTTAAGACTAATATAATTATGGTCACTGGCCCCAAAGTGCTCCCCCATTGATACTTCAGTCACTTGCCCTTCCTTATTTCCCAGGAATAGGTCAAGCTTTGCACCTTTTCTAGTTTTTACATCCACGTACTGAATCAGAAGATGTTCTTGTACACCCTTAACCTTTAACACTATGGCAATCCCAGTCTATGTTTGAAAATCCCCTACCATAACCACCCTGTTGGACTTACAGATAACTGAAATCTACTTATAAATTTGTTTCTCAATTTCCCACTGACTACTTAGAATCATAGAGATGTACAGCATGGAAACAGACCCTTCGGTCCAACCCGTCCATGCTGACCAGATATGCCAACCCAATCTAGACCCACCTGCCAGCGCCCGGTCCATATCCCTCCAAACCCTTCTTATTCATACACCCATCCAAATGCCTCTTAAATGTTGCAATTGTACCAGCCTCTACCACATCCTCTGGCAGCTCATCCCATACATGTACCACCCTCTGCGTGAAAAAGTTGCTCCTTTGGTCTCTTTTATATCTTTCCCCTCTCACCCTAAACCTATGACCTCTAGTTCTGGACTCCTTGACCCCAGGAAAAAGACTTTGTCTATTTATCCTATCCATGCCCCTCATAAACCTCTGTAAGGTCACCCCTCAGCCTCCGACGTTCCAGGGAAAACAGCCCCAGCCTGTTCAGCCTCTCCCCGTAGCTCAAATCCTCTAACCCTGGCAACATCCTTGTAAATCTTTTCTGAACCCTTTCAAGTTTCACAACATCTTTTCGATAGGAAGGAGACCAGAATTGCACGCAATATTCCAACAGTGGCCTAACCAATATCCTGCACAGCCACAACATGACCTCCCATTCCTGTGCTCAATACGCTGACAAATAAAGGAAAGCATAGCAAACGCCTTCTTCACTATCCTATCTACCTGCGACTCCACTTTCAAGAAGCTATGAACCTGCACTCCAAGGTATCTTTGTTCAGCAACACTCCCGAGGACCTTACCATTAAGTGAATAAGCCCTGCTAAGATTTGCTTTTCAAAATGTAGCACCTCGCATTTATCTGAATTAAACTCCATCTGCCACTTCTCAGCCCATTGGCCCACCTGGTCGAGATCCTGTTGTAATCTGAAGTAACCCTTTTTGCTGTTCACTACACCTCCAATTTTGGTGTCACCTGCAAAATTACTAACTGTACCTCTTATGCTCACATCCAAATCATTTATGTAAATGACAAAAAGTAGAGGACCCAGCACCGATCCTTGTGGCACTCAGATGACCTATTTAAGCAGCAGCTTTTTTTCTGGTCAGACCAAACCATTTGTCTTGCTACTGAAATGACATCTGTCCATCCTATACCTTTGGCAGTCCACAGATCACAGGCCTCCAGTCTGAAAAACAACCCTCCACCACCACCCTCCATCTTCTACCTTTGAGCCAGGTCTGTATCCAAATGGCTATTTCTCCCTGTATTCCATGAGATCTAACCTTGCTAATCAGTCTCCCATAGGGAACCTTGTTGAACGTCTTACTGAAGTCCATATAGATCACATCTACTGCTCTGCCCTCATCAATCTTCTTTGTTACTTCTTCAAAAAACTTAATCAAGTTTGTGAGACATGATTTCCCATGCACAAAGCCATGTTGACTATCCCGAATCAGTCCTTGCCTTTCCAAATACATGTACATCCTGTCCCTCAGGATTCCCTCCAACAGCTTGCCCACCACCGAGGTCAGGCTCACTGGTCTAGAGTTCCCTGGCTTGTCTTTACCGCCCTTCTTACCGCCCTTCTTACCACCACGTTTGCCAACCTCCAGTCTTCTGGCACCTCACCTGTGACTATCAATGATACAAATATCTAAGCAAGAGGCCCAGCAATCACTTCTCCAGCTTCCCACAGAGTTCTCGGGTGAAACCTGATCAGGTCCTGGGGATTTATCCACCTTTAACCGTTTCATGACGTCCAGCACTTCCTCCTCTGTAATCTGGACATATTGCAAGGTGTCACCGTCCATTTCCCTCCAATCTATATCTTCCATATCCTTTTCCACAGTAAATACTGTTACAAAGTATTCATTTAGTATCTCCCCCATTTTCTGTGGCTCCATACAAAGGCCGCCTTGCTGATCTTTGAGGGGCCCTATTCTCTCCCTAGTTACCCCTTTGTCCTTAATATATTTGTAAAAGTCCTTTGGATTCCCTTTAATTCTATTTGCCAAAGCTATCTCATGCCCCCTCCCAGCTTTGCCCTCCTGATTTCCCTCTTAAGTAGACTCCTACTTTCTGTATACTCTCTAAGGATTCTCTCGGGCTTAGTGGTGCTGGAAGAGCACAACAGTTCAGGCAGCATCTAAGGAGCAGCGAAATGGACGTTTCGGGCAAAAGCCCTTCATCAGAAATAAAGGCAGAGAGCCTGAAGGATGGAGAAAGTAGCATAGAGTACAATAGGTGAGTGGGAGAGGGGATGAAGGTGATAGGTCAGGGAGGAGAAGGTGGAGTGGATTGGTGGAAAAGGAGATAGGCAGGTAGGACAAGTCATGGGGGCGGTGCTGAGCTCGAAGTTTGGAACTAGGGTGAGGTGGGGGAAGGGGAAATGAGGAAACTGGTGAAGTTCACGTTGATGCCCTGGGGTTGAAGTGTTCTGAGGCAGAAGATGAGGCGTTCTTCCTCCAGGCATCTGGTGGTGAGGGAGCGGTGGTGAAGGAGGCCCAGGACCTCCATGTCCTCAGCAGAGTGGGAGGGGGAGTTGAAATGTTGGGCCATGGGGCGGTGTGGTTGATTGGTGCAGGTGTCCCGGAGATGTTGCCTAAAGCACTCTGCTAGGAAGCGTCCAGTCTCCCTGATGTAGAGGAGACTGCATCGGGAGCAACGGATACATTAAATGATATTAGTGGATGTGCAGATAAAACTTTGGATGTGGAAGGCCCCTTTCGGGCCTTGGATGGAGGTGAGTGAGGAGGTGTGGGCGCAGGTTTTACAGTTCCTGCGGTGGCAGGGGAAGGTGCCAGGATGGGAGGGTGGGTTGTGGGGGCGCGTGGACCTGGTCAGGTAGTCGCGGAAGGAACGGTCTTTGTGGAAGGCGGAAAGGTGTGGGGAGGGAAATATATCCCTGGTGGTGGAGTCTTTTTGGAGGTGGTGGAAATGTCGGTGGATGATTTGGTTTATGCGATGGTTGGTAGGTGGAAGGTGAGCACTAGGGGCGTTCTGTCCTTGTTACGGTTGGAGGGGTGGGGTCTGAGGGCGGAGGTGCGGGATGTGGACGAGATGCGTTGGAGGGCATCTTTAACCACATGGGAATGGAAATTGCGGTCTCTAAAGAAGGAGGCCATCTGGTGTGTTCTGTGGTGGAACTGGTCCTCCTGGGAGCAGATACGGCGGAGGCGGAGGAATTGGGAATACATTTTTGCAGGAGGTAGGGAGGGAAGAGGTGTAATCCAGGTAGCTGTGGGAGTCGGTGGGTTTGTAAAGAATGCCAATGTCAAGTCGGTCGTCATTAATGGAGATGGAGAGGTCCAGGAAGGGGAGGGAGGTGTCAGAGATGGTCCAGGTAAATTTAAGGTCAGGGTGGAATGTGTTGGTGAAGTTGATGAATTGCTCAACCTCCTCGCGGGAGCACGAGGTGGCGCCAATGCAGTCATCAAGGATTCACTCGATCTATCCTGTCTATACCTGACGTATGTTTCCTTCTATTTCTTAACCAAACCCTCAGTTTCTTTCGTCATCCAGCATTCCCTATACCTACCAGTCTTCCCTTTCACCCTGACAAGAATATACTTTCTCTGGATTCTTGTTATCTCATTTCTGAAGGTGGGTGGCGTGATGGTGGGGTTGGGGGTGGAGGGATGGGGGTTGGTGGTCTATAATACAATTTCAATAAAGTGATCATCCCTTTCTTATTTCTCAGTTCCACCCAAATAACCTTACTCGATGTATTCCCAGAACAGTTCAGCTGAAATACTATCCCTTATCAAAAACATTACCCCCCGCCGCCTCCCTTTCTTTCCTTCCTTTAGCATTTGTTTCCTGGAACATTAAGGTTCCAGTCCTGTCCACTAGTTCATGGACCTTCAGTAGAATGAGTCTGACAAAGCCCTACCTAATGATTCTGATGAGAGAGATCTCTAGCATTTGTAGCACTCCCTTCGATTGCCTTTGTTCTTGTGATGCTGTTTACTTGACATTTATCCTCTGGCATAGTGCCTTTACTCCAGCAAAGGAAAAGACGTCAGGACAGCAGATGGGGCTTTCCATATTGTCGTATGATATTTTGTCCTTGCCAGGTGTTGTCTGCGCTGCCAGGAAGTCAGTGGCCTTGTCAAACTCTGTAATGAGGGGTCTGAGTCCAACTCTTAAACTGCAGCAGAACTTCAAGCCCAGGGAGAAGTATCAGTGTCACATGGATGTAGCATGGATTAATGCTGTCCAAATTAGGCCAGTTTGTACTTCCCCATCTGCAAACTTCAAAGGAGTATTTATGGTGGTGGCAAGAACAAGTCCATTCTGATATTCTCTTTTGTAGTACAAAGTCAATCGTTGTCACGGGCAGTTTGTATTTCTTCACATTGATTCAATAACTATTGCTACAATACCTTGTTATCTTCTGCACAACGACCTTGGCTTTCCTGACATTGCCACATGCTTTCAGGTTAGGAGATGGATTGTAAGCCAAGTGAGCTGAACTCTTTGCTTCAATGACAGGAGTCACTTCTGCAGATGGGTTTTAAACCAATTTTTGCTTCTCTTTATTCCATTCCCAAATTAGGTTACTCCTGTTCCTTTAAAAGTTCTTGACCCTTCAAATAAGAGGAACGGCTGCTTTCTATCTACCCTGTCCATCTCCCTCAAACTTTTACACCTCTATCAGGTACTTCTTCAATCTTCTGTACTCTAAATAAAACAACCTGAGCTTACCCAGACTCACATCATAGCTGAAAGGCTCCATCGCACGTAATGTCTTTGGAATTGCCATTCAAGTTCGCTGTGTAGATACAGATGCAAGTAAGAGAATGCTGTACTCTCAAAAACAAAGAGATGTGAACTGATCGGAGATTGTGACAGGCATTTCAATTTATTGTCTCAATAATAGTTTAACACAATGTTCATGGTGGTCATTTGCTCTTTACGATGCCAGTAGCTGACAGCAGTGTCACAGTTTGGTCAAGCGTTGGCCGATACAATCTCCAGGAGAAGAGCAATGTCAACAAATGTGTACAGCTCCTGGCCAGTTGATTTGGTGTCAACGAAGTGTCATCTCCATTATTTATTTATGTTGCATAGCCTGGACAGAATTTGGAACTGCACACTTGCGAAACATCTGCATTTCTCTCTCTCAGCCTGGTTTTGATTCCACCTACAAAGACTGAAGATATCCTGCTCAAGATCAATTTCAATGACTGGGACAAAAGCACATTATTCATTCCACCCTTTTGTAGCACTTTTGAAATCTACAGATCCCTTGATCTCATTGTACCATCTCCAATCACTTGCAGTGCAAAGTTCCCGCATGACGGTGGACAGTATCTTCTTCTCGCACTTCCCAAACCAACATCCAGTTTATCTATCACTGCACTATGTCATTGAATTCTTTACTTGTACTCTGGCCTGCCCTGAAGCTCCCAAGAAACAAGCTCTTCAATCTTCTGTCATTGTCATGTTTTGTTGCAGTATCCCAGCCCATTTCAGAAATTCATTGAGGATAATTTACTTCTGTCAGGACTATTTATCTCACGATATTACTCAATTTCTTTTATCTCTACTTTTAATTTCTGTTATCTTTTAAAGAGCGGGCAAGATAAATATTTTACCATGTTCCTTTTTGATCCCCAGTTCACTTTGATGTAAACAAATTGAAGAATGTTGGTGTATTTATTAATGAATGACTGCACTCTAATTTTGCATCTTCTCAGATTTTCAGGCTGGATGCCAATGCTATGGTGCTTCATTCCATGCAAGAGTCATGACTAATCACCATGTCTGTTGTGGTGCTGCCTGCTGCTTTCAACTTGGCTGCCCTTTTACTTTGAATTCTGTCACCTGGGGTGAGAGCCTCCACAATGTTATCTTTGCGATTAGCCCTGATTTGATGTTTTGATCTCAGTCAGCGTTCAGTATGTGCTTAGTACGAATATTTTCCATCATGGGCAGATGCATTGATCCTGGCTGAGACGATGAAAGTTCCAGTGATGGTCAGTTAGTGCCGCTCTGTGTAAAGGTGGCAAGTGTCATCTTTTTGTTCCAGTTTTCACCAGAGAATTGAACATATTTTTACTATCAAAACGGCATTTGTATTCCTCCCTCATTCAGAGCAAACTGAACATTTTATCGAGTAATTTTTAAAAATTTTATACTTCTGTTAAATTTAAGATGAGTAAGTACTCTCTGCACTGCACATGCTGTAATATAATTCCATGTCAACATGAAGTTATGAAAAGAATGAATGTCAAATATGCTTTACAAAGCAAACAATATTCACTGGTTAGTCGTACTGCTGTAGCTCGTAAGGACCTTGTGTAAACATATGAAGATGTATAAAATCTGACAAAACAGTTCCTGTATTGTGTTCAGAAATCTGAGAGTACTTCATAAGCTAACCTAACCCACAGGCTCCAATACAAATCCATGTTTTGGAGAATAGAAACTTCAGAATAGCAGTTTTTAGTGGCAATGCATATCAATTTAAGTCCGAAGGTGCAAATTTCTTTAACTGTGCAGATATGGCAATGTTTGGATCATTGCCTGGACAGAATAAAACTGAAGTTAGCTTGTTTAATTTCAAAAATAAATAGGGAGTTGCCTGGCAAAGTTACTTGCAACCCCACCCACAGGTCAGTGCTTATACAGGAGCAGTGAATGTGTATATTGTAACTTGGTCTTCTGAGTGCTTTTTTCTGTGTTCACAGTTACCGTGTGATTGAAGTCAGTTTCCAGCATAGTACCAAACATTGTCTGGCATCAGGGTGGCAGATGTTTAACTCTGGTGCTTCTCCATGAAACTTGGCACAAAGTCAGTTTCTGTTTCTGCTTCTGCTTACCATGCTGCTCTGCTTGCACCATGTGCAATAGTCAGCCTTCTTTGTTCGCAATTCATTGATTGGAAACATTTTGGAAATGTTGAAAGGCTCATGCCAGTTTACAGAATAGCCAACATCCTTTGGCATGACAATGACAATGACATTGTCCGATGTGGCACAACTACTGCTGCTAAAAATAGATCCCAACCCATCTATAACAGTAATTGAGCAACTTGTTGTCATTTCAGCTTCAAGAAAAGAATCCTGCAATTATATTGACATATCGTTTGGGATCGCCCTTTCACAACTGTTATGGCAGTGGAGAGTCAGTTCTTCAATAATGACAAGACATCACTGCTAGGCTAAACTTTGCCTTTCGTCACTGCTTTGTAGCACTGGGAGCCCACACACCATTCTTAGATGGCAAGTATGCTCCCAGGCCACTAGTCAACAGTGCCAACAAATGTCATGTCAGGCAGCTGCCGTTGGCACCATGGCTGGTGAGGGGCTAAATATTTTCCTGCCATGAGTTTGGCTATTCCAAAGGAATGTTCAATATTTCAGGTTCAAGAAATTCATTGCTTGACGAGGAATCAGTTTTGGTCAGTGAAAGCAGGGGTGATGGGTGAGAGGAACTTGATTATGACATGTACGACAAAACTTTGGATAACGTCCAGTTTAGGGATGTAGAATGTGAGAGATGAGCCAGAGTCCTTTTGGAATAGTTTAGTCTAGAGATAATTGAAGGCATAGATGAGGATTTCGACAAACTTTAGATAGGGTCAAAGTTATGAAGATAGAAATAGCTGACTTAGACTGGATATGTGGCCAACTGCTCATTTTGAAGGTCACATGACAGCAAGATTATGAACAACCTGGTTTAGCTTCAGGCTGTTGCCATGGGGAGGGATGGAGAACGGAGTTTAAAACAAAGCCTGAAGACAAAAGCATACCATAGAAAACAATAGCATACCATAGAAAACATTTAAATTCATTCTGTAAATACTGTTGTGACTTTCACAGGAGCATAAAGGAAGGTGGGATAGACCATCTAGTTAGTTTGAACACACCATATTACTTGTATCTTGAATTGCTCCTATTTGAATTAAGTTTCAAATTACTGTATTGTTTGTATAACTTCCAGTGTAAAACAAAACTGCCTCTTTGTGCAAAAAACCTGTCTGTCATGAAATTGTATGTTCACTTTCATCTGACATCAGGATGATGTTGCCTTTGTAGATTTATTCAGTTGCTGGAGGGTCTGCATATAGTGCTGTCTGAGCCTATAAAAGTGGATGGACAGTGCATTGGTTTGAAATGCTGATAGGGGAATAAAACAGGTATGGAAGGAGTGTTTTGGTTTCTTAACTTTTTCAGCACTGAATATGAAATCCCAAGTATTGTTTCCCACATCACCCAGTTCTGCAATCCCCACATTCTAAGTTGAGTGACTACATTGTAAATTAGGATGAAGTTCTGTTAGTGTATTATATTGAAGGTAAGTCCGGGTGCGAATGGAATTTTCAGAGATTGGCAGTTCAGGTGTTCACTATGGATTTGTTTTGATGTGGTGAAAAGTGATATTGTGAAGTGAAAAGTGCTAAGCGAGATGTGTGAGGACTTGAATTGCATTGGGAAAGCTTTAAGCACTTCAGAGACTGTCAATTTGGTGTCCCTGAAAAGGCAGAAGAGGTATAGGATGGACAGATGTCATTTCAGTAGCAAGACAAATGGTTTGGCCTTACCAGAAAAAAAGCTGCTGCTTAAATAGGTCATCTGAGTGACAATAGCCTTGGGTTTACCAGATGGATATATCTAACTAGTTCAACTGCTTATAATATCTCTTGGCCACAGTCAAACATGATTTCTGCCTCATATTGCTGATCCTTTTATAATCTGGAATGGATTTTGCAAACCAGAGAGTGGAGTTAAGGGCTTCTGGCACTACCTGTCAGCATCCTGTTTTTTTTGCGGCAGTAAATCTGACTCGAGCTCTTTTTTTTCAATTATCTTTTAATTAGTGAGTTGTATCCTTTTTCACTCAAGCTTGGTGCATGATTATTTCAAACTGCTGTGTGTTCTTTTATTGAAGAATGAAAGTTTAGTTCAACTGGGCACCTCCTGTGGACTGATCAGATTGAGTTCCTTTGTTCTTAATTGTGAGAAATGATTTGGTTCAGTTCCTGGAGTTTTCCAAGAGCTGCTGCACCCAGTTCACCACAGTTCTCTGTTGTAAGAAATTTCCTAGTTTTCCAATTATGATGAATAAAAAACCAAGGTACCTATGACTTTTATTTTAAAACCATGGCTGATTGAACTGATGAACATTTTAAGGTTGACCATTTTTCTGTAGCAGTCAGAACGTAAAGAAATCTATGCTCTGCAGGTTTTAAAAACAACAGGAAATGGGTTGCCCATTACTCTGTTCCTTCCAACACACACACCCTCATATCTTAGATATTTTGTAATGACGAGAGCTGTCTGTGGAAATTTGAATCATTTAAAATATGAATAACCACACCCAAAAAAGTACCCATATAGAGTTCACTGACATTTCTGAGTATTGCTGAAAGAACTCACATTTTTGTCCAAGCTTTTCACCTTGCATTCATCAGAACAACTTGCAAGAATACCAATTCGAGGATAAAACCAGCATTCATACTTGGTGCATACAAGAGTTGTGTTATGTTGTGAGCACTACATTATGGGAATGCAGAAGCATTTTACAAGACTTGTTCCAGGAAGAAGAAACTAGATATGTAGGTAGATTGAACTGGAACTGTTCTCCTTGAAGAGAAGGTGGCTGAGAGGTGGTTTGAAAGATGTTTCAAGATCATGAGCAGGCTGGATAGAATGGACAGGGAAGAACCATTCCTACTTCTAAAAGGAAAACGAATGAGAGAGCATAGATTTCAACTGATGGGTAAAGGAAGTGAAGGTGATGTGAGGAAATAATGCTTATCCACACAGTGAGTAGCTAGGGTATGGAATACAGTGCCTTGAAGTATCGTGGAGGCAGGTTCAATTGGGGCATTCAAGAGGGCATTGGATGATGATTTGGATGGAAGTAATGTGCAAGGGAATGTGAAACAAGCAGGAGATTGGCACTGGGTAATGATGCTTGTTTGAAGAGATGGTGTAGGTACAATACGCCGAATGGCGGCTTCCTGCATTGTGACAACTTTGTGATTTTGAGGGTGCTAATTGGTTGGCAAGTGAACTCTTTGATCGAGGCAGTGCTGTGGATTGAATGACTGTCACCAACTTTGTAGAGTTGAAACAGTCACGGTCTGTCTGCAAACAACATGAAGATATTATGTGCATTAATATATGTACCTTTCAGGACACCTGAGCATACAACACTGCAAGTTCAACTAACAATCCTTCATACCTGGAATTATTCAACAAATGTTGCCAATTGCAGAATCACATTTAATGTCAGACGTTGAGTTGTCAAGCACATTGAATATGGTAAGTATTTTGCTTATTGCATATGGCTGATGGAATATACTGTTTGATTTGATCCTCTGGGCTTTGGGACCCAAAACTTGCATACATCATATTGGCTCTGAAATTTGAATCAATCATTCATTAATAAGTACATTCTCCATGACAATGCCTCTACCACTTAGAGTCCACTTGCCAACCAATTAGTACTCCCCTCCCATATACTGTAAATGTCATTTTCCCCTTAAATCGGTATTCTTGTGTATTGTCCTGAAGATTGCAAGAAGAAAATCTTTGACAAAATGTTTTTTCTTCACCTTAACTCAACTTTGGTCTCTAATACCAAACTACTCTTTCTCATTGATTTCATTAGTTAATCAGTAACATTGCAAGCTAGCATCCTCATATTATGGACTATTTTATTCAACTTGGGTAGTCAGTATTCAAGTTTTGAACTGAAACGTCTACACTTAGAGCCTTGAAAATAATTTATAACTGGATGTTGCTGCGATTCACTTCTGTTAAAGCAGTAAGTCAAAGTGACATTTATTGCTTTGATCTGATGTCAGGATCAGTGTTGGATTTTGTGGCTTGTCACTATTTCATAAACATCTGACAGAAATGATCCCAGTAGTATTCCTGAATTTATACATGCAGAATACAGTGAAGCCTCAGCTGCTAATTGAAACATAGAAAACATGTTTACATCAGCTGCTATGTTCTAAAGAAATGTGATTTACTTGCTTATTATATTTACTACCCCATTCCATCCTGTGATACAGAGTGATGCAAGATGCATGTCATGTCAAATTTAATACATTTTAAGACACTGCTGAGATCATTGTAGGTTAACATACCCTTTTGATTCACCTCTGCTCTTGCAACCTAGATAGGAAGTGAAACTTCACAATGTTACATCATCTTCCAAGTGGCCTGTCTGAGATCTCCATGTTTCCCTGCGAAAATCCTGTGTATACACTCATGGTCTACTGTTTTACAACTGAGAGCATTGGTGCATTGACAAGTTATGCCTCAGGACCATCTGTTATTATGTTAAGTGTATTCTGATTATAGCCAATATGAGGATAGCTGATGATATTTAAAGGGGCTTCAATAAAATAATTTACGTTAATAACAGTGGAAAACTATTAATATTGAACATAAATTGCTGTTAGTACAGAAAATGTGTAATGTATTGACAATAAATATATTTTACGTTAGAAATAAGAGGACTTGAGATGATTAAATCCAAAGCAAACTTAAGTAAGTAGCAACATGAGATTCTTAGAGATGTGAAAAGATAGATTGGAACAGGAAGCAAATTCAAGATCAGTTACTGAATAATGAGATAAAACATAACTTTAAGAAAATGAGCAATAATTCTTTCAGGATCAACAATGAAGCATTGAGGAGGATTCGGAACCAGTGGAGCTGTTAAATACATTCATCATCTCTAACTGCACAAATAACAATGGACATTATGGGTCAGTGGAAATTAGTGAAGCATGCGTTATGAATAACCTCCATGAATTAATTATATAGAGTACTTGAACAGATGGCTTACTCCCTGGAATCTCCAAGGAAGTGAAGAGAAAAATGGCTGTAATATTTTAAGAGATTCATAAATAGTTTTAACTTACAATTAATGGTAATACAACAAGAACAAATTACATTTACAAAGCATGTTTAATCTGTATCCCAGGGGTGCTATAAAACAAAAAAAAAATGACTTGGGCCACAAGAGGAGAATGGGAGCAAATCTCCAAAAGCTTGGTCAGACAGAGCGGTCTTAAGGAGTCTCCAAAAAGACTTAGAGAGGTGAAGAAGTTTGGAGAAGAATTCTAGAATGAGGGGTTTAGATTATTGAAGGTGCAGCAACAATGTGGAACACAAAGTTAGCAATTGTAAAACTTCCGTCTCAAATTCATATGCGTGAGAACGTATTAGGAAGAACTCAGAAAAATAAAGAATGATTTATAGATGAAACCAAGTTAAGAGATTGAGTATTGTAGAGCTGGAGTTGTGATGCTTGACTAGTAGTCAAGAGATCGATTTTAAGTCACAACATGGCAAGTTGTGAAGTTGCATTCAATAACTCTGACAATGTATGGGCTGACACCAAATATTCTGACCATGAAAGCAACTGGAAAAACCCAACTGTTGTAAAAAAAATTAAATGACTTCACTCATGTGCTGCAAAGCTGGAAATCTGTCTGCACTACATACTGATTTCTGATGCACCCTGAAGCAGTCGAGCATCTTGCTCAGTCACAAACAGTGTAGTTGGTGATGTAAATAAATGTGACTTCCCTGATGTCAATGTCACCTTTCAGAAAAGCTGAAAGATTCACTGACATTAGGAACGTTTGGGAGGAGTTTCTATCTAACATTTTAAAATGTTGAATGATCGACTAATGTGGGCAGATTCTTTGCCATAACTTGTGATTATGGACCTAACAGAATAGAGGCAACCTTCAAACAAAACTATAAATCTCAAATGTCTTTATCTGTCTCTGTTCTGGTGATAGATGTGTGGAATATGAAATATCATTTAAAAGAAAATTGTTACTGGCATAGAAATTTACTAGTTTTAAGAGGAGCCTGGATCAAAATCTTAAGTATAGGATTCAAGATCAGAGCAGTATACAGCACAGGAGGAGGTCACTCAATTCATCATGTCTCTGTCAGCCTTTGAAAGAGCAATCGAATTAACCCTATACTCTTATTCTTACCCCGTAGTGCTGCAATTTTGCAATACCATGATGGATTCTCATTCAGTAGTATATGGTATTTACAGCAATGAATTGCAAATCTATTGGCTATTTGCACTTGTAATGGTGGTGTTATATAATGATTTTTACTCTATATTACTGCTAATGTTTTATAGTGTAAATGTGGAGTTGGAGTCCAAGTATTTTTACTTCCTTTAGATTTGAGCTGTGGCATGATAAAAGGTGACTTTGTTAAAGATGAAAAATAATTAAGGTATGTTGATCAAATTTAAATGAGAGGGGAACTGAGGAGAACTTAAGAAGTTAAGGTCAAACTGATCAAAAGGCTTTTTGGATACAGTATCAATGACAGCTTCATATCATTATTGATGAGCATCAAATTTAACTTCCATGCCCTTCATAACCCTGGCACTAACTCTAACCCTTAATACTGGGCTTGTCGGGAATATGTAGAAGCTGAAGGAAGCTTTATTATTTTCTAAGTTGATTTCAGGAAGTGGTTGTAGTCTCCCATCTTAACACCAAGTTAGGCTGGCAGGTGTTTTCTTTCATCCGTTTGCTGACTTCAGTAATCTACCACCGGCTGTCTTTACATTGGTGTCGCAGGAGGTCTCCATATTTCCAAGATTGTCGTAACCCTGCAAACTACAATAATTTTATATGTTAAAGAGACTGTGTCGGGGAGATGGAAGTGAAGTTTTGTTTCATTAGCAGCTATTGAACCTTTCTTCAGATGGCCCAAGCCTTGGTGTATTGCCAGAATGTAAGTGTATAGCTTCAACAACTTCCTGTGTATTAAAGGAAAGAAAACACAGCTGGACATGTGTAAGGCAAGCAGTTCTACTGGAGGTAAATACTGCCTGTTGATTAGATATCATTTATGACTAATATGTTGAGAGGAACAGCCACAATGCCCATTGAAAAATTGTGGTTACCAAATTGAGCTGGTAAGGTTGAAATTTGAAGATGCCCAGCTTTAGAAATTTAACTGGGAAGGCCAAGATTACATTGAAATTGGGTCTTGGGCTTTATTTCAATAATCTGGCTAGATCCAATCCAATTCTTATACATGGCTGCCTTGACTGCTGAATTGAATTTGAGGTTGATCAGCCCTCAGGGAATTTACAGGGTTTGGGATAGGGATTATTCTGACAGACCCTCTGTAGAGTGCACCTCGTTCTTGCTCCTGCTTCCATAGGAGACTTTGGAAAATAATGTTGCTCCCTAATATAGCATTGGCCGCTCTGAGGATACCTAAGTAAGTCTGCCCTTTTGTTCTGGTCACTATGGCTCAATTTCTGGAAGGAAACCTAATACAGGAATAAAACCCCTCAATACAATGACTTTACAATACAATGATCTCCCATCCACCGCCTCCAACCTCCTCGTCCCACAACCCCGTTCCGCACGTTTCTACCTCCTGCCCAAAATCCACAAACCTGACTGCCCCGGCCGACCCATTGTCCCAGCCTGCTCCTGCCCCACTGAACTCATCTCTGCATACCTTGACACGGTCCTGTCCCCCTTAGTCCAAGAACTCCCCACCTACGTTCGGGACACCACCCACGCCCTCCACCTCCTCCATGATTTTTGCTTTCCCAGCCCCCAATGTCTTATTTTCACCATGGACATCCAGTCCCTATACACCTCCATTCCCCCATCACGAAGGCCTCAAAGCCCTCCGCTTCTTCCTTTTCCGCCGAACCAACCAGTACCCTTCCACTGACACCCTCCTTCGACTGACTGAACTGGTCCTCACTCTGGACAACTTGTCTTTCCAATCCTCCCACTTCCTCCAAACCAAAGGAGTAGCCATGGGCACCCGCATGGGCCCCAGCTATGCCTGCCTCTTCATCGGATATGTGGAACAGTCCATCTTCCGCAGCTACACTGGCACCACCCTCCACCTTTTCCTCCGCTACATCAATGACTGTATCGGCGCTGCCTCGTGCTCCCACGAGGAGGTTGAACAGTTCATCCACTTTACTAACACCTTCCACCCCAACCTCAAATTTACCTGGACCGTCTCAGACTCCTCCCTCCCCTTTCTAGACCTCCCCATTTCTATCTCGGGCGACCGAATCAACATGGACATTTACTATAAACTGACCGACTCCCACAGCTACCTAGATTATGCCTCCTCCCACCCTGCCCCCTGAAAAAAATGTCATCCCATATTCCCAATTCCTTTGCCTCCGCTGCATCTGCTCCTAGGAGGACCAATTCCAATACCGAAAAACCCAGATGGCCTCCTTCAAAGACCGCAATTTCCCCTCAGACGTGGTTGACAATGCTGTCCACTGCATCTCCTCCCACTTCCCATTCCTCCGCCCTAGAACCCCGTCCCTCCTCACCTACCACCCCACCAACCTCCAGATACATCGTATCATCCTTCGTCATTTCCGCCACCTCCAAACAGACCCCACCACCAAGGATATATTTCCCTCCCCTCCCCTATCAGTGTTTCAGAAAGACCACTCCCTCCGCGACTCCCTCATCAGGTCCACAACCCCCACCAACCCAATCTCCACTCCCGGCACCTTCCCCTGCAACCGCAAGAAATGCAAAACTTGCGCCCACACCTCCCCCCTCACTTTCCTCCAAGGCCCCAAAGGATCCTTCCATATCCGTCAGAAATTCACCTGCACCTCCACCCACACCATTTACTGCATCCGCTACACCTGACGTGGTCTTCTCTACATTGGGGACACAGGCTGCCTACTTGCGGAACGTTTCAGAGAACACCTCTGGAACACCCGCACCAACCAACCCAACCGCCCCGTGGCTGAACATTTTAACTCCCCCTCCCAGTCCACCAAGGACATGCAGGTCCTTGGCCTCCTTCATCGCCAGACCATGGCAACATGACGCCTGGAGGAAGAGCGCCGCCTCTTCCGCCTGGGAACCTTCCAACCACAAGGAATGAATGCAGATTTCTCCAGCTTCCTCATTTCCCCTCCCCCCACCTTATTTCAGTCCCAACCCTCGGACCCAGCACCGCCTTCTTGACCTGCAATCTTCTTCCAGACCTCTCCGCCCCCACCCCCTCCCCGGCCTATCACCCTCACCTTAACCTCCTTCCACCTATCGCATTCCCAACGCCCCTCCCCCAAGTCCCTCCTCCCTACCTTTTAGCCTGCTTGGCACACCTTCCTCATTCCTGAAGAAGGGCTTATGCCCGAAACGTCGATTCTCCTGCCTTTGGATGCTGCCTGACCTGCTGTGCTTTTCCAGCAACACATTTTTCAACAATGACTTTACAGACAGGGATAGAAAGCCGGATAACTTTTCCTCTTCCTCCTCATCTTTTAATTGTCCACAAGATAATGTGCTTCAGATTGAATATTTTGAAATATTTTTAGTGTTGTGACTTTCAGTAATAAATGTAAAAGTGGCTTTTGCATAAGTTTAAATCAAAAGAAAAAATAATGTTTTCACACAACTATACCCTAGCCTTGTCGCTATTTAACGCAGACACAGGCACAGACATACACAAGCAGGCACATAGCCAAACACACAGACACATGCCTGGATTATGTGATTGTGCATTGCAGTACCTTCCATTGTCCACAAAATGGTTAAAGCCTGGGTGACTGGTGATGACTGATAACTGACATGTTAATGGGTGATGATTAGCCCACTTGAAGACTTTGTTTTATAGTCTATTCTCAGGGTCTGGCAACTATGGTCTGTCAAAATTCTTCCATTGAGCTGGTGAGGGTGGGGTCATTTGTCAGCTAGAGAAATCATTTGAATTTTTAAGCAACCTCCCAGCCACACAAGGCAGAATTCTTACCAGAAATTGGCTAAATATGTCACTCTCGGGGAGTGTCACAGAGAGTTTCACTCTGAGAGTTCTAATAAGATCACCTGCACTATTTTCCATTGCTCACTGCATCTGAACCTCCGCTCATTGATAGTGGGACCTCCTGCAATACCTGGCTTTATTTCTAAAGCCGGGCATCAGGCCAAGCACTGCCAGCCAGGAGCTGCCCTTTACAGTGCACATAGTGGGAGGGGAATGAAAAAGGAACGTTGTCCAGGGCACAAAGATGACACAAGTGCCACTTCATTACAAATGCTGGTGCACACTTGCAAATGTTTTGGTATTGTACTTCTTTATGGATAACTGTCATTGTAACTACAGCTATAATGATTTAGAGGTTATACGTCCTTGGCATTATCCCATCTAAGAACCAGTCTAAGGGTGCACTACTCTTTCCCTAGTGCCCAGAATAGCCTAACATCTTCTCGTTGTTCAACATTCACTCTTCTTCAACAACAACACAAGTAAAGAAAAGCAATGAAAGAAAAGTTGCATTTGTTTCTGGTAATACAAGGAACCACTCTGACCAACAGCAAATTTACCGTCAGTGAGGGATCACACCATCCAAGTCCCATTTATTAGAAATCGGCATCAGCTAAGTCCTGAATCAGAAACAGAAAGTGCTGGAGAAACTCAATTTTGGCAGCATCTGTACAATGCCAGATCAGTGACCCTGTCTCAGAACTACTGGGACACTGCATGCCATAGGGAGGATGCAGTGAAACTTGAAAGAGTTCAGAAAACTTTACATGGCTATTGCCAGAATTGGAGGGTTTGAGCTATAGGGAGAAGCTGAATAGGCTGGGGCAGTTTTCCTTCAAGCGTCAGAGGCTGAGAGGTGACCTTATAGAGGTTTATAAAATCATGAGGGTCATGGATAGGATAAATAGACAATGTCTTTGCCCTGGGGTTGCGGAGTCCAAAACTAGAGGACATACCTTAAAGGTGAGGGGCAAAAGATTTAAAAAGGACCAAAGGGGCAACATTTTCATGCAGAGGGTGATGCGTGTACGGAATGTGCTGCTGGAGGAAGTGGTGGAGGCTGGCACAGTCACGACGTTTAAAAAGACATCTGGATAAGTTTATGTAAAGGAAATGTTTAAAGGGATATCGGCCAAATATTGGCAAGTGGGACTAAATTAATTTAGAATATCTGGTCAGCATGGACGAGTTAGACCGAAGGGCTTGTTTCTGTGCTGCATGTCTTTGATTAGATTAGATTCCCTACAGTGTGGAAACAACCCTTCAGCCCAACAAGTCCACACTGACTCTCCAAAGAGTAACTCACCCAGACCCATTTCTCTCTGACTAATGCATCTAACATTATGGGCAACTTAGCATGGCCAATTCACCCGACCTGCACATCTTTGGACTGTGGGAGGAAACCGGAGCACCTGGAGGAAACCCTACTCCACACAGACAGCTGCCTGAGGCTGGAATCGAACCTGGGTCCCTGGTGCTGTGAGGCAGCAGTGCTAACCACTGAGCCACCGTGCTGCCCTAATCTTTGTGACTCTGACTCAAACTGAAAGCAACTTATTCACTAATGACTGCACAATGTTCAGCATCGTTTGCAACTCCTCAGATTCTGAAGCATTCCATGTCCAAATGCAACAAGACCTGGACAATATCCATGTTTTGGGCTGAGACATGGCAAGTATCTTTTGCTCCAAACAAGTGTCAGTCAATAATCACCTGCAGCAAACAGGAATCTAACCATTGTCCCTTTTCATTGAAAGGCATTGCCATCACTGAATTTCCCATGTCAACATCTGGGGTTTAACGTTTCTCAAAAACCCCAACACTCTTTAGACAGCACCTTCCAATCCATAACTAGAATCGTTTAGAAGGACAATGGCAGCAGATACATGGCAATGCCACACCCTGCATGTTTCCTCTCAAACCATTCACCATCCTGACTTGGAAATTTAGATTAGATTAGATTACTTAGTGTGGAAACAGGCCCTTCATCCCACACCGACCCGCCAAAGAGCGGCCCACCCAGACCCATTCCCCTACATTTACCCCGTCACCTAACACTACGGGCAATTTAGCATGGCCAATTCACCTAACCTGCACATTTTTGGATTGTGGGAGGAAACCGGAGCACCCGGAGAAAACCCACTCAGACACGGGGAGAATGTATCGCTCTTTCTTTAGTGTCGTTGGTTGAAGGTGCTGGGACTCCCCCTCATGGCCGTGTGGGTGGATTTCCACCCAATAGGTTGTAGTTCAAGTCAGCAGCTCACCACCACCATCTCAAGGGTAGTTAGAGGCAGGCAGTAAACAGTGGTCTGGCCAATGATGCCCACACCCCATGAGTGAATTTAAAAAGAACCCCTAACAATTGGATGAGGTTGAGAAAATGGGTCTGCATCTTCTAGTGTTTTACAGGTTGGGGGATGTGGATGAGATGGTTTTACAGGTTGGGGGATGTGGTTGAGATGGTTTTACAGGTTGGGGGATGTGGTTGAGATGGTTTTACAGGTTGGGGGATGTAGATGAGATGGTTTTGCTGGCTGTGGACTCCAGAACCAGGAGAACTAATCTTAAGGTAAGGTACAGACCATTTGGCACTGAGGTATTAAGGGATTTTTTTTCATTTGAGGGAAGAATCTGTAGAATTCTTTACCCCACAGGGCTATGACTTGCTGATTATTGAGCTGGTTGTAAACAGAATCTGATGAAGCTTCTGTAAACTGAAATTAAGGAATATGGAAATAATGTGAAAAATGAGAGGAAGAGATGATCATCCATGATCTACGATGGTGGAACACACTCCATGGGTTTTGTTCCTACTTACGTAACTTTTACCATGTTACATTTTGCAAGAAATTGAGGCCTCCCTTCTGAATTAAAGACCATGATTGTGAGAACATTTTAAAAGCCTCCTTCTAACTACTAAATGATTAACTTGGCTGAACAAATATCCTGTTTCCTAACATTATTCATGAATATTTTTCAGAAATCTGAACACTGTGCTGTCTATTTTCGTCAGAGATTGAAGGCTGCATGTTTTGTTCTGCCTGTTCGGTTCCTTGTTTACAGTCTTAGAGTCATAGAGATGTACAGCACGGAAACAGACCCTTCATCCAACCCGTCCATGACGACCAGATTTCCCAACCCAATCCAGTCCCACCTGCCAGCACCCGGCCCATATCCCTCCAAACCCTTCCTGTTCATACACCCGTCCAAATGCCTCTTAAATGTTGCAATTGTACCAGCCTCCACCACTTCCTCTGGCAGTTCATTCCATACACGTACCACCCTCTGCGTGAAAAAGTTGCTCCTTAGGTCTCTTTTATATCTTTCCCCTCTCACCATAAACCTATGCCCTCTAGTTATGGATTCCCCAACCCCAGGAAAAAGACTTTGCCTATTTATCCTATTCATGCCCCTCATAATTTTGTAAACCTCTATAAGGTCACCCCTCAGCCTCCGACGCTCCAGGGAAAACAGCTTCAGCCTCTCTCTGTAGCTCAGATCCTCCAACCCTGGCAACATCCTTGTAGATCTTTTCTGAACCCTTTCAATTTTCGCAACATCTTACCGATAGGAAGGAGACCAGAATTGCACGCAGTATTCCAACGGTGGCCTAACCAATGTTCTGTACAGCTGCAACATGACCTCCCAACTTCTGTACTCAATACTCTGACCAATAAAGGAAAGCATACCAAACACTCTCTTCACTATCCTATCTACCTGCAACTCCACTTTCAAGGAGCTATGAACCTGCACTCCAAGGTCTCTTTGTTCAGCAACACTCCCTAGGACCTTACCATTAAGTGTATAAGTCCTGCTAAGATTTGCTTTCCCAAAATGCAGCACCTCACATTCATCTGAATTAAATTCCATCTGCCACTCCTCAGCCCATTGGCCCATCTGGTCGAGATCCTGTTGTAATCTGAGGTAACCCTCTTCGCTGTCCACTACACCTCCGATTTTGGTGTCATCTGCAAACTTACTAACTGTACTCTTATGCTCGCATCCAAATCATTTATGTAAATGACAAAAAGTAGAGGGCCCAGCACCGATCCTTGTGGCACTCCACTGGTCACAGGCCTCCAGTCTGAAAAACAACCCTCCACCAGCACCCTCTGTCTTCTACCTTTGAGCCAGTTCTGTATCCAAATGGCTTGTTCTTCCTGTATTCCATGAGATCTAACCTTGCTAATCAGTCTGCCATGGGGTACCTTGTCGAACGCCTTACTGAAGTCATATAGATCACATCTACTGCTCTGCCCTCATCAATCTTCTTTGTTACTTCATCAAAAAACTCAATCAAGTTTGTGAGACGTGATTTCCCATGCACAAAGCCATGTTGAATATCCCGAATCAGTCCTTGCCTTTCCAAATACATGTACATCCTGTCCCACAGGATTCCCTCCAACAGCTTGCCCACCACCGAGGTCAGGCTCACCGGTCTATAGTTCCCTGGTTTGTCCTTACCACCCTTCTTAAACAGTGGCACGACGCTTGCCAATCTCCAGTCTTCTGGCACCTCACCTGTGACTATCGATGATACAAATATATCAACAAGAGGCCCAGCAATCACTTCTCTAGCTTCCCACAGAGTTCTAGGGTACACCTGATCAGGTCCTGGGGATTTATCCACCTTTAACCGTTTCGAGACATCCAGCGCTTCCTCTTGTGTAATCTAGGCATTTTGCAAGATGTCACCATCTATTTCCGTCCAGTCTATATCTTCCATATCCTTTTCCACAGTAAATACTGATGCAAAATATTCATTTAGTATCTCCCCCATTTTCTGTGGCTCCACACAAAGGCTGCCTTTCTGATCTTTGAGGGGCCCTATTCTCTCCCTAATTACCATTTTGTCCTTAATATATTTGTAAAGCCCCTTTGGATTCTCCTTAATTCTATTTGCCAAAGCTATCTCATGTCCCCGTCTTGCCTCTGCATTCAGTCCTGTGAAGGGTGGAAAATGGCAAAGTATTCAGCTATATAAGAGTGGCATGTTGTTTGAGCATGTGGACTTGGTCTGTCTGTTTGAGAAGGTGTTACCCTATCTGTGTGGAGTCCCTGTGTTTGCTGAGTGTTCTGAGTTTCTATTGATTGCACATGTATTTAGTGTTCAGAAGAAAATGATGCAAAATCATGATCTTGCTGGCTAAATTAATGGTTTTCCACTTAAATGGTGATGCTTAATGTCTGTGATTAATTCACAACACTAAACATGACTTATCTGTTAATGCCTGAAATCGATCTAGAGCCAAGAAGCAATTTTCCACAGAGCACTAATAAGGCAGTACTGCTGACAAAATCATTGCACATGATGAATCCATACTCATCCATGCTGAACACTACTTTGGAGAAGCACTGAGTGAAACAAAGGAACACAATAGGCTATATGTTACAGGGAGTGAAGGCTGACTACTCAGTTGGTAACAAGTTCAATTGAGTGTTAATTATTTATTTATAAACAATGAGCAGGCTTTCCATATACTTTATTATGGACATTGTGTTGGGGATGGGCAAGATGGTGATGAACTCGACATTCTTGTATTTTGTATGGCCAACAACACCGCTGCCGCCCCCCCACAACCTTTCTCTTTCTCATCATCTCCCATATGTGTTGAAAATACAGTAAGTCTTCTGTATCCACAAAATCAAGAATCGCAAATTCACTGATTAGCGCCAAAATAAAGTATCAGCAAAAATCAACATCCACGGGCACAACCTGTGTATCCATGATTCGTAACCTATTTTTCAGTGAGCTCTGCCGTACTGAATTTTATCATTCGTGGAGGTTCTTTGGAACGGAACCCTCATGGATACGGAGGAATGACTGGTACGTCTGGTGAGGAGATGTAAGTCCAGCCCAATGTCTTTACCATCCAAGACAGTCATTGAGTAGTAAAAGTGGGTAGCTAATAGTTACAATCAGACAATAACCTCTAGAGCACTTCATTTATACATATTCTTATCCTCAAGCGATCTCTATTCTGCTACATTGTGCTCAATCCCAGCTCCTTTAGCAGCAATGTAGTCCAATCCAAAATGTATCATATGTATGCACCATCTAATTTTATAAAAAACACACAACCTTCTTACGACTATTTTGATCTTAGCTGATGATAATGCAGGTCTCATCAGCTCCCAGAATTAAACTGGTTTGATGTACCATACCTTACTTTTCCATTTTGTTTACTATGGTAGTCAGTGGGTTATATTTACAAGAGATTGCCAACATACTTTTCACAACAGACCATTAAAGTTCATTAGATACAAAAGGGAAAAAATGAAATATTTGACACTAAATAAGAATGGTTTGAAATGATCATCTTACAAACATCAGAAATAAAGACACTACCCCAACATGACTCTCTCAACTCAAAATGAAACTAACACTGTGACCTTTTTAACACAGAATAAATCCATCTTAAAGTTAAACTGTCCACACTATAAAGCAATAAGTATTATCAACCTTCATCACAACACAATATTGCAATACAAACTCAATCTTAAATATGTACATTGTTTATTTTCGAATCCAAATTCTAAAGCAATGAACCTTTATCTTGGCAATAATGTGGGGCAATAACCATTTTCAAAAGAAAAGGATTGAAGAATTCACGTCAGGTTCAAGAATCCATTATTGCTGAGTGATCCACCATTTTAAAAAGGCACGTTAATCGGAATCTTGAATGATCAAAGTTTGTGCGAAGATTTGTAGCTCGGGTGCTTGTTGTAGTGGTTCTGTTCGCCGAGCTGGAAGTTTTTGTTGCAAACGTTTCGTCCCCTGGCTAGGAGACATCGTCAGTGCTGTGGACCCTCCTGCGAAGCGCTTCTTTGATGTTTCTTCCGGCATTTATAGTGGTCTGTCCTTGCCGCTTCCGGGTGTCAGTTTCAGCTGTCCGCTGTAGTGATTGGTATATTGGGTCCAGGTCGATGTGTCTGTTGATGGAATTTGTGGATGAATGCCATGCCTCTAGGAATTCCCTGACTGTTCTCTGTCTGGCTTGCCCTATGATAGTAGTGTTTTCCCAGTCGAATTCATGTTGCTTGTTGTCTGAGTGTGTGGCTACTAGGGATAGCTGGTCGTGTCGTTTCGTGGCTAGTTGGTGTTCATGTATGCGGATTGTTAGCTGTCTTCCTGTTTGTCCTATATAGTGTTTTGTGCAGTCCTTGCATGGTATTTTATAAACTACAATAGTTTTGCTCATGTTGGGTATTGGTTCCTTTGTTCTAGTAAGTTGTTGTCTGAGCGTGGCTCAGACAACAACTTACTAGAACAAAGGAACCAATACCCAACATGAGCAAAACTATTGTAGTTTATAAAATACCATGCAAGGACTGCACAAAACACTATATAGGACAAACAGGAAGACAGCTAACAATCCGCATACATGAACACCAACTAGCCACGAAACGACACGACCAGCTATCCCTAGTAGAAACACACTCGGACAACAAGCAACATGAATTCGACTGGGAAAACACTACTATCATAGGGCAAGCCAGACAGAGAACAGCCAGGGAATTCCTAGAGGCATGGCATTCATCCACAAATTCCATCAACAGACACATCGACCTGGACCCAATATACCAATCACTACAGCGGACAGCTGAAACTGACACCCGGAAGCGGCAAGGACAGACCACTATAAATGCTGGAAGAAACATCAAAGAAGCGCTTCGCAGGAGGCTCCACAGCACTGATGATGTCTCCTAGCCAGGGGACGAAACGTTTGCAACAAAAACTTCCAGCTCGGCGAACAGAACCACTACAATCTTGAATGAACTTTGTCATCAGTTTGCAAGGAAAATTTTTTAAAAATTAGATTTGTCTTATAATACCAGTCACTTCTTCAGGATACCTGTAAGTGTTTTGTAATCATTTAAGAACTTGTGAAGTTATTCACCATTGTACTGTACGAATCCAGGCTACAAGTTAAAGGCTGACTGGGCAGAGGTATCTATGTCAAATAATTTCCTTCCTGATTCTTTACAGGTTCTTCACCATCTATACGACTCATGTCAGGGATATAAAGAAATATTCACCATTAAAATGGATGGGTTGACACTATCCAGGACAAAATAATTTGCTCAGTGGATCTATCGACTTCCAGTCTCCTCATCCATCTCCCTCCACTGTGATTGCAGCATGTACTATTTGAAAAAGACCTTCCAGATGAAGGGCTTTTGACTGAAACATCGATTTTTCTGCTCCTCGGATGCTGACTGAACTGCTGTGCTCTTCCAGCACCACTAATCCAGAATCTAGTTTCCAGCATCTGCAGCCATTGTTTTTACCTATTTGAAAAAAGACACTGACTGTTTCTTTTTGTACATAGCAAATGTCATTATGGAAACGGAGCAATCAAAACAAAAGTCCAAGCCTTGTAACTTTCTAGTTGGATATGCATTTTCATTGCTGAATTGTTGTTAAGTCAAAATCTTGGAATCTTCAACAGAGCATTGTGTGCGAGCATTAGTAGTTCAGGAATTGCACTAATTCAAGGAGTAGGCTTACTAGCATCTTGACAGGATAATCTTAGAGGCCTGGAAATGCAATGTATTAGATTGCCCACATCCCCAAAACAAGCTAGAGGTGATGCTGCACTGAATGGTTAGTACTGTAAATACTTGCACTTCTGTTTGCCTAATTTTTTGAAGAACTTCATTAAGTGTGTGTGTGCATATGGGAGCCATCCGAATAAGCATGTGCATTTCCATCGTACTCGGAGGTTCCAAATTTAAAAAAAATGTTAAACATGACTGGGTGGTGATGCACATCAAAAAAAAATGCTGTACAAAAGGAAGGCTGAATTTGTATTTTGTTTCTCCACTGGTTGCAATGTATTATACAATGCTTTGTTCTGGGCTGAAAACAATCATTTTGTTTGGCTTTCTGAAAGACCCATTGTACCTCTGAATTAATTTACAGGAGTTAATTCAAATGCAGTGACATTCTGGAGATGTAGATTTGTGACATGAAGGACATGGCCTTACACCGTGATGAAAAGCTATAAAGAGCAATTATTTTGTGGTTGTAAAAGAAAACCTTCTGAAAAGGTGCTGCTAATTTGAAAGCAGTAATAGATGGAATTAAATTCTGAAATTACAAAAAAAAATCACGTAGCCGGTTTCTAAGCTACAAATTCTGTGGTTGTTTATGCTCCATATGCCAATCCTTAACAGGATAACTTTTTATTCCTTCCTTCCTTATATTTATCTGGTTTCTCCTTTCTTGTATGGAGTTCAATATTATCCACAAGGTGAACAGAGGTATAGAACACATTTCTGCTTAGTGTATGGATGCCATTGCTACACACACATTGGATGTAGAGTAAAGGTTCTTTTAGTTCTTCTATAGTTTGAGTAACTACATGTATTCACTGTCAGCCATGGCTCAGTTGGTAACACTCTTGCCTCTGTGTCAGATAGTGATAGGTTATAAACACCATGTCTTCAGAGATGAGTATACAAATCTAGGTTTAAACTCCAGTAATTAAGCAGAATAAAAATTTGTTTCCTCATTCTTTATTTTCCCAGAAGCAAAAATCAGTAAAAACTGTGAATGATACAAAATGGTCTAACTTGTATACCTCAAAATAGATGTATGACCAGTATGTTCATTTCAAAGTTTCATGGGTTTTTAAAACTGATTTTTTCCCTCTGCATTGATGTTTGCTAGTTGCCTTCCTTCAGGATGGCTGTTTTTGGATGGCTGTTTTTTTTCATTCGGAGCATGGTTACCCACACGTTTTTCCTGTTTAATCGGAGCACAGCAGAAACAGTCTGGTCAGAATAACTCTTCTTTGAATGTCAGCAAGGTAGTTGCCTGTAGTGTGTGTACCTTGGGTCACAGGACTGTGGCTGACCAGAAAGAGCATTTGCACGTGATTGGGTTGAAATGCAAACACTCCCTTTTTCTACAAGGTCATTTTGCATTCATAATCATGCATGTTTCGAGTGATTCAAATTACCCAATTTGTTCTCATGCATTTCGCCATTCATTATCATTGTCATCACTGAATATGCATTGCATTCATAATCCTTAAATCATTTTAGTCTCTTTATTGGTAGAAGTATGTGTTCTTGTGGTTGTTGGCAGTTCACCTGGAAGAATGTTGCTTCATTGGGCAGTGTCATTCCTATCTAATGACTTATTGCTAAAGTCTTGTTGTTCTGGTTGGATTGCTGTGGACCTCTGGTTGATCTGTGGTTTGTGCAATTGTTGAATTCATATTTTCCTGATCGGTTGTCTGCAGTTGAGGAACATCTTCCCCACTTGTGTATGTCATAGAGTTGTATAGCATGGAAACAGACCCTTTAGTCCAACTCATCCACGCCGACCAGATATCCTAAATTAATCTAGTCCCATTTGCCTGCACTTGGCCCATATTCCTCTAAACCATTCCTATTCATGTGTCTATTCAGATGCCTTTTAAATGTTGTAATTGTACCAGCCTCTTCCGCTTTCTCTGGCAACTCGTGCCATACACGCACCACCCTCTGCGTGAAAAGGTTGCCCCTTAGAGCCCTTTTAACTTTTCCACCTTCACCTTAAAACTATGCCCTCTAGTTCTGAGCTCCTCCATCCTAGGAAAAAGACCTGGTCTATTTACCCTATCCATGCCCGTCATGATTTTATAAACCTGCATAAGGTTAACCCTCAGCTTCTGATACTCCAGGGAAAATAGCCCCAGACTATTTAGCCTCTCCCTATAGCTTAAACACTTCAACTCTGGCAACATCCTCTCTGAAATCTTCTCTGAGCCCTTTCAAGTTTCACAGCATCCTTCCGATAGGAGGGAGACCAGAATTGCGTGCAATGTCCCAAAAGTGGCCTAACAATTGTCCTGTACAGCTGCAACATGACCTCCCAACTCCTGTACTCAATGCACTGACTAATAAAGGGACGCGTACCAAGTGCCTCCTTCACTATCCTATCTACCTGCAACTCCACTTTCATGGAACTGTGAACCTGCACGCTAAGGTCACTTTGTTCAGCAACAATCCCCAGGACCTTACCATTCAATGAATGAGTCCTGCCCTGATTTATCCTGCTCAGATTTATCTAAATTAAACTCCATCTGCCACTCCTCAGCCAATTGGCCCATCTGATCAAGATCCCATTATATTCTGAGGTAATGTTCTTTGCTGTCCACTACATCTCCAATTTTGATGTCATCTGCAAGCTTGCTAATTGTATCTCCTATGTTCACATCCAAATCGTTTATATAAATGTCTGAGGTTACGATAATATACCTAGACATTCACACTCACCACAAAATGATTGAGCTGACAGTTGCTCTGGGCACATTGCAAAATGCCATTTGGGCTGACTCTTGTTGAAAGTCAAGATTAGAGTGGTGCTGGAAAAGCACAGCACATCAGGCAGCATCCGAGGAGCAGTAAAATCGACATTTCGGGCAAAAGCCCTTCATCAGGAATGTTGAAGTATCGAAGGTTTCTATTCTGACAGGTTGTCCAGTGCTTCACTCTGGCAATGGTTTAGCAGTCCTGTCTGAATGAAATTTGACTTTGTCATTCCACCTTGATTTTGTCACTGACACTTTTGGAAGTGTACTTCAGGTGCAGCATGACATTTGTCTTTGTGCTCAACTTTCCATGGTTTCAGGAGGTATGTTTGTCCACTTGAGCATTGCCTTGTGTACATTGAGTGGGATTTGATCAATTTCTTTGTTTTGTTTGGGTATTTTCGCTGCCACCTCAGCCTTTCCACAAGATTAGAGATAATGAGGTGATGTATGGTGTTTACTTTCTCAATTGTTTATGAAGTGACTAAATTTTTACATTTATGAATTGAAGGTTATTGTTGCTCATAACAGTGTCAGGAATGCTGTAACATCTGAAGTGTGCTTCAGGCATTCCACAATCTCAGCGTCGTTGAAGTCAGCTGGTCTGCTTCCTAGCAGTCACAGTCGTCATCTTTTGTGATAAGATAATGAATTCTTCAGAATCTCAGCTTCTTCAATGTTCTCTGAAGCTTATGCTCGAAATGTCAACTCTCCTGCTCCTCAGATGCTGCCTGACTGGCTGTGCTTTTCCAGCATCACATTTTTTGACTCCAGCTTGCTAAGCTTAGGACACATTACAAACATTGCACTGGCTGATGTGGCCCCAATTTTATTTCTTGTATTTGGCCACTAGATCACATCTCGATTCCTTGGGTACATTGCCAGCACTTTTAATATTTCTCCACATCACCCCTTACGGATAATGACACTGAATCTTTCATGCAAAATGCCCTCCTGTGCTGTCATTCATCTCTATTTCATTGTGCTGTTAGTACGACAGGATTGTTCCTGATGCTTTCAGGATCCCTTTCATCACTACATGCAATATTTGGAGAGCTACAACGTTTTGGGTATTTTTCTTCATTTGAGCCAGTAGGTATTGATGAAAATGTTCACCAGCAAAGAAAATGGCCAATTATTCTATCTTGGTCTGAGTGTTGGGTCATTCATTGTATTAGCACTCTTGATGCAAATTCAACCTTCTGGTGCTTGCTGTATTTGGGTTGCTCCAAGTTCTGTCTTAGTAGTGTCATATTGGAGGGTGATTTTGTCATAGTATTAGAGCAGTAGCATTGCATCACTATTTGCTTGATATGAGTGAATGCTGCTTAGTGTTTCATGCCATAGTAACACTGGGAGGTTGGTGCAATGGCTTACTTTCCAAAAATATTGTAAACATTTTCCCAAATAGTTGATGAATTCAACAAAGCATCTGTTGATCATTGCTACAATTTTTGGGATCCATACGAAGATCTATCACCATGTCTAAATGGCTGATGGACTTTCGGTTTCTTCAGGTGCAGCTTTTTCTTGTTCAGCTTCAGATTCATTGTTTCAAGTGTCAAGCAATTATGTCGTATTTTGAGTGAGGCTAATTTCTCCCATTATGGCTTTGTATCCATAAATAAGCATGTTGACAGTTGTAGATTCTGCTCTTGGAATAACAATAACTATCTCATCTCTGCATTGAATCATTGAATTCTCACAAAATACATCCAGAATGTAGGGAAAAAACTACTGCTGTCATCCAGATTTGCTTTTTATATCCTTCACATCTAGGAAAATGAAAACTTGCAAATGGAGAAGTTATGGTAAAATTGCTTCCAATTGGTTGGTGTAGAGTAGTGAGATCTCATCAAAAATTTACTTCCGTTCTTTGGCTCAATGTGCACACTCAGCTTTCTGTGTTGTTTCACTGCTGCCCCATCCTAATTCATTCTGTAGTTGGTACGCCCTCGATTTATCTTCCTTTATGCCTCTTCTACCTCATCGTCTAGGCTGGTCTTAGCAGCAGCTGGACTTTTCCTTGGCAAATACTCCATTGGTTTTATTTCAAGATGATAGTCCTTTGGAGATAACCTAACCATGTGAACACATTGCTTTACTCCAGTAGAATCTGATTCACGATCAGTCGTTTAGTGTACCTGGACGTGTTGCATATTTGGCACATTAAGAGTTACCAGTCCAGGCTTTATGCTTGCTTCAGCTGAGGTAAGTGGCTTTTACTTATGGTCTGTGAGCTAGAACTCTACATCTTCACTGATATCATTTCATTAGACTCTCAATGTAATCCGGCCTCTTCGAATCAGTATGGTGCCCATCATATACACTGAAGACATTCATCTTTTGGATTGTCGTATTGAGCCACTCTGTCCAGATCTGTGAAGGACATAATGTTGCATGAGGCATTAGTGAATATCTGGCACATTGTGTTGACTTGATGTTCTCTTTCTGCAGTTATCATTCGCACGGTCACGAACCATGAATCCCCTTTCAACCTGACTGAACCAACTAGTTACATAGTGTAGAGTAATTTGTCAGAATTTTCAGCTGATATCTCTCCACAGTGGCCGCTTATATCTGCTTTTCTTGTGTCCTTCTAGCCACACACTTGCTTTCCCTATACTGGTCGTGCTGCTTTCTCTATTTGCACAATGTCCTCCACAGTATTTGCAACCTGCCCTTTTATACGTGATTGTTCTCCCCTTTTGGAGCTGGAATATCTATCATTATAAAGCAATACCTAGTCTGTTCTGTTATGAATGTGCTTTAGATGCTGATGTACAACTCCTGCACATGTCAAAAATCACACAACACCAGGTTATAGTCCAACAGGTTTAATTGGAAGCACACTAGCTTCCAATTAAACCTGTTGGACTATAACCTGGTGTTGTGTGATTTTTAACTGTGTACACCCCAGTCCAACACCGGCATCTCCAAATCCTGCACGTCAGTTGCTTTCCTGAGAGTGAGCTTCTCGTCTCTCAGTGGTTATGCTATCAGTGCAAGATCTCTTGTATCTGATACAACCCTGTCTTTAATTAGATTGTCTGTCAATTGTGCAAATTCACAGGTTTTCACAAGCCATTTTCTCTTACCATTGAGTGTTTCAGTTGTGAGCTGTTTCGTTGTTATATTTTAGATTCTTTCAGTGGCTTATTGCAGCTTTCACAGCCTGATCACTATGTCACTAGTTATGCTTTTTTATTGCACATTCAATCTTAGCTCTACTTCTGAAACCAGATTCGTAGAACAACAGACAGTAGTCTGATCATAATTAATTCTTTATTGAAGGGCCAGTAAGATGCCTGCTAGTATTGTGGTAGGGTTCAGATGATTCCAACAGCCCAGGAAAGAAGTTTTTACATGATTGCATTTCAGCACAAACAATAAGTGCTAAGAATCATTTTCGACAATGGGAATCAGCTCAACTCATTCCTTCTCCTCATTAACCTTTCTCTAGACTCCTTCAATTTGTTTCATGGCTTTGTCAGTGTTGATTAGTTTTTATCCAAAGTTTTGGAAAATGCTTCTCTGACTGAAGGGTTTGTCATATAAGGAGTAGTTGTGGATGCTGAGTCTGTACTTGATGGAGTTTAGAGGATGGCAGGGAGAGGGTGATCTGATTGAAACTTAGAGGATACTAAGAAGACGTTTCCATCTTCTAGAAGGGAACTTGTAGGAGAGACTGAAACCCAAGGACATAGTCTCAGAGTCAAGGGGTGACCTTTCAGAACTGATTTGAGGAGGAATTTCTTCAGAGTGTGGTTCATCTGTGGAACTCTTTGCAGCACAGGGCTGTGGAGGCCAAGTCATTGAGTGTCTTTAAGACAGAGATAGCTAAGTTCCTAATTGGTAAAGGGATTAAAAGATTACAGGTGGAAGACAAGGTTTGAGAAACCCTATGATCGATTGGTGGAGCAGACGTGATGGGCCGAATGGCTTAATTCTGCTCTATTATCCTATGGTCTTATGGTCTAAAAGCTTTTTATTTCATGAAATGTTACCAATTCAGTGAACTTTTGGTGGCAATGCAGTAAGTATAGGCCGCGTTAGGCATTATAAAACACCAAATGTAATTGTGCATAACAGAACATTGTCATTAAAGGATAGTAGTGAGGAGAGTGAAGTACTGAGGCTTCACTGAAGATAATTGAATTTTTTGGGTTAACAGATTCTGACAGTTCTTCTGATCTACTCTCCACTCCACTCTTCACTATTGCTGCCAACTGCTTTGCCTGCACTATCTGAAGGATTCAGTGTTTACCTGCCTTGTTATATTCCATCCTATGTTCAAAAGTCTTTAAATGCTTTCCTTCGACTGCTGTTTCATCCTTCGACTTGTTTTCTTTTTCTGTTCCTCCTCTTTAGTAAATAAAGTTAAGGAGAATCCAAAGGGTTTTTATAAATACATGAAGGACAAAAGGGTAACCAGGAGAGAATAGGGCCCCTCAAAGATCAGCAAGTCTGTTCATGTGTGGAGCTGCAAGAGACGGGAAGGATACTAACCAAGTATTTTGCATCAGTGTTTACTGTGGAGAAGGACATGATTTCCACGACTTTGTGTCTAAAAATGAAAGTTGCTCCCTTACCCTCTTTCCCTGATATTTTCTCCCCCTATTCATGAATCACCTTTTATGAAGTGCAGAAGTGCAGTTCTGTCTAAAGTTTAAAAAACTTCACTATTGCTGAGTGCTCCACCATCAATAATCTCGGAAATTACCATTGACAGGAATTTTGGGTGAGCTTTGTCATCAATATAAAATGAAAAATATTGGATTTTATTTAGATGCTGTGGTGGTGAAAGGTAATAATTATTTGAGTTTGGATTTTACATTAGTCTATTTTGAAGGGATTTAAATTTTTTAAAAAATTAAGCTTGTAGCTTCACAGAGGCTGGAATAAGCAAGTTCTCTTTGTTTTAGTTTAGTCAGAAGTATTTGAATTCAATTTGAAAGAGATCTGACTGGCATTAGGTGCAATAATAGTTTCTTCTCAATAGAGGAGTTTATTCAGAACAGTTAAGAGACTAAATCATCTCATTGATTCTCGATTCCTAATGAAGAGCTTATGCTCGAAACATCGAGTGTCCTGCTCCTTGGATACTGCCTGACCTGCTTTGCTTTTCCAGAACCACGTTCTCGACCCTAAATTACCTCATTGTAAGGATTTGTGAAAACTTTGAGGCTGTTTTATTTTTGGTAGGAAACTTTGATCGATTATTAAAAGCTGAGAAAGCCTAAGATGACTTGTGAACGTCAAATAAAAAGATTTTGCAGCTCATGTCAGACCACATTTAGAGTTTTCTGAGCAATTTTGGGCTCCATTCCTCAGGAAGGATGTATTGGCCCTGGAGCAGGTCGAGAAGAGTTTCACGAGAATGATTCCAAGGATGAAATCTTAAACATATGAGGAATGTCTGAGGACTGTGGGACTGTACTCAATGGAGTTTAGGAGGAAGGGGGTGGGGTGGGATTTGATTGAAACTTACAGAACACTGAACAGTCTCGACAGAGTGAATGTTGGGAAGATGTTTCCTTTGGCAGGAGAGATGAGGACCTGAGGGAACAGCCTTGAAGTAAAAAGAAGATCCTTTAGAACAGAGATGAGAAGAAACGTCTTTGGCCAGAAAGTGGTGAATCTGTGGAATTCATTGCCACAGAAGGCTGTGGAGGCCAAGTCATTGAGTATATTTAAAACAGAGATTGATAAGTTCTTGATTGCCAAGGAGATCAAAGGTTACAGGATAAAAGCAGAAAATGTGGTGGAGAATCCTGGAAAATGAGTTTGGAAAACCTATCTATCATGCTTGAATGGCAGAGCAGACTCAATGACCAGAATGGCCTAATTTCTGCTCCGATGTCATATGGTCTTATAAGTGCCTGCAACTAGATTTTATCCATGGGATGGATGTTTAAGTTCATGTAAGTGGAGTCCTTTCTTGACCTCTGGCTTTGGTGTACGCTGAATAACGGCTGTCTGCTTTGATCTAACGTAATTTGTTTGATCTCATGGGATATATGCATTTTGATGTAAACTATTTCTGACAGAAGAATAGAGATTGAATTTATTCAACTTGTTAAAACTTTAAAAACTCTTGTTTTAATTGTTTTTCTGTTGTTTCATTTATAATACGCAAGCATGTGGCCTCCTTGCCTTCCTTTGTAGGAGTCTTGCTTTTGCAAGCTTCCATTTCGAGCTTTGGGGTAGATGGTGATATTGAACATAGAACAATATAGCGCAGAACAGGCCCTTCAGCCCTCGATGTTGCGCCGACCTGTGAACTATTCTCAGCTCGTCCCCCTACACTATCCCATCATCATTCATGTGCTTATCTAAGAATTGTTTAAATCTCCCTGATGTGGCTGAGTTAACCACATTGGCAGGCAGGGCATTCCACGCCTTTACCACTCTCTGCGTAAAGAACCTGCCTCTGACATTTGTCTTAAATCTATCACCCCTCAATTTGTAGTTATGCCCCCTCATACAAGCTGATGTCATCTTCCTCAGAAAAAGACTTTCACTGTCTCCCCTATCTAATCCTCTGATCATCTTGTATGTCTCCATCAAATCCCTTCTTAGCCGCCTTCTTTCTAATGAGAATAGACCCAAGTCTCTCAGCCTTTCCTTATAAGACATTCCCTTCAGACCAGGCAACATCCTGGTAAATCTCCTCAGCACCTTTTTCCAATGCTTCCACATCCTTCCTGAAATATGGCAACCAGAACTGTACACAATATTCCAAGTATGGCCGCACCAGCGTTTTGTATAGTTGCAGCATGATATTGCGGCTCCGGAACTCAGTCCCTCTATGAATGAAACCTAACACACCATATGCCTTCTTAACAACACTATCAACCTGGGTGGCAACTTTCAGGGATCTATGTACATGGATTCTAAGATCTGCACATCCACACTACCAAGAATCTTTCCATTGACCCAGTATCTGCCTTCCTGTTATTCTTCCCAAAATGCATCACCTCACATTTAGCTGCATTGAACTCCATTTGCCACCTCTCAGCCCAATTATGTAGTTTATCCAAGTCCTCCTGAAACCTGTAACTTTCATCCAAACTGTCCACTACTCCACCAACTTTATCTCGTCTGCAAATTTACTAATCCATCCACCTATGCCTGTGTCTAAGTCATTTATAAAAATGGCAAACAGCAGTGGTCCCAAAACTGATCCTTGTAACCGGACTCCAGGCTGAATATTTTCCATCAACCACCACTCGTTGCCTTCTTTCAGAAAGCCAGTTTTTAATCCAAACTGCTAAATCACCCTCAATCCCATGCCTCTGCATTTTCTCCAACGGCCTACCGTGTGGAACCTTATCAAAGGCTTTACTGAAGTCCATGTATACCATGTCAACTGCCCTACCCTCATCTACATGCTTGGTCACATTCTCAAAAAACTCAATGAGGTTTGTGAGACACGGCCTGCCCTTGACAAAACCATGTTGACTATCTGAAATCAAATTATTGCTTGCTAGATGATTATAAATCTTGTCTTTTATAATCCTTTCCAAAACCTTTCCTACAACAGGAGTAAGGCTCACTGGTCTATAATTACCTGGGTCGTCTCTACTACCCCTCTTGAACAAGGGCACAACATTAGCAATCCTCCAGTCCTCTGGTACTAAACCTGTAGACAATGGTGATTCAAATATCAAAGCCAAAGGCTCTGCTATCTCCTCCGTAGTTCCCAGAGAATCCTCAAATAAATCCCATCAGGCCCAAGGGACTTGTCTACTTTCACTCCTTCTAGGATTGATAACACCTCTTCGTAACTAACTTCGATCCTTTCTAGTCTAATATTTCGTACCTTATTCTTCTCCCCTACAATATTCTCCTTTTCCTGAGTGAAAACCGATGAGAAATGTTCATTTAGCACCTCTCCGATATCCACAGGATCCACACTGAACTTCCCATTTCTGTCTTTGACTGGCCCTATTCATACCCTAGTCATCCTTTTATTCCTCATATACCTATAGACAGCTTTGGGGTTCTCATTTATTCTGTTTGCTAAAGACTGCTCATGTCTTCTCTTTGCTCTTCCTAACTCTCTCTTTAAATCCTTCCTAGCTGATTCTGTATCTCTCTATCGCCTCATCTGAACCATCTTGCCTCATCAACACATAAGCCTCCTTCTTCTATTTAACAAGAGATGCAATTTCTGTAGTAAACCACGGTTCCCTCACCTTATCACTTCCTCCCTGCCTGGCAGGGACATACTTATCAAGGACACGCAATATCTGTCCCTTAAACCAGCCCCACATTTCCATTGTCTGCATCCCCTGCATTTTATTACCCCTTCTATGCATCCTAATTTTTGCCTAATCTCATTATAATTGCCCTTGCCCCATTAGTAACTCTTGACCTGTGGCATGTACCTATCCCTTTCCATGGCTAAACTAAATGTAACGGAATTATGGTCACACTCTCTTCAAAGTGCTCACCTACAACTAAATCAAACAACTGGCCTGGTTCATTACCAAGCACCAGATCCAGTGTGGCCTCCCCTCTTGTCAGCCCTTTGACATACTGTGTCAGGAAACCTTCCTGTACACATTGGACAAAAACTGATCCTGATGAAGGGCTTTTGCCCGAAACGTCGAATTTCCTGTTCCTTGGATGCTGCCTGACCCGCTGCGCTTTAACCAGCAACACATTTTCGGCTCTGATCTCCAGCATCTGCAGACCTCACTTTTTACTCAAAAAACTGATCCATCCAACATACTAGAGTTATAGCATTTCCAGTCAATGTTGGGGAAGTTAAAGTCCCCCATAAGTTTTGCCAGTCTTCTCTTCCACCTCCCTGGAACACTGTGGAGACATATAAAAAAAACTCCAAGCAGTGTGACCTCTCCTCTCCTCTCCTGTTTCTATCTTCAGCCTACATTACCTCAGTAGACAAGTCCTTGTCAAATGTTTTCTCAACTACTGTTATACTATCCTTGACTAACAAGGCCACGCCTCCCCCTCTTTTACTGCCTTTCCTGTTCCTAATGAAAGATCTAAACCCTGGAACCTGCAACATCCTTTCCTCACCCTGCTCTATACAGTGGGAATGTTGCTGGCTAGAGATCCAGGTATCTGTTCAAATTGTGTAGGTTCAAATACCATCATAGCAACTCTTCAAATTTAAATTGAATTAATAAAACCTGAAAATGAAACCATGGTAGCCATTTCCAGTGATTGATTGTTTGTAAAATCCATCTGATTTAGTAATGTCCTGTATGGAAGGAAATCAGCCATTCTTGACTGGTCTGGCCTATGTGTGACTTCAGACCAACTGCAATTCAGACCAATTGTTAACTGCCATCTGAAGTGGCCACTCAGATGAACAACAAAGGCTGGCCTTCTCAGTGATGCCCATATCCTGTGAGAGAATGAAGAAAGATAAAATTTGTTGTGTGTGCCCTCCCAGTCGTGAACACAGGGATAAAGAACATTGGAGTATCAGTCTAGTTCCCACTTTTGCTTCAATGGATGCAGATGTTTTAAAAAAAATCTGCATTTATATAGCACCTGTTAGAATATTAGAATGTCCCGATGAACATCAAAGAAGTTTTTCTTAAAGTTTTAAAGAGTAATTATAGTCATAATGCAGGTAACAGCAAGATCTTACAAACAATAATGAAACTAATGACAAGATTATCTGTTTTAGGTATTGAATGATGGATTAGTCAGGATGTTGGAGGAATTCATTACTCTACTTCAAAAAGTTAGGACCAACATTTAGAGTCATCGAGATGTACAACACAGAAACAGACTGTCTAGTCTAACCCATCCATGCCAACCAGATATCTGAAATTAATCTAGTCCCATTTGCCAGCAATTAGCCCATATCTCTCTCAACACTTCCCATTCAAATACCCATCCAGATGCCTTTTAAATGTTGTAATTGTACCAGCCTCTTAGATCCCTTTTAAATCTTTCCCCTCTCACCCTAAACCTATGCCCGCCTTTTAGTTCCAGACTCCCCCCACCCCAGGGAAAATACCTTATTCATATACCCTCTCCATGCCCTTAATGAAAAATATCACCTTAGGACAGTGCAACACTGACTGAAATGAGTTACTCTGGAAGATAACTAGTTTAGTTCTAAGTGTATACTTGGCTGGAACATAGTAATTGCTGTTAGACTTGACTGTCCTCCAGCAAATCAGCTCAATGATTGATCTGCAGAAACATTCAATACCTTCTCCTTAAACTTCTCTTTTCTGTTTGTTCCATCCTCAACTTAGAACATTGAATATGGGAGTTGGGATGTCATATTGCAGCTGTACAAGACATTGGTGAGGCTACTTTTAGAATACTGCATTCGGTTCTGGTCTCCCTGCTGTAGGAAGGATGTTGGGAAACTTGAAAGGGTGCCGAAAAGATTTACAAAAATGTTTGCAGGGTTGGAGGGTTTGAGCTATAGGGAGAGGCTGAATAGGCTGGGGCTATTTTCCCTGCAACATTGGAGACTGACCATGTAAAGGTTTATGAAACCATGAGCGGCATGATTAGGCTGAATGTCCAAGGTCTTTTTCCTAGCATGGTGGGGTCCAAAACTTGAGGGCATAGGTTTAAGGTGAGAGGAGGAAGATTTAAAAAGGACCTGAGGTTTTTCATGCAGAGTGTGCTGTGTGTATGGAATGAGCAGCCAGAGGAAGTGGTAGAGGTGGATGCAATTATAATATTTGCAGCGCATATGGATAGGTACATGAATAGGAAGGGTTTAGATGGACATGGGATGAGGTCAGATTGCGATATCTGGTTGGCAGGAGTGAATTGGGTGGAAGGGAATGTTTCCATGCTGTATGACTGTGACTCAATAACTCATGAAAATTCCATGGACTTGTTTGTCACCAGTGATTTGTCATTAACTATTAAACCATCTACTTTTGTTATCTTACTCTTTTTTCACCAATTCGAATTTCCCTACAAATTCCCCATGTTCTCTTCAAGTTTACCTTGTCCATTTGATACAGCTCCTGCTCCACTGTGTCTGGAAGGCCTACCTTTGTTCCTATTTCATAAGTTTGTACAATGTTGAATACTCAACCTTCCTCTTGGTCCAATGGCAGCTTTCACAATAAACTATAACTATACTACTATACTACTACTACTACTACTACTACTACTACCCATTACTACTATAACCATATCTATTCAGAGGCTCTCCCAATCCCTGTCCAAGTTACTACCATTAAACCCTGCTCAAAACCATCCTTCAAATCCTTTGTCTCTGGAAACCATCTCCCAATCTGCTGAGATATTATCCTTTGTAACTTGTTGAAAAACTCTGTCAGTGTTACCCACAACTCCCATGTTTGAAAATCTCCAATCAACTTAATGTCTCTTCCAAAACACCAAAATATCCCAGATCAAAACCTTTTCACATTAATTATTGTGCTATCATGGACAGAGAGTGCACTTGGTGTCCCCACCATTCCTCTGTTGTCCAGCTCAGTGAAAGCTCCTTTGATACCTTCTGCTCCAGTCTCTGTGACAGTAGTCAAAACATTTCCAACAATGGCTTTAGTTCCAACCCCAAACTACTTCCCTCCTGCGTTCTTGCTCTACTCTTAGTGATCTACATTGTACATGTTACTTCAGTGATATAATCCATAGACACAGTTACACTCAATTCTCCACTGTTTGTGTTATCAGTATCTGCAAGTTCCACTGGCTGGTGCAATCACAAGTTCTGTAAAATTGCTGCTAGTTCCATTCTTTCCCTGGCCGTTGCCTCAGGCTAAGTAAGAATACTTCTATCTTTGGCCATCTTATTAAACTCTAAGCCTGTGTCATTATGACTCCACAGTAGTATTCCTTTATACCTTTTCTGATTTGTATTTATCCTTTGCAAATTTATCTATTCTTGTGCTTGTCTGGCTGGTTTCCTAAATTCCATTCTTATAAAGTAGCCCACGCAGAATCCTTCAGTCTGTACCCTACCTTGCAACAAGCTCTGACTCACCTCTCACGACAGAAAATACTGATCTGTATTGATTGTTCATTTCCCATTCACCTGTCGCCCAAATCTCACATTCTTATTCTGACTTTCCAAACTCCTTCACAGCCTCAGTGTTTCTCAAGTTTAAACTTCCTCTAGTGCTCTGGTCATGCGAAAAAATGTTATATTCTTCTAAATCTGCTCATTTATATCTCCTCCTTATATAACTCATTGTTTAGCCTTTTTTTCAGTCATCTAATCCTCTCCATCTTCCTCTCCTTATTTTTGAGTTTGGTTAGAGTTAATTTTAAAATTCACAGCGCATATGGATAGGTACATGAATAGGAAGGGTTTAGATGGACATGGGATGAGGTCAGATTGCGATATCTGGTTGGCAGGAATGAATTGGGTGGAAGGGAATGTTTCCATGCTGTATGACTGTGACTCAATAACTCATGAAAATTCCGTGGACTTGTTTGTCACCAGTGATTTGTCATTAACTATTAAACCATCTACTTTTGTTATCTTACTCTTTTTTTCACCAATTCGAATTTCCCTACAAATTCCCCATGTTCTCTTCAAATTTACCTTGTCCATTTGATACAGCTTCTGCTCCACTGTGTCTGGAAGGCCTACCTTTGTTCCTATTTCATAAGTTTGTACAATGTTGAATACTCAACCTTCCTCTTGGTCCAATGGCAGCTTTCACAATAAACTATAACTATGCTACTATACTGCTACTACTACTACCCATTACTACTATAACCATATCTATTCAGAGGCTCTCCCAATCCCTGTCCAAGTTACTACCATTAGAGTTAATTTTAAAATTCACTTAAAATAGATTATTTTTGGTTATTTCTCCTAATATGATTGTTTAGTTATGCATTTGTTTCTGATTGCACATTTGAGTGAAGTGCCTTAGGATGTTTTTCTATTAAATGCAAATTGAATTATTAGGGCATGAAATGTTTTACACTCGAGTAGTGCATATTTATTATCTTAATACCTGGTTTTCACCTGGATTCATTAACTTTTAAGAGCAATAAAAATTCCCAGGCAATTTTTCAATGCTCAATCCTCAATTATCTTGTGCACCAACTCCACAGGTGCCACAACCTTAAAACTAAGATGGAGTCCACATTCTCAGCCTGCACTCAGGATACAGCAGTGGAGTTAAAGAACTGAAACCAACATATTTATTCTAAAAGATGAGTGACATAACAAACAATCCAGGTCTTTTTCAATATACAATTTCAGTTACGTCACACTGTAAACATTTTCCACAAATTCTCTGTCTTATGATCTTATACTCCACAACCACTTGACAACAGAGCAATGCTCCGAAAGCTAGTACTTCCAAATAAACCTGTTGGACTATAACCTGGTGTTGTGATTTTTAACTTTGTACACCCCAGTACAACACTGGCATCTCCCAATCCTAACTTCAAATGCAATTATGCCTGAGACATTGCGCAAGGCTAACACATTCCTGCATTCTGACGTGAAATAAATGTGAACTGTGACTGACTATAATGGTAAAGAAAGAAATTGGGATGTTCACTTGTGTACTTGAGTGGAAGAGTTATGCTCAACTATTTTTGTATGGAAGTTTTTAGGGGAGGTGTTTAAATCTGATTTTGTCAACACCAGGTGAGACACTGTCATGGTTATCTTTAGTTCTGATACTTTGGTTTCATAGATAATCGAACATTTCTGCTCTTAGCAATTTGTCTTTGTCTAGCCAGTTGTGGCATGATGTACTCATTCATGGCAAGTCATAAACTTAAGGCACAACCTATTGGATGCTGTGCTTCCTTTCAGATCAGCTGCTTTTCTGATTGGCATGTCTGTATAAGAAAGCCTGGAATTGTGCAGTATGTCTTTTGTTCATTTGATTTTAAAGTTTTTGGAATATATGTCCTGGAAGTATTTTGGACATGGTATTTGTGAGAAACATTTGGGGTCTCTGTGAAATTATTAGGAATTATAACTTGAGCAAAAATATAGATTTTTACATTTGCAATAGCATGCAGTGACTGAGCAGATGAAAATAATGGGTCTGTATAGTGAGGAGTGGGAGTCACAAGGGATCATTCCATCAGATTTTAACCTCCGATGGTTGAAACTCCAAACCTGTATTGAATAGCTTGGCCTCTGAGATCCCAGCTGTGGTGATATTCATTTGTTTCTGCCAAAATCGATGTTAATGGGATCCATATGTACAATCACATTGTTATCTGGTATAGAAGGAATTTCCCCTTTTCATTGCAACATCTAAGAATCATTTTTTGTACAATGACATCATTGTATATCATTTGTAACTGAAACTTTTGAATTCGTCCCTAATTTTTGATCTGTTGTGACAATTGTGTTTTTGTCCTGGGAATTCCATTATAATGCAAATGGAATGATGTAAATATGCCATGTTATTTTACAAAGTATCCCAAATGAATCTTTAGCTCTTACGTATTTATTTCAAACAAATTTGCAACAGTAGTAGACTTGCCAACTTTAAGGGCATTTAAATGGTCATTGGATAAACATATGGATAATAATGGAATAGTATAGGTTAGATGCACTTCAGATTTGTTTCACAGGTGAGTGCAACATACAGGGCTGAAGGGCCTATACTGTGCTGTAATGTTCTATGTTTTAAATATTGTTTTCCAAACATTTTCTGGGTTTGTTGATTGACTAGCCTGTGGGCCAATTCTCTCCATTTATGATCAGCATGGGTGGGTTTCTGTTTTAATTACTGATGCTAGGAGGTCTGCTTGGCTTTGTTCCTTTTTATAGACTTTACTGTGGTTTGATACACGTGAATGGCTTTGTAGTGCCGTTTGGATGACAGTTTAAGTGACAACCACGTTGAATCGGCCAGATCATGTAAGGGTAGCAAAATATCTTTGTAAAGAACATGAATGAATCAGATCAGTTTTTATGACAATTGACAATGGTTGCTTGGTAACTGTTATTGAGATTAGCATTTAATAGAAGTATTGATTTAATTGAAATTTCAGCTGTTATCGTGTGGGTTTTTTTTTAACTCTGCCCCTTTTTAGCATTAAGATGAAAGTGAGGACTGCAGACGCTGGAGATCAGAGTCTAGATTAGAGTGGTGCTGGAAAAGCACAGCAGGCCAGGAGCATGAAAATCGGCGTTTCGAGTAAAAACCCTTCATCAGGAATGGCTTTGGTTCAGTGACAATATCACTGCACAACAACCTCCCCTGCCATGTTTATTGAGGGAAAAATATTGACCAGGCCATCTGGGATAACCACTGGCTCTCTATGTGCTGGTGTGCTTGCCTGTGGTTTGAGTTACACTGCAAAAGTGTGCTGTGAAGAGACCCTGTTGACATCTTGTACTGGATCGATAAGGGAGTGAACAGAGTTAGCCAGTACTTCAAACTGTACAAAGTTGGTGCCAGACTTCTCCATGCTTCTGGACATTGATGCAGTCTTCCCAGTATCTTATCTAAAGTTCAATCTGAGTTCTCTGTAGTAGGATCTATGTTTGACCCTGCTCTGGCAAGTTGGTGCTTGGACATTCCTTATCCCTGATCTTGCCTGCAGCTGACTCTTTCCAAATGTGTCTCATCTGTCCTCGAAGATAAATGCTTTGATAGTATCTGACCTGGCGGCTGCAAGTGTCATGTCAATTGACCATGTTTCTACAGTATCACTTTCTCCTTTTTGTTCCTCTGTTGCCTGACCAGGCTACAGACTGTTGAATATTGGAAAGGTAGGAAGAAAAGTTGTGGTGCGGAGAAGGGGTTAACTGAGAGGTACAAGATAACTGAGAGGTACATGATAACTGAGAGGTACATGATAACTGAGAGGTACAAGATTAAAACATCATTTTTTAAATCAAAAAAGAGAGTTGGATAAGGGGAAAGTGAAAAGTACAAATGAGTATTAGGCATGAGTCAATAGTCATCATTGATATCCACTTGGGTCGTTGGCTATAGCCTCTGCATTAATCGTCTCCATAATGGCGAGCACTCCTTCATAAAACATAGAAGATAGAAGCAGAAGGAGACCATTTGTCTCTTTGAGCCTACTCTGCCGTTCATCACGATCAAGGCTGATTGTCCAATTCAATAGCCTAATCCTGCGTTCTCCCTCTAACCTTTGATTCCACTGGTCCCAAGTGCTATAGCGAACCGCTTATTGAATACATTCAATGTTTCGGCATCAACTGCATCCTGTGGCAATGAATTCCATAGGCTCTCCATTCTTTGGGTAAAGAAAGGTCTCCTCATCTTTGTCCTAAATGGTGTATCCTGAATCCTCTGGCTGTGACCCCTGGCACTCGCCATCGGGAACATCCTCCTGCATCTAACCTGTCTAGTCCTTTAAAATTTTATAAGTCTCTGTGCGATTTTCGCCCCTCATTTGTCTGAACTCCAGCAAAAACAATCCTAACCTAGTCAGTCTCTCCTCATATGTCAGTCCTACCATCCCTGGAATCAGTCTGGTAAACCTCTGCTGCACTCCCTCAAGAGCAAGAACATCCTTCCTCAGAAAATGAGACCAAAACTGCACACACTATTCTAGTTATGGACTCACTGAGGCCCTGTATAACTGCAGTAACACATACCTGCTCCTGCACACGCAACATCTCGTAATGAAGGCCAACATACCATTTGCCTTTTTTATCACCTGCTGCACTTGCATGCATTCCTTCAGCAACTGGTACACAAGGACACTCTGCTCCCACTGCACACTCTCCTCTCCCAATTTGCAGTCATCCACTCTTCCATGGATGTGCAGGTAGATATGCCCTGCTCCTGTTGCAGCACTTTTTGCTACAAGAGAGTGGGTGGTGTATCAGGGAACGCTGTGCAATGTGTTTGTCTAATATAGCTGTCTTTATTAAATAGCTAGCAGTGTGTGCAGCCTAAGAGATGTGGATGGAGGTCCAGCTGCAGAGCCAAGTATATGGGGATGAGGTGAACCTTAAGGAGCTTTAGGATCATGATTGCTTGACATATTCATAGATGAGGATATGCCTGCATTGATTTCAGCTGTTGCTAGATATGGCATTTGATGATGCATTCCCTAACCTCTATTAGTAATACAGGGTTATTGAACTCAATGTAGCACTGTGTTCAGGTCCTTTTGGACTTGACTTCTGGCATTTACTTCCCTTGGCTATCTCTTCGCTCTGTCTTTTGACTGTGTTTGCGGGGCACTTCTTTCTGACCCCTTGTAGTTACAGGAAATATCTCTTTCTGTCTACCTGCTTCACCACAGAATCCAGTGCAGTGAGGAAGAGTCTGTGCTGTCCACTGCTGTGCTATCTTTGTTCATTCCCAGCTCAGATTCTTTTCCACTCGAGCACGTGTTCTAGGCACATGGGCCAGGTTTGTGCTGCTGAAGCAGGTAGCTCAAGACAGGAATATTTGGCTTGAAAAGCACTCTGAATCATGCAGTTTTCAAAGCGGGGTGTTGGAGGGGTGTGGTGGTGTTGAAGAGACAAGGAATGAGATGTGGGTGCAATGTAGTGTTTTCACCTGTGGGCAGTGAAGACCAGGATTTGAGTTGCACCAGCTCCAGAGAGATATCATAGGTTGATGAGAGCAGATAAATGAAGGAGAGTGGGGATTTAAAAAAAAATTATGAGAATATTTATGGACCTTATCCAAGTTTTTTTCATTAATTCACAACTCCCATGCTATTGATTGAGGTTTCTGCAACACCAGAAGGGTCTCACTGAATTCTGCCTTCAGTTCAAACGGTTGTGCTCAGTTAGGGTTTCCATACCCCACCCACTCCTTTCTGTTGAGAAAGCGGTACAGGACCTCCTTGCTTGGCCCCCTCCCACCATTTTTGCAGGTCTAAAGAGTAAACCTGACGGTGTGAAGGTCCAGTCTAATGCATTACATTGCTCCCTTCCAGAGGTGTAGGCTACTTTTATGCTCCCCCGTTGCTGCCTTCAGCCAACGAATGGCACTATTCTTCTTGGTAGCTGCACATGTCATTCAAATAAGCACAAAGTTGGCTTATCTGCGTCACAATCTCTGAGCATAGGATAATCCTCACATCCATTTTTAGTGGTTTTGCAATTCTCTTCACCCGTAAATTTTAAAAGTTGCTCATCAGGCTGTAGTAACCCCAGTTAAATACTGTGGGAAATGAATTTGTTGCACTCCCTTAGTAACAAGTGTTGTGGTTACCAGGGATACAGATATTCTGGCCTTCAGCCCGTGTGACCCAAGGGATGAGGCTGAAGTACTGGAAAGTGCTGGCTTTGGTTACATTTGGATTAAGTCTTGAGTGTGATTTCTGGGGACATTATGTTTATGGATGAAATCAACTGGAAGCTATCTTGCCTCTTCCTAAAAGAATGCACTCAGTCAGGAGAACAGTGGATTCTGAACATATGAGTGATAGGAGCAGCTGAAATTGAACCATAAGTCAGATATTACAACACTGACTTTCTGGCTAAGAACATAGCTGAACTCTACTGGGGGGAAAATATACTGAGCTCATTGAGTGTGGAGTCTCCTGAGAAGCGAGGTGAAAAAGCTTTGCATTGAATTTACAGAAACTAGGAAGTCATCTGATGCACCAGGTCTGAGCTACTATTGCCTCCTCAGCAATTGTGAACTTATTTTCCTTTGTCCTTTTATGATATTCCTTTCCAAGGACACACCAAATTCACTGCTAATTGATGTAGACTGCCTCAGTAGCAACTGTGATAAACTGTTTCATAATTGGTGGGAAGACTAGTTCTCTTTGTTTCTTCCAGAGGGGGCCCCTTCAGTCTGCGTCCCTTTATTATCAAATGTTCCACCAGCACAGCCTGTTGTCAGCAAATTATCCTTTCAAAACATTTTCACGATTGTAAAACTTGCTTAGATGCCACCTTTGGTGATCCAATAGGCTAAAACAAAGCCAGAATTTTGAGACCTGTTTTGATATACCTAACATTGCATTTGTTTCTTATGTGCATTCAGTTTAATTTTGATTTGTTTTTATTCACTGCCACAGACGCCCAGTTGCTTTCTTTACAGTCTTTTTCAGTTGAGCTCCTCTCTGATGCATATACATTGACGTAGGAGCAGGAGTTAACTATTTGGCCCTCAACCCTGCTCCATCATTCAGCAAGATAATGGTTAATCTGTTTGTATGATCAATTTTGCAATCCCATATATTTCTTATCAGACTTACAAATAATAAGCATGAGCTTGCTTCGCCTTTCAACAAGATCATGGCTGATTTGATTGTAACTTCTGATTTTGAATGAGTGGCATATGAGCTTTCCATTTGACTGAAAGGATTTAATGAATAACTTGTAGATGGTTATGTAGCCAAGGTGATTTTTCTTTCTTAAAACAGTCTGAGAGAGAGTGGAAGTAAATGGAAATTGGTTTACATTGGGAGAGTTTGAGTGAACAAGTAAACTGTGTAATGCATTAAGCTTTCAGATAGAAGAATCTGGAATTTTCTGTTTGAGTTGAGGAGAAGACCATAAGACATAGGAACAGAAGCAGGCTATTCTGCCTATTGGGTCTGCTGTGCCATTCAATGAGATCATGGCTGATCTAATATTCCTCAACTCCAATTTCTTGCATGTTCCCCATACCTTTTGATTCCCTTACTGTTTAAAACTTTATCTAATTTCACCTTGAATATAGTTAATGATCCAGCCTCAGCTGCCTTCTGTGGTATGAATTCCACACATTTACTACCCTCTTGAGGGAAACCAATTCCTCCTCATCTCTGTCTTAAATGTGTGACCCCGTATTCAGAGATTATGCCCACAAGGGGAAACAACTGTTCTGGATCTACCCTGTCAATTCCTCCAAGAATCTTGTATGTTTCAGTAAGGTCACCTCTCATTCTTCCATCCTCCAATGAATACAGGCCCAATCTATTCAGTCCGTCCTCATCTTCCAACAAACACGGGCCCAATCTATTCAGTCTGTCCTCATCTTCCAACAAACACAGGCCCAATCTATTCGGTCTGTCCTCATAAAACAATCCGTTCATACCTAGGATCAGCTTAGCAAACCTTCTGTGGACTGTCTCCAATGCCAGTTTATCTCTGTGGATAATGGATCCAAAACTATTCCCAGTATTTCAGCTGTGGTCTGACTTGTGCCTTGTATAGTCTTAGCATGATATCCCTCCTTTTATGCTCAATTCCCAATGCAGTAAATGGCAACATCAATTTGCTTCTCCATCACCCGGTGAAGTTGGATACTGTTTTTTTTGTGATTCATGAATGAGGACACCCAGTCTGTAGCTCTTTGCAATCTTTCTGCATTTAAATAATATTCAGCTCCTTTAATAGCCACACACTAAGACTGTCTATAACCCTCTGCAGTCTCTGTGTAATCCTGACCACTTGTCTTCCATCCTATTTTTATGTCATTTGCAAATGAGAGTACATTCACTTTTCTCATCTAAATTATTAATATATATTGTAAATAATCGTGGCCACAGTACTGATCCATGCAGCATATCAGAGATTGCTATCCTGAAAATGCTCCCCTTATCCTAAACCTCTGGCTTCTATGAGTTAGCCAATCCACTATCCATGCTAATATACTACCTCCAACACTGTGCGCTCCAATCTTACTATGTAGCCTAATGTGTAATACCTTTATCAAACGCCTTCTGAAAATCCAAATGTCTAACATCCACTGCTTCTCCTTTATCTATCCTGCTTGTAACCACCTCAAACAATTCTGGTAAAGTTATTGGGCATGATTTCCCTTCATGAAACCATGCTGACTGTGCTAGATCATGTGATGCATTTCTAAATGCTTTCTGTTGTATCCTTTACAGAAGACTCTACATTTGGTGGAAAAAGTGTTTCTAAAATTTTAGTTGGGGACAGCTTACAGAAGGCTTAGCTGATGCTGGATATATGCTGCTCCCATGGGAAGTAATTTGAAGACTGTTCTGAAAGAGATTATCCTAGTGTAAACAGTTTCAAAGAGCCAGGCCAGAAGCATTTAGCCAAAACCCTGGAGAGGTTATAGGAAGCTGAGAAAGCCCAAGCTGTGTTCTATGAAGGTTCCTGAAAGAGGCTATTGGAGTCCCTAGAAGGTGTATTGAAGTCCCAATTAAATTAAGTCATGTGGTGTGTGGTGTGAAATACAAAGGAGCTCTCTGGGCGGCGCGGTGGCACAGTGGTTAGCACTGCTGCCTCATAGCGCCTGAGACCCGGGTTCAATTCCCGACTTAGGCGACTGACTGTGTGGAGTTTGCACGTTCTCCCCGTGTCTGCGTGGGTTTCCTCCGGGTGCTCCGGTTTCCTTCCACAGTCCAAAGATGTGCGGGTCAGATGAATTGGCCATGCTAAGTTGCCCGTAGTGTTAGGTAAGGAGTAAATGTAGGGGTATGGGTGGGTTGTGCTTTGGCGGATCGGTGTGGACTTGTTGGGCCGAAGGGCCTGTTTCCACACTGTAAGTAATCTAATCTAATCTCTCTGGTGTGAGTCATGGAGTCATAGAGATGTATAGCATGGAGACAGACCTCTTGGCCCAACTCATTCATACCAACCAGATATCCTAATCTAGTCCCATCTGCCAGCACTTGGCCCGTATCCCTCTAAACCCTTCCTGATTAGATTACTTAGTGTGGAAACAGACCCTTTGGCTCAAGTCCACACCGACCCTCCGAAGAGCAACCCACCCAGACCCATTCCCCTACATTTATCCCTTCGCCTAACACTATGGGCAATCTAACCCAAAAAATTGGCCAATTTTCACCTCATGTGCACATTTTTGGACTGTGGGAGAAAACTGGAGCACCCGGAGAAAACCCACGCAGACACTGGGGGAATGTGCAAACTCCACACAGACAGTTGCCTGAGGCAGGAATTGAACCCAGTTCTCTAGCGCCGTGAGGCAGCAGTGCTAACCATTGTGCCACTCTGCTGCCCATATCCATCCAGTTGCCTTTTGAATGTTATAATTGTACCAGCCTCCACCACTTCCTCTGGCATCTCATTCCATACACGCACCACCCTCTGTGTGAAAATGTTGCCCCTTAGGTCTCTTTTAAATCTTTCCTCTCTTACCTGAAACCTATGTCCTCTAGTTCTGGACTCCCCCATCCTAAGTAGTGTTTTTGGGAGTAATGGGATTGCATTTTGTGTGTTTTAAAATATTTAAGTTTGTATTATATAGTTTGGTTCATTAAATTTTATCTTCATTTCTTCTGCTTATTAACCTTCTGTTTCACTGTTAAACATAATCTGCAGCATTGCATGTTTTTATTTCTGTGAAAGATCACTTTGGTAAAACAAAAAAAAATCAAAACCTTATTTCTCTAGCAAGGTTTCAGTCTGGGGTCTGACTTGTCCAGGTACTGCATCAGCTCACTATCTCCGTAGAAATGGATGGCAAGAAGACCATGCCAGCATGGTTTTTGTGGAGATTGTCCCAAAGATACAGATCACGTTTTCCCCAGTGCCCTGTCCCACGAAGCAAAAGCACTTCTCCCACCATGTGAACATAGGAATTAGAAGCTGGACAAGGCTGTGCAACCCCTCTAGCCTGATGTGTCATTCAATAGATCATTGCTGACCTCATGTTCTCAAATCCTTATTTTAGTCTATTACTGATAATCTTTTATCCCCTTGCTTAACAAGAGTCTGTCTAGTTCTGCAATCAAAAATTTTCAAGGAGTTTGCTTCCACCACATTTTTAGAAAGACAGTTCCAAAGGCACTCAATCCCCAGAAAGAGTAAAATCACCAGTTCCCTTTATTACATGGATGATTTCTGATTTTAAAACGATGGATCTTAGTTTGAGATTCTCCCTCAAGAGGAAGCATTTCCATATCTATCATGTCAGGGCCTCTGAGTGGGGACCTCAGTCATCTCTTACTCTCCAAAGACACTGCAGACAAAAGCTTAACCTTTCCAACCACCACCCTCCAGGCATTTGACAATTAAGCTTTCTCCCCATAGTAATTTTAAGCCACTTTCAAAGATCATTATAATTTTGCAACAGGATTTCTCAGGCTTTCAGCTCTACTGGGACTCATTGTTTACAGTACTTCCAAATGTATAGCATGGAAATGTCGGCCTTAATTTTATCCTGTAAATTTTAGAATGGGCGTCATCTTCTAACTCAGAGACAATGCTAACAACAGTCTCTAATAAATGTATTAAACTTGACACAAACTGCATGGCTTGTGTTGATAACCTGAAATTTGGGTTCCTGCTGGTACTGTAAATTACTTCACGCAATTTCGAACTTCTGAACATAGTCATGATCATTGGACGGAGATTGTGAGATAAATGCACTTGATTAAAGAGCAATGCACTGGAAAGCTTTGCTGAGAATGGGCCTGGAGGTTTGCTCCTGAGTCAGATACTGGGAGTCAGGATTCCACAAATTGTTCTCAGTGTTAGGCTGTCTCAGCCTCTTAGCATACACCCATTCCTTGCCCAATCCATGCTCATTCCTGCCACCTTAATGTCCAAAGCATGTCCTCATCAACCATCTTTCTGAGATGATAAGAGGATTGATGAGGACCAAACGATGGGCGCAATCTGTGTCGACTTCAGTTAGGCATTCGACAAGGTTCCTCATGGTAGACTAGTTAGCAAGGTTAGATCTCATGGAATACAGGAAGAACCAGCCATTTGGATACAGAACTGGCTTAAAGGTAGGAGACAGAAGGTGGTAATGGAGGGTTGTTTTTCAGATTGGAGGCCTGTGACCAGTGGTGTGCATTAAGGATCGGTGCTGGGTCCACTGCTTTTCTTCTTTTATATAAATGATTTGGATGTGAACATAAGAGGTATAGTTAGTAAGTTTGCAGATGACACCAAAATTGGAGGTGTAGTGGACAGCAAAGACAGTCATCTCAGAGTACAATGGGATGTTGATCAGATGGGCAAACGGGCAGAGGAGTGGCAGATGGAGTTTAATTTAGATAAATGTGAGGTGCTACATTTTGGAAAGGCAAATTAGGGCAGGACTTATATATTTAATGGTAATGTCCTGGGGAATGTTGCTCGACAAAGAGACCTTGGACTATTCATTAGCTCCTTGAAAGTGGAGTCGCAGTTAGATAGGATAATGAAGAAAGTGTTTGGTATGCTTTCCTTTATTGGACAGAGCTTGATTATCGGAGTTGGGAAGTCACATTGGTTAGGCCACTTTTCGAATATTGTGTGCAATTCTGGGTCTCCCTCCTATCAGGAGAGATGTTGTGAAACTTGAAAGAGTTCAGAAAAAAATTCGAAGGATGTTGCCTGGGTTGGAGGATTTGAGCTACAGGGAGAGGCTGAATAGGCTGGGGCTGTTTTCCCTGGAGCATCGGAAGTTGAGGGCTGATCTTTGAGAGATTTCTAAAATCGTGAGGAGCACGGATAGCGTAAATTGACATGGTCTTTTCCCTGGGGTGGGAGAGTACAGAACCAGAGGGCATTGGTTTAAGGTGAGTGGGAAAATTTAAAAGGGACCAAAGGGGCAACTTTTTCATGCAGAGGGTGGTGCATGTATGGAATGAGCTGCCAGAGAAAGTGGTGAAGGATGGTATATTTACAACTTTTAAAAGGTATCTAGATGGGTATATGAATAGGAAGGGTTTAGAGGGATATGTGCCAAGTGCAGGCAAATGGGACTAGATTAGGTTAGCATACCTGGTCGGCATGGACGAATTGGACTGAAACATCTGTTTCCATGCTGTACATCTCTATGACTCTATCTTGGTCCTTACAACCCCCATGTCAACTTTTATCAAATGCGCAAACTTCATTTGTCTTTAAGGATTGAAAGTCCTTGGAGTAATTGAGCGGGAGTCTGTTGTTTATCTATTTTGTGCATTGGACGGAGAAGAGGGAGGGATTTTGCAAAGGCAGAGGGAGAAAGACTGTTTTGGAGCCCCAGATAAGTGAGACAGAAGTACAGCATTGTTTGTGTCTTGATTTCTTTCAATGCCTCTCCACAATTCTTTCCTATTTTAATATAAATCTTAAAACCTACTTCTTTGTCCAAGGTTTTGGTAGTCTGCCTTAGGCCTTGTCTAATTTTGTTTGATAATCCTCCATTAAAGTGCTTTGAAGCACCTTACTATGCTAAAGGTATTGTTCTAGATGTGGAATAGGTATATTGTTTATATTTGCATGTTAATTGTTTCCAGGTTGGAGAACAGTTAAATAAATCAATTGTCATAGTTATATGTGTGTGCAAGTTTCGTGTGTAGGTTTAAGACCGTTTTAAACAAAAAGGAAGAAATAATTGGACTGAAGGGGTAATTGTTGGGGAAATGACAGTAGCGAGTGGAGAGTGGGGTGCTGGAAAAGCATAGCAGGTCAGGCAGCAGCTGAGGAGCAGGAGAATTTGATGTTTTGGGCAAAATCCCTTCATCAGGAATCTGACAGTAGTGAGCCAAGTATTTGAATGCAACAAGAAATCATATTTTTAATTGGAATGCTGCCATCTGAAATATTGTGTGCTAAATAAAGTTTTGGTGTGGCTGTCATTTGGGGTATGAATCTGCCAGTACTTAGTCAAGTATAACTTGACAAAACTAATATTTACTTCTCAAATGTGGGCTAAATGACAAATTTACTTTTCAAACGTGGGCTTAATCGTACATTTTAACTGATTATTAAATTGAAATACTTTAAGCCGTGTTAAATTGGTTAGTACTTTTTGCTATGCTAACTTTAAAACCAGTGCCCTTTTTCTGTCCCTCTGCTTGGATCCATTTCAGTGATTTTTTGGATCAGTGTTATTTTTTTCTGAATTAGTTTTTGACTTAAATATGTATTTTGCAGATTGAGATACGCCCTTCCCAGCTGTTGCAGCTGTTTATCTCAGCTGTAGGAAAAGGACATTTTATTTCTTTGTTTCCATGATGTTTAAATAAGCAATATTTTCTTTTGTTTAGTAACAGGAAGTGGCTAAATTTCCGTCTACAGTAGATTTGACTTCAGATTTTTTAAAAGAAATTCTGCCAAAATTATCCTCATTTATCTACAGGTACACTTGTTCAGCCTTTCATTTTAAAGCTAATCACTCCATATATAATCAATATTAGCACTATTGTTGAAAATTGTCAATACTTTTGAAATCATGATGTGGGAATGAATTGCAGTTTATTTTTGTGAATAACGTGGTGTATTTATTAGATGAATACAGTAAGGATTAGAAAATGAGACGTTGGAAGGTGGGAGATGTCTGAGGAATGGGCTACTGGGCTCACTTTTAAAGTTTCTCTCTCAGTGGGTCTAAGAAAGGTTCTTGTCTCACATCATGCGCTCAGGCCTTTGTTTTTACTGCACTATTGTAAAAGTGGGACTGCAATCCTTACTCTGATTTTGGGGAAGTGGTCAGTAAAAGGTCAGGGGATGAGTGAGTTGGAATATTGGAGGCGAGGGTAGGGAGTGTTGGATTGAGTAGTTGGAATGTGTCTTTGGTTGAAGGTCTTGAGGCAGGGTTGGGGAGAGGTTGGACTGGTTCAGTTTTGACAAGGTAAGTGGGTTGACGAGACTGATGCAATGGATGAAGCAGGGAGATAAAAAGGCACCTACTTCCTAGCTCAAGCGATCAACCTTCTGCTGTAAATTGGTATGTTCGTGTGGATATACATTCACACTTGAAATTATAGGTGTGACTTGATCTCATTTGTTGTATGTGGTACTGTACTTTACTTAGATCACATGGCATTCTGGGAGAGATTACTCATTAGATACAAAATTGACTTGATGGTAGGAGGCAGAGGGTGCAAGAGATTGTTTTTCAGATCAAAGGCTTTGACCAGCATTGTTCCACAGGGAATGGTACTGGGTGCACTGTTATTGGTCATTTATATGAATGATTTAGATGAGAATATGGGAAGCATTGTTAGTAAATTTGCGAATTTTGGTATAGTCAACAGTAAGGAACATTATCTAAGATTACAAAGGGATCTTGATCGATTGGGCCAATGGACCGAAGAGTGGCAGAGGGATTTTAATTTGGATAAATGTAAAGAGTTGCATTTTGGTAAGATGACCAAGGGCAGGACATATGCAGTTAATGGTAGGGACCTGGGGAATGTTGTCAAACAGAGAGACCTAGGGGTTCATGCACATAGTTCATCAAAAGTAGTGTCACACACAGACAGGGTGTTGAGAACACTTTTTGTGTTTGGAACACTTACCTTCATTGCTCAGACCATTGAATATTGGAGTTGGGAAGTCATGCTAAGGTTGTACAGGACACTGATGAGGCTTCTTTTGGAATACTGGATGCGGTTCTGGTTACTGTGCTATATGTAGGATATTACTTAACCAGAGAGGGTGGAGAAAGGATTTACAAGGATTTTACAAGGATTGAAGGGTTTGAGTTATAAGGAGAGGATGGATAGTCTGAGACTTCTTTCACTGGACTGTCGGAGGCTGAAGGATGAATCCAGAGGTTTATAAAATCATGAGGGCCATAGATAAAGTGAATAACTTTTCCCTAGGGTTGGGGAGTTCAAAACTAGGGGCATATTTTTAAGGTGAGAGGAAAAAGATTTAAAAGTGACATGAAGGGCAACTTTTTGTCTTTGTATGTGGACTGAATTGCCAGAGGAAGTGGTAGATGCAGGTACAGTTACAATATTTAAGTGACATTTGGATAGGTACATAAATGGGAAACGTTTAGAAGGATATGGGCCAAGTGCAGGCAGGTTGGACTAATTTAGTTTGGGAAACTTGGTAAGCATGGATGAGTTGGACTGAAAGGTTTGTTTCTGTCCTCTGTGACTCTGAGGTGTGAAGGGATGTAGGCTTGGAGATGAGGTAGATTTCCTCATATTGTTGCCAGATACTTCTAAGAATTTGTGATTATCTCATTTTGTAGATTTTAGGTAAAACACTCTAAAATTGTGTGGAGTAATGTTATTGTACAAAATCTTAATGTACGTGATGTGCTTGTGTCATATTTCCTCTCAGCTATTTTAGCTGAGGCTTGAAGTTTGTTTCAGTAGTGAGTTTGTTTCAATATCAGCTGTATTCAGCATCTGAATGATATGATGGCCCAGCAACTTGCATGCTTAAAATGCATTTGAATGTAAAATTCTTTAACAAGTTCACTCACATTTGTGTAGTGTAGTATTTTATCTCCATCCCTGTTTTCTGTGTTATTTGTTCCTCATTTTAATTGAAACCACTAAAACATTAGAGAGAAAAGGATGTCTAAAAGTTAGTGAAATGTTTCCAAAGGGGTAAATGATTTTGTTGTTGTTCATGTGACAATCACCTTCATGAGAGCATATGAAGATGCAGAACAATCAGCCTGCTGGTAGAGCAGAATTACAGACATCCCGAGTTGGAGAAATAGGGAGAAGTGAAGTTCAGGGTCTGGCTTTTCTGTGGGGTAAAAACAATGACTGCAGATGCTGGAAACCAGATTCTGGATCAGTGGTGCTGGAAGAGCACAGCAGTTCAGGCAGCATCCAAAGTGCAGCGAAATCGACGTTTCGGGCAAAAGCCCTTCATCAGGAATGAAGGCAGTGAGCCTGAAGCATGGACAGATAAGCTAGAGGAGGGTAGGGGTGGGGAGAAAGTAGCAGAGAGTATAATTGGGTGAGTGGGGGAGGGGATGAAGGTGATAGGTCAGGGAGGAGAGGGTGGAGTGGATAGGTGGAAAAGGAGCTCGGCAGGTCGGACAAGTCCGGACAAGTCATGGGGATGGTGCTGAGCTGGAAGTTTGGAACTTGGGTGAGGTGGGGGAAGGGGAAATGAGGAAACTGTTGAAGTCCACATTGATGCCCTGGGGTTGAAGTGTTCCGAGGCGGAAGATGAGGCGTTCTTCCTCCAGGCGTCTGATAGTGAGGGAGCAGCGGTGAAGGAGGCCCAGGACCTCCATGTCCTCGGCAGAGTGGGAGGGAGAGTTGAAATGTTGGGCCACGGGGCGGTGTGGTTGATTGGTGCGGGTGTCTCGGAGATGTTCCTTAAAGCGCTCTGCTAGGAGGCGCCCAGTCTCCCCAATGTAGAGGAGAACCGCATCGGGAGCAACGGATACAATAAATGATATTGGTGGATGTGCAGGTAAAACTTTGATGGATGTGGAAGGCTCCTTTAGGGCCGTGGATAGAGGTGAGGGAGGAGGTGTGGGCACAGGTTTTACAGTTCCTGTGGTGGCAGGGGAAGTGCAAGGATGGGAGGGTGGGTTGTAGGGGGGTGTGGACCTGACCAGGTAGTCACAGAGGGAACGGTCTTTGCGGAAGGCGGAAAGGGGTGGGGAGGGAAATATATCCCTGGTGGTGGGGTCTCCCCCTCCCACTCTGCCGAGGATATGGAGGTCCTGGGCCTCCTTCACCGCCGCTCCCTCACCACCAGACGCCTAGAGGAAGAACACCTCATCTTCTGCCTCGGAACACTTCAACCCCAGGGCATCAATGTGGACTTCACCAGTTTCCTCATTTCCCCTTCCCCCACCTCACCCTAGTTCCAAACTTCCAGCTCAGCACTGTCCCTATGATTTGTCCGGACTTGTCCTACCTGCCTAACTTGTTTTCTACCTATCCACTCCACCCTCTCTTCCCTGACCTATCACCTTCATCCCCTCCCCCACTCACCCATTGTACTCTATGCTACTTTCTCCCCACCCCTACCCTCCTCTAGCTTATCTCTCCATGCTTCAGGCTCACTGCCTTTATTCCTGATGAAGGGCTTTTGCTGCACGTCGATTTTGCTGCACTTTGTCTGAACTGCTGTGCTCTTCCAGCACCACTAATCCAGAATCTGGCTTTTCTGTGTTGACTGATCTCAACCATGGCAGTGTTGGTGAACTTAACTGAAACATCATTGAGCTTATTCCTCTGGTCATGTGTAGTGATCAGCAATGTAAGTGTGCTGTTTGAACAAGACTGAACATGAATGTGGAGAAAGGCTTCCTGAAGAAGGGCTTATGCTCGAAACGTCGATTCTCTTGCTCCTTGGATGCTGCCTGACCAGCAACACATTTTTCAGCTCTGAACATGAATGTGGTCTAGTTCCCAGTTGATGGTCTACAGATACTATAATCACCACTCTCTCAATTCAAGTTCTGTTTTGCTATTAGATTAGATTAGATTAGACTTACAGTGTGGAAACAGGCCCTTCGGCCCAACAAGTCCACACCGATCCGCCGAAGCGAAACCCACCCATACCCCTACATTTACCCCTTACCTAACACTACAGGCAATTTAGCATGGCCAATTCACCTGACCTGCACATCTTTGGACTGTGGGAGGAAACCGGAGCACCCGGAGGAAACCCACGCAGACACGGGGAGAACGTGCAAACTCCACACAGTCAGTCACCTGAGTCGGGAATTGAACCCGGGTCTCAGGTGCTGTGAGGCAGCAGTGCTAACCACTGTGCCACCGTGCCATTTGTTCGGATATGTTTGATTAATGAATTGGACAGATTGTTATGAGATTTTCCAGACCATGTTAATTTTTTATTAAAACACTGCAATGACAGTTTGACAATTCTTTGAATCTGTGGAGTTGGAGGCTGGGTCTCGGAGCTGAAGTAGATCCGAGGAATCCTTTTTCTGTTCAACAATCTAGGATGCACTTAAACTAATCCATCAGGAAGATTGTAAATACTTTTAACAATGGATGTAATGGTAACGTAAACATGGAAGCTCAAAATGTATCACAGCTAAAAGGATAATTGACACCCAACCAGCGCCCAGTCAAACAAAAAGTGACATCATTCACTGTCAATTTAAAATGAAGAGTGAAGAATTTTCTCCAGGTTGTTATGGAAGTGTGGGAGATCCCAAAGAGAAGAATTCTTTCTTTTCTCTTCCACTGATTCCCAGTTCTGATTCATTTGAAATGGATAAAATTTCATGCGAGGGAAATCAGCAAAATTCTGATTTTTCGTATGTTCTGAGAATCTTCCTGGGAGGATTTGAAAATGAGTAACTATCGAGTTTTAAGATGAAATAGATTTTCACAAACTTAAAAGGGAAAATCACAGACTGCAGGCATTTTTCAAAATTTTATTAAGACCACACATTGATACTGTTACTCAGGGTGATTGGGAATAACAAATGAGTTGTTCTTTTCTCCCTAAGGATCTAGAACTCTCATAGGAAAGGTGAATAGAATGTCTTTTCTTGCTGAGTTATACATGGAGCTACCTTCAAAGGAAGGAGACAAGATAGAAAGTTTACTTAGTAGCTCTTCAAAGACCGAGGGATTGGTGAGGAAACCGTATCTTGCTGTGGGGTCGAGAAGTGCATAATGATCCACTAGTGCAATCCAGTTACTTGAAGGAAAAGTTTCAGGGCTTTTACTGGAGAGATTGGAAATGCTGGATGAGAGTTTACATGAGGTAAAATGATCCTTTCATATCGGGAAGTGTGATGTTTTCCTTGTTTTGACTTACTATGTAATGACATTTGCAGCCATTGAAGTGAATCTCATCACAACTTACGTACTGCTTGCTCACTCATTGTGAAATTAAGCTGCAAACGAATCTGTGTCAAGTCTTATTTCACTACTTTTTTCCTGAGAAGAGGTGAAGAAAGATGGGAATATCTGGTTACAGTCGCAAGGGGATGTGATTGTTATGAGTGTAGGTTACACCATTGTGCAAGTAGATATGCAGAAGTGTTGAGTTAGCTCCTGTGAAAAGGAAGAACTGGTGCCACTGTTCTTTTGAATAGGTATGCAGTGGTCCCATTGTTGAATTTGTAACCGGTTCTTAGTTGAGAAGTATCATGCTGCAATTGCAATGAGAGGTGGTGTTCCAGTTGGAATGCGTCAGGTATTTGGCTCCAATGTTTCCGAGCCATGTATTTTGAACAGTGGCAGCTGCAGCTAAGTGGGAGGAGTACAGGATGAAAAATTGGAACATATGGGTTTCTTTGATATCCCATAGTTGCTAACCATAAGACATTTTTAAAAACCAGTTTCTGTAGGTTTTGCTGCCAAACACGCAGCTGGGTTGACAGGCCTAGCTGGCAGTAAGGCAGGAAAGCCTATTCCACAACTATACATTGGAACAGAGCGGTTACGAGGATAGACAGCGATAGTGGTCAGGAGCTAAGTTTCTTGATCTGGTTGATGTTGGGAAAAAGATTGTCCAGCCCTGCCTTCAGTGAGAGGGAGCTGAGATGTAGGTAGACCCCAATTATAGGGCTGGTAAGCATGCAAGCAGCGACTGGAGATGAATCATTTGCGCTTGTCCTGGCCCACATGTAGCACTCTAAAGACACCTATATTTTGGATCCAGTCCTTTTTGCCTCCCAGTGAAATGGGTTATGCGATAAAAGTGCATTAAAACTGGATACACGAAACCTCCTTAAAAGCTGTTTGATACTTGGAGGTAGGATTTGTTGACCCCTTTTTTTGTCATGGTTGAACCCAGAAATTGATGAATTTGATGTGGATTATTTTGAAATGTTAGATATTGATCTCTGTAACTGATCCAAACTCACCCTAACTTGCAGGTTAAAATCACTCCCATTCATTTTCAGTACAGTCCACTAAAAATATACTCAAGACAGTAGTTGATACACTTCACTGGAGCTTTGCAGTGGAACATTATGGTGATACATTGTAAAATGATTCTGTTGAATGTCAGCACTAAGCATTTTGAACACTGATGTACAGATGCATTTATGAATGACGACTGAAAGGAGGAACCTTACATGATATCTGATGGATTGGAGAAATTGTTTCAATAAGGCATCTATAAAAGATTTTAAAAAACTTAAGCTATTTCAAAATCAAAAATTCTGATAAGTGTGAGGTTCTGCAGTTTGGAAAGGCAAATCAGGGCAGGACCTATAAACTTAGGAGTAAGGCCCTGGGGTGTGTTCCTGAACAGATACCTTGGAATGCAGATTCATAGTTCCTTGAAAATGGAGTTACAGGTGGATAGGATAGAGAGGAAGGCATTTGGTATGTTTTTCTTTATTGGTCAGAGCACCGGGTATAGGAGTTGGGAGGTCATGTTGTGGCTGTATAGGATATTGGTTAGGCCACCTTTGGAATACTGTGTGCAATTCTCGTCTCTCTCCCATTGGAAATTCAGAAAAGATTTAGAAGATTGTTGCCAGGGTTAGAGGATTTAAGCTACAGGGAGAGGCTGAATAAGCTTGGGCTGTTTTCCCTGGAGTGTTGGAGGCTGAGGGGTGACCTTATAGAGGTTTATAAAAACATGAGGGGCGTGGATAAGGTAAATAGACAGAGTCTTTTCCCTGGGTGAGAGAGTCCAGAACGAGAAGGCATAGGTTTAGGGTGAGAGACCTAAGGGGCAATTTTTTCATGCAGAGCGTGGTACGTGTATGAAATGAGCTGTTAGAGGAAGTGGTTGAGTCTGGTACAATTACAACATTTAAAAGGCATCTGGATGGGTATATGAATAGGAAGGGTTTAGAGGAATATGGGCCAAGTGCTGGCAAATGGGACTAAATTAGGTTAGGATATCTGGTCGGCATGGATGAGTTGGACTGAAGAATCTATTTCCATACTGTACATCTCTATGGCTCAATATGATGAATATGCATCACCACCCAGGCTCACTGAACGTCTGTTCATGGGATCAATCCTGTTAGCTAAAAATGAGAATCACGTGTGTTCACAAAGCCAAATATATACATAATATATAGGAGTTGTGTACATGGGGTTAAACGTCTTCCCAATTTCTTCAGTAACTTGTCTCCTTTGTGAACAAGCAGTAGTACAGAGTTGTGCAGAGTTGCATTCATATATGTGACTCACCTCTGTCTGTCCTTCTGGTAGCAGCCACCCCTTCCTGGACATGGAGCTGAGCAAAAGGCTGTTGCTTTCTGTTTGTTGAGCACCTCTATTTAATCGAGGAACCACCTCTGCTGTCCTGATTCCAGGACATGCCTGCGCTCACTGGAATATGGTTTGGCTGAATCTCTCGCCAACTTTCCAGCCAACAGGCGAGACTCTAACACCTCAACAGGATTTGCCCCCAGACTCTGTTTTAATTCAAAAATGTCAGCCTTTCCCCTCATCTTTTCAGATGGCAGCTTTCAGTGATAATCCTGCTGTACTTACACCGCTTCTATTTTGTTCCATCACTATGGGTTCAGTGGTTAGCTCCGCTGCCTCACAGCACCAGGGAGCCAGGTTTGATTCTATTCTCGCGAAGCTGTGTGCAGTTTGCAGGTTTTCGCCGTGTCTACATGGGTTTCTTCTGGGTGCTCTGGTTTCCTCCCACAGGCCAAAGGTGTGCAGGTTAGGTAGATTGGTCATGGGAAATTGCTCCATTGTGTCCAGGGATGCAGGAAAGGTAGATTAACCATGGGCGATGTTAGGGTAGGGTAAGAGGATGGGCCTGAGTTGAATGTTCTTTGTGGAGTGGTGTGAATTCGATGGACTGAATGGCCTGCTTCCACACTCTGGGAATTCTGTGAATTTACGTTTACTTTGTAATCTTTTCTGCCTTCCATATAAACTCAGTCTTTGCTTTTGTCCTTGTTCTCTTCTCTGCTGTCCGTGCCCCCCAAAAAAATCCTTTTCCTACCTTTCACTCCTAAGGTATGGTGTCACTTCAATGATTCAACAAAGTGGCTCAAAGGCATTTGGGATAAACAACTAATGCTGGTATTGCAGGCAGAACCTGCCTGTGATGAAAGAATGCTTTTCCAAAACAAAACTCTGAAAGCATCTATATTGCTAACTTTTTCCAATTCTGACATAAATTCTTTCATCTGGAATGTTTGATGTGAATGAACATCATGTACTGCAGTTGTTAGTAACCCCTCAGGAGAGTAAACTTGCTGCGAAATGAGGGAAGGCGGCCGAGACAGAGGTGGGGCTTGCAGATTATAAAATGAAGTCATAAATTATTTCTTACTTGGGGAAGAATGCAGCTAAGTGTCTCTGGAAGGCCTCTGTAAAACAATAGCATTGCAGATTGAGGAAATTTTGGCACAATATCAAAGAGGGCAGATGGGGACCCAGTGGTAATAATCCAAGAAAGGATTAATGACATAAGGAAAAATAACATGGGGTGTTAAAAGCTGCATTTGTGAAAACTGGTTTATCTCTGCAAAAAAGCTGGATGTGTGGATTTTGTACATTAGTATTTTAGAATGGTTCTGAAGGTTAGTAATGGATATTCGCATACTATTTCTCCTATAAGTCAGTCAAGAACATGAAAGACCCTGTTTGACAAGCCTGTTCCATTCACAGAACATGTGTGGGTATGGGTTATCTCATCATGAACTCTACTCAACTTATAACTAATGTGGAAAGGTAATCAAAGATAATGCTACTGCATTATTTTCATCCTTATACATAAACAGTTGCTTCCCGCCTCAGGCAACTGTGTGGCGTTTGCACATTCTCCCACGTCTGTATGGGTTTCCTCCGGGTACTCCGGTTTCCTCCCGCAGGCCAATGATGTGCGGGTTAGGTGGATTGGTCATGGGAAATTGCTCCATTGCACATATATCAATGATTCTTCGCTCTAAGCACCCAAAAGACCTTTCAAAACAGAGGAGGAATTGCTGCCCTGAGGGTAGTGAATCTTTGGAATTTACTGCAAAAGGCTGTAGATGTTGCATCATTCAGTATATTCAAGATAGTGGTAGATTTTTAAACTGTAAGAGAATCAAGGGTTATAGGAAAAGGCAGGAAATTAGAGTTGAGGTTAGCAGATCAGCCACAATCTTTTTGAACAGTGGAGCAGACTAGATGACTGAATGGCCTAATTGTCTTCCTGTATCTTAATGGTCTTACAGATAAAACCATTCTTCTCCCATTCTGTGGTTCACTATTGCTCAATCACAGTCCTTGTCACTCAATAACACTCCTTTTTATGCTCAGCAATACTTTGCCCATCTCTCTCTCTCTCTCTAATTTAATCCTGGGGTTGCATCAATTTTCAAGCATTGAAATAGAGGCATAGAGTAATAGAGATGTACACCATGGACACAGACCCTTAGGTCTAACTTGACCATGCCAAGATATCCTAAATAAGTCCACTCTCATTTGCTAGCATTCGGCCTACATCCACGTAAACCCTGCCTATTAATTGGCCAGATACCTTTCAAATGTTGTACTTGTACCAACCTCCACCACTTCCCCTGGCAGCTGATTGCATACATGCACATCCTCTGTGTGAAAAAAATGCCCCTTGGGTCTCTTTTATATTTTTCCCCTTTCACCCTAAGCCTATGCCCTCTCGTTTTGGACTCCTGGATCCTGGGAAAAAGACCCTAACCATGTCCCTCATAATTTTATAAATCTCTATAAATTCACTCCTCAGGGAAAATAGCCCCAGCCTAGTTGGAAAATGTTTAGGAAGCATTATTCTAAACTATAGAAAGATTTCTCCATTTAACTTTTACAAGGACACAAAATCTTCTGCAGCAGTTATACGTTACATCGTCCTTTAAGTGCACACTTAATTCTCCCAGGCAGAGTCTGAACTTGGTTTCCAAAAGTCTATTTTCTTTTCTATTTCCCAGTCAGGTAATGTCTAACCCTAGAGTTGATTTATGTTCAGAGGGTTATGCTGGAGATTCCTTCATTCTCTTTAGTTAGATGAATCTTTCAGCTTAAATCCTCACATACGCTGCTTCTTCAGTCTCTTCTGCACAGTGACCAGTAGAATCAGCATTATCTTGGTGAAAGGTTGTCTTTATCTTCTGTCCTTTGCCTCTTGGATGGCTCTGGGCTAGCTTGTGTTTGAGAGTTCTGGTGGTCCCATAGAAAGTCTGCAACTCTACATTACAATGGCATTTGATTGGCTTTTCCCTTTGTACAGCTCATATTTATGGCAATGAAAATAACATGGGCCTTCAAGACAAGTCAAAATGCTAGTACTATCCCCAAGATACCCAACTCTCTTCTGTCTTGAAGTTATGTGGATAGTTCAAAAGATAGCTATTTATTAATTTGATATTTGCTTGTGAGACTTGAAGATTAAGAATTTGGAAGTTTGAGGAGTTAGTAAGATTTTACAGATCTTTAAAAATCACAGCAGGAACCGCTGTGGGAGCACTAACCCAATTTCTGACAGATCCAATATTTTGTTTTGGCAAAGGGAAGGAAGCAGGATGTGATTCTCCCAAGGCAGAACTTACTCAGTGTTCAAATGGGTCTCCTTTTGAAAATTGCAGGGGCCTTATCCTGAATTGTGGGAATCCTGAACTGATCAAAACATTAACATTCTTGAAGGGCAGATAAGGTTTGTTTTAAGTGTCATGATTTGAAATCCCCAGTTTGGGAACATTGAGAAGAACAAGATTAAAGTTGATATAGTCTCAGGAAAAAACACCACCTATTAGACTGCATTGATTGCCACGGAGGTTAAAAGTGCATTCATTCGGTTTCACTGGGGTTTTGTGTTGGCATTTACTTAAATGCTTACAATATTGCTATGAATGTTTGGCTGAGTTCTAAAACCTACAATTATCTCAAGCCAGGAAGCACCACATTATAGATCAATTTGAAATCTCGAGGTTCAGAGCATTGCCCCATAAGAGGCTGTGCTCTATAGGCTTGTGATTTCAAATAAACCTGTTGGTCTATAACCTGGTATCGTCTGATTTCTGACCTTGTCCACCCCAGTCCAACACCAGCACCTCCACAACATGGTTACGATGATCTCAGAAGAGGGTTGTGGGTTCACAGTTTAATGGACAGTTTAAGAAGACGATGAAAGGGTTTGTTGTCTTTGTGGGGTGTGGGTAGAGGAATGTTTTCACTATTGAGTGTGTATGAATGAGAACTGTATTAGATTATAAGAATTGTTTTTCATCTGCATATGACTGTTGAGGTCAGACCATGGTGGATACGGTGTGAGTAGATAAGGAGGTGTCATGGGGGTAGGGGGATCATGTAAATTGGCATGGAAGGGCTATGTGCATTGAGGGCAATGGAAAGTTGACACAGAATAACCATGGAAGGATGCTGGATATGTGAGGGGTGAAGATTTGAGGGCCAAATTCTAAAACAACTGGAATTAAGTCCCAGCGAACAAGTGGTCATCCAACCCTACAGATAGTGTGATCAACTTATTGGGTTGGGTCCAATCACTGTCTCCCTGGAACAAACATTGGGTCAAATGGGGCCAACAAACAGGCTTTTCTGCTAAATCAGATGAGCTACCTGCCTCCTTAGATATCCAAACCTAATAGTTTATTCATGGTCAGTATAACTGCCCTTACTATTAACTCGAAATATGAACATTTAGCACCTTCTTCCCCATCAGACAACTAGGCGTCACAACGCCCCCTTAGTTTTTAACAGCAAAGCCACCAAGTTTTCTTGTCAGTTAGAATCAGAACAGGTCTCATGATCAATTTTATTCCTCCTTTTTACTTTAGAGACTACCAAAATATGACAGTCATATAGACCTCCTATTTGTAACAGGAAGCAACAACAATTTAGCTTTATTAGCAAGATGTATGTTACTGCTGATTTTTGTTTGGTTAACATTGGTGTGTATTAACATTTCAGAAAATCATAGTGATTTTATTACATAGGATATTTCAATTACATATGTTCTCTTGTGTTGTACTTGTTTATAATTTGAGAATTTCCATACTTTTTCTAGTGTAGGTTAATATTTGTGATATTTAATCTAAAAAGACACATTTATTTATTTCCTTTAATAGTGAAAAAAAGCAGCTAAATACTTATCTCCATAAAGCATACAGTCAAAAGTTGGTCAGGCTGTGTGACGCCAGCTAATAAGGTCTCTGGCATATTTTTATATATAAGCTTACCACAACTTGGACAACATAAACTTGCATGCTTGTGGCTATTGTGTACTTTTCCATTATTGACTCTGTTTATTTTTGTGCAAATTGAATATTTTGACTGCTGCTTTCTGGTTTGAAACTTTAGAAAAAAAGACCTGTTCTGAAAAAGATGATTGGCTTAAATTTGGTTTTCAGAACATAAAATCAGTGAATGCATTCTCAAAATTATAGATTAGTAGGCAGTGGAAGGTCTGTATGTTTAGGAAGTCCCTACATTACGTCAAGACGTTTAGTAAATTTATTTTCAGGGATGAGCTGGCTGCATGTCTTTCTGCCTTGTCCTGCTTTACCCCATAAAACTAGTGGAAGATCAAAACAGAAGACAGACTTGGGTGACTCTTGCCACAACACCATTTAGTAGTCAGAGTTGTGCAGCTGCAAATTTGTACCAGAGCAGATTTAAAATGTTCTGTTGTTGTGTGTAGCCCTTTCTTTTAGCACACAGTATCTTTGATAGTGTTTTTGGGTGGTTGCCAATGTACTATTAGTTATAGAGCAAGGACAGAACACCACCTTTCAGTTTACTAAAAGTTCAGTTCGGAACAAATGGTTTGGAGACAGTGCCTGAGTGAGATGTGGCCAAAGTGGTGAATTTGATTCATGTGGGAATTCGGTGCATTGGCAGAAACACATGCTCTATCTCAGGTTTGCGGCAAGTAAAAGTATTAGATTTATTGGTTGAAATAATGTTTTATTAATTTTTGGATTTCTTTATATAAGCCCTATTGAGCTTCTCTCCATTCTCCTTGCGCTCAGACCAGCAACTTTGTCTTAATGTCAGATAAGGAGAAATTGAGGACTGCAGATGCTGGAGATCAAAGCTGAAAACGTGTTGCTGGAAAAGCGCAGCAGATCAGGCAGCATCCTAGGAGCAGGAGAGTCGACGTTTCGGGCATGAGCCTGAAGAAGGGCTCATGCCCGAAACGTCGACTCTCCTGCTCCTTGGATGCTGTTTAATCTCAGATAAACCATGGTTCTCAGATAAATTTCAGATAAACCCCTCCTCCAATCCTCAACTTGCCATCCATCATCCTTGGAGGACCATCTGACATTCAGACCCAGCAGTACCAAAATTGCCACCAACTAATCCTGGCAAGAATGACAGGCATGTTGTGTACTTTTGATGTTGCTTATTTTTTGTTAAGTCTGTCATTAGTAGTGTCCTGAAATCCCTTGTGACATTTAGGATCTCAGTTTTTACTCCATGACACCAGTTATAGCCACTCGGGTTGGAAACTAAATCTCAGGTCAGGGAGAACCTGATATTTTTGGGTTACTCCCTGCCCCTCTTCCCATCTTCACAATGCAGAATCTAAACAACTTTTACAATGAATCATTGTGTTAATGCAGTGCAATGAGAATGTGGTCACCTGACTTGGTGTTAGTCACCTGACTAAATTGTGCTGTAAAAATAAATTGCACTCAAAGTACAATGTAGGTACATGGGTTAGGAGATGGGACTATGTGGTTCACTGTATTAATTTTGCTTATTGTCCTATGTGAGGCATCCCTGTGCATTCTACAGGGAAATGTTTAATTGATTCAAGGATAGGAGAATTATTTGTATGTAGACATAACTTCAGCTCTCATGTTGCAACTATTATTTCTGAGTTGGTAAAAGAGGTCTGCATCACCTTGTGGTGTTTAACTAATTTCTGTTTCCACTGTGTATTTTGTAGTTTAGTTGTTTCTTTAAATCATTGTTAATTCAGATGTGATTGGAGTAATTTTAATTAAGTTGTCTCATGAAGAAAAGATTTCTCATGGTTTGTTCATGAAGACTCTGCATTTTAGCCTGTACTTGAATGGTTGTAATTATCAGAGTTGAATTGCTGGAGGAAAATGTGCATCTCTCTTAAAGAGGTAGATTGTTAGATTTTCAATGTGTTCAGTGTCTCAACTTAAAATCAGATGCACTGTCTTAGCAAAAGCAATGTACAGCTAATGCAGGAAATCAAAATAGAAAGTGCTCAAAATATTCAGCAGGGCAGGCAGCAGCTTTGGAGAAAGAATGTTTCTATTTGGTGATCTTTCATCAGGAGATGAAAAGGTATGAGTTTTATTAATTTTTAAACAACTACCAAGGTAAGGATTCGAGTGTGGGTCTGTGGCAGTGTGGAGGTCGGAAAGAAAAGAACAAGGGTTGGTGTGATAGAATGGAAAATGGAATGATTAAATCTCAGAAGTGGGGCAGTATTGGATCAAATAAAGAAACAAAAGATAAGCTGATAGACACACAAAATGGCAACAGCAGAATCATTACTGGTGTGACAATGACATCACAGAATGTTGTAGTATTGATAATACGTGTTTGGATCTCATTCGGTATCTTTTACTTTAGCACATAACCAGCACACCTCAGTTAAACGTCATTGACTGGAAAGCCAATGCCAAACTTCTCTTGAGGAAAAGAATGTTGAGTTTTGTTAGCACTTAAATCCTAGAAAACAAGAAAAAATAACACCCAACTTATACATGCAACATAGTCTCTTCTTTTTCAGTTTATGGACTATGGGGAGGATGTCTGTATAGACAGAAAGGTACAGCTAGTCGTAGGTTAAGGGTCCTTGAGTTGTGAAAGTAAAACCCAAGTCCAAATTATTTAGCTGTTGCATGGTTTCTCAGTGTATGGTTTTTCAAAGTTTTTTTTAACTGGGTGCTGACTTTTGAGGTCAGAAGTGACAATTGATGAAGGTCCTTTCATAAATCCCTGAATCTGTTCATAGCTTTTCCAAGCCATATATTCTGCAGACAAACCTTTCAACTTGAGGTATGACTTTTAGAAAGGAGTGAATAAGATATGAGATTCAGATTTGAGTTTTAGTGCTGTTTATAATTAGGTTAATTTGGGTTATGATTGATCCTTGTTCACTGCTTGTTTCAGGAACTTTTCTCAAAATGAAGTGTTTGTTCTTTTTAAAACCATTGAGAGTTCCTGAAGGTCTAAAGAAATCAGCTGATGGAAGTCAAATATCCATAGTCCATTTTTATTGTGATTACAACATGCCACACACAATGAACTTCACCGTGATAGGTGTACTGGGTAGAGAGGGAGGCAGGGGAGGAACATGGCTTGATGGAGGACTTAGGGAATCATGGGGTTGGTTTTGAGGGTAAAACTCTGGAGAGAATGCTGACTGGATGCATCAGTGCACAACATTCAATGATGTCTTGAGAGTGACGTTAGAGTGGCACTGAGTCATGCAGTTGCAGAGGAACTATCGCAGAAAGTTAGAGGAGCAGCTACAGGCTGTGGACAAGCTAGCAGAATTGTAAGTTCCAGGTAAACAGTGAGGAACATTGGTCAGCAACAGAATCTGCAAATCTCATTGCAGCAATCTCTAACCAACTGAGAACCATCGTGGAAGGTTATTAGAATCATAGAATCCCTCCAGTGTGGGAGAGGTCATTTGGCCTGTTGAGTCCACACCCAACCTCCAAATAGCATCCCATCCAGACCCACCTCACTACCCTATCCTTGTAACCCTGCACTACCCATGGTTAACCTGCACATCTTTGGACTGTGGGAAGAAACTGGAGCACCCAGAGGAAACCCATGCAGACATGGTGAAATGTGCAAACTCCACAAATCGGTCACCTGGGGGTTGAATTAAACCCTGATCCCAGGTGCTGTGAGGTTGCAGTGCTAACCACTGAGCCATCCTACCGTCCAAAGTTTATTTCCCAAATATACCAGTGATTGGACTGGAACTTGATGCCACAGATTAGACTAGACTTACAGTGTGGAAACAGGCCCTTCGGCCCAACAAGTCCACACCGACCCGCCGAAGCGCAACCCACCCATACCCCTACATTTACCCCTTACCTAACACTACGGGCAATTTAGCTTGGCCAATTCACCTGACCCGCACATCTTTGTGACTCCAACAGATAGTTGGAGAGAATTGCATGCTGGTTGTCTTGCAGGTCACAATGCTATTGATTTTGTCACATTGCCATCAGAGTGCTTTGTATTTGTGAATATGAGAGAGATCTTCTCCCTTAATATACAGTGAAAATATGACAGCATAAATCAAATACTCCAATAGGACAGATGCTGGTAAACCTGAAAGGTTGCAGAAAAGTTTTACAGGGATATTGCTGGAATTGAAGGTTTTGAGCAATTAGATGAGGCTGAATAGGCTGGGGCTATTTTCCCTGAAGTAGGGAGGCTGAGGGGTGACCTTATAGAGATTTATAAAATCAGGAGGTACATGGCTAGGGTGAATAGCCAAGGTCTTTTTCCCAGGGTAAAGGAGTCCAAAACTAGAAGACATAGGTTTAAGGTGATTGGGGAAAGATATAAAAGGGACGTGAGGTACAACTTTTTCATGCAGAGGGTGGTGTGTGTATGGAATGAGTTGCCAGAGGAAATAGTGGAAGCTGGTGCAATTATAACATTTAAATGGCATTTGGGTGGGTGTATAAATAGGAAGGGTTTAGAAGGATATGGGACAAGTGCTAGCAAATGGGACTAGATTAATTTAGAATATCTGGTCTGAGAAAAAGATATTTCTGTAGTGTGAGTACTTTAGCGATAACAATGTACAGTTAATTCTGGAAATCAAAAATCAAAACAGAAAATGCTTGAAATAATAATTTAAAAAGTTTAATCAGCAAAAGAAATGATAAAACATAATAGACCAAACTACTTACATGCAATACAAACTTAAGATACACAAGGTGAATATAATCCCATTAATTCCAAAACATTCTTTACAGATCCCAAAAATTCCTTTTCTAGTACATTCTTTCCCCAGCAGCTTTGGAGAAAGAATGTACTGGAAAAGGAATTTTTGGGATCTATAAAGAATGTTTTGGAATTAATGGGATTATATTCACCCTATGTGTCTTAAGTTTGTATTGCATGTAAGTAGTTTGGTCTATTATATTTTATCATTTGCTTAGTAAACTCTTTTAATTGTTAAAATCCTATTTGCAACATTGCGTGTTTCAGTTTCAGTGAGAGACCAGCTCATTAAAACCAAACCAAAACAAAATATGATCTATCAAGGCAGTATTCCTTCCCTAGCAGCATTTTGGGTCAACCCACAGCTGGTGGACTGCAGCAATTCAAGAAGGTAGCTCACCACCACTTTCTCTAGAGTAACTAGGAACATACAATAAATGTTATCCAGCCAATGTTTCCTACATCTCACAAATGAATAAAGAAAATTTCAGTCTGGAAACTGAATAACATCATCTGGATCATGAGTTGCAAAGACAAATGTATCATGCTTCAGGTAGTCCCAGTTGAATTGAGTCTGAGATCTTTTATGTCCTCTAATTATATGCTTTGAGTCAGTGATGACTTTGTCACCTTGAGTCTTAAATGCATGCTGACTACTTACTGTGAGACAGAACAGAACAAATGAAAAGCCATTTGGTGTGTTTTATCTGTGTTGGATCTCTGAAGGAACAATTCACCTGGTACCACTCCCTCACCCTCTTCCCATGGCTTTGCACATTATTCCTTTTCAGATGATCTCATTCATTCTTGACTGCTCCAATTGCACCTGCCTCTCAGATGATGCAGTCAGTTTTCTAACCACTTGCTCCAACCACCATTCCTTCACTATTGCTGGGTCAAAATCCTGGAATTCCTTCCCTAATGGCATTGTAGGTCAACCCACATTCTGTGGACTGCAGCGGTTCAAGAAGGCAGCTCATCACCACCTTTTTCAAGGGCAACTAGTGATGGGCAATAAATGCTGGTCCAGCCAGTGAGGCCTACTTCCCACAAAATGAATAAATTAAGAAAAAAACCTGTTCTGCTGTGGTCAATCATTTATACACCTGTTTGCCCAGGCCTCTGTGCTTGAGTACCCCATGTTGAATTCTATCTTTTGTTTTTATAATGCCTCTACACATTCTTCATGTTAATGTGAATCACTTCACATTTTTCTGCATTGAATTTCGTCAGCCACTTGTCCACCCATTTCATCTCTCCTTTTCAACCTCTACAAAATCCTTCTCACTGTTCAGAATCCTAAGCTTTGTATTGCCTGCAAATGTGGAAATTATTTCCTGTGCACCAAGTCTGGCTGTCTAATATATAGCAGGAGGAGCAGGGCTGTCCCCTGGGGAATTTCCCGATAAACTTCCTCTTAATCCTCCCTGCTCTCCAATTGAAGGGGAAGCCTGGTTATGATCTAAATATACTGAGATCAGTGTCTCAAAGGCTGTGAAGTGCCGTATCAAAAAGGGAGGAGTTTTTCCTCAGACATGCATTGAGTTTTATTGGATCCACATAGGAATCAGAGAATGGAAGTAAGCGTGAGATAAAATAGAATAAGCTAGCAACCGATGTTCCTCAATAGCAATACTCAAAAAGGGCCAGAAAGATGTCATTTTTAAAAATACTTTGCAATGGAAAGAGTCTTAAGCCAAACAATACAGTAGCAAGATATGACAAAAGGAACAGGAGAAGATAGGTTAGGTGGCCAGGATGTATAAGCAACAAAGTGACCACAGTAGGAAACAGCATGGGCTTAGATGTCCATCATTAAGGAATTCTTCCCTTGAAGCTTTCTTTTGGTTACCTGGATATCCTTTGTGTTTTACTTAAGCAAAACATTTGTTATTACTTCTGTTTAACTGGGAATACAAAATTTTAAGCAAAAAGAATATGTGCAAAATTTGAGAGGCTATGTTGTCTTTATTGCAAATAATTGTGACAGTGTAGAATGAAATTAATGTAATCTGTATTCCCTGTATACTTAATTTTAAGATTTTTTCCTCTTTATTGCCTGGCAATAGATACGGATAAGAGATCAGCAGAACCTTGGTGGCATCAGCCAGATGAGCCATCTGAGTTTGTTATAGGTTTTTTTTAAATACCCACTGCAGAAAAATCTGATTCTGTATGTTGGCAAATTGTAATCTCAACAAAAGTGAACTCTTCATGTATAGTAGTCCACTGGTTAACAGCAACAGTAAACCCAGTTTGTACTGTGCTCATCAAGAGGCACATGTTTAGTATACATAACTGTGTTACTGAGATACCTATTACATTCAAAGTTAAACCTTTTTCCTGGCTAGAAATAGAGATTCTCCTGAGCTCTGGAAATGCTACCTAGAAACAACTTGGAGGATCAGAAAAGTTCTCCTTGTTGGTTGAAATGATAAATGAAGTATTCTGTTGAATCTGGTTTTATGTTTCTACATACAGTGATTCTTTCTGCAGAAGAATAGGCTGACAAGGTAAATCCTTGGTTTGGCATTGTATCTTTGCCCCTCAGAGTTACAGTGTGACACTTCAGTTTATTGCCTGGAGATCAGAAACCAGATAACCACAGAAACATCCCTATAAGGGATATAATTGAGGACCGTCCATGTTTTCAAACAAAAGTGAGCCTGTTCAGAAATGGGAACTTGGGCTTTGTAACCCAGAGGTAGGAGCAGTATCACGGAGTCCCAAAAACCTCTTGAAATACCATCCAGGTTAAGATCGCGGGGTTGCCTTCTGAGCTATTCGTGTGGAATTGTGGAAAGATATAATTTCATTTTAGTTCAGAACAGCTACTTTGAGTTCTTGCACATCAAAGAATTCTTGCCATTCGGATAGTGTTTTTTTCCTGAGTATTGAACTTGTCTATTAATTTTTCAATTGGATAACCTTATTGCATATTTCAGAAAAGATAAGGAAATACCTTACAGTACTGTTAATTTTTAAGTTGTCACCTTAAATATAATTTCCCATATCGTTTATATCACTACCATTACAAACAAACTCATTGTTATGCTTGAAAAATAAACATTGTGCATGAGCTTCTCACTTGCAAAAACAAATGAAATAGAAACCAGTCGTCCTCTGTGATTGACTGTGGGTTGCCTTTTTCAAAAGGCCTTTTTGTAACATTTTGGAAACTGTTAGAGATTCATGTTGAGAATTCAGCATCCTCTATCAAAGGGGCCTCTTTGGCTTCTGACTCTGTTCACTGCCAATTTCTTTTGAAAATGGTGAATAGTTATTTTATACTTTAATTGCAGATTAAAGCATTCTGGTTGCCATAAGAACCAGCACCACTGTTAGCATGGCAATCACTTGTGTGAATCATTCAGCCCAGTTTAAAAATTTCCTGCTGTTGAACATGACAATTTTTTGTGACAAACAAGTATGTAGTGGAATGTTTCTTACTGTTTATCTACAAGACTTTAGACTTGAGGTTTATGTATTACAAAATTATATCAGCAAAATATTTTGAGAAATACAACTGCTTACCAAACCATCTTCAGTTCTTCTTTCATGAATTGGCCTCATTGTTTTAATTCAAGTGTTCACTGCTCAGCCTTGTTCCCAAAAATGTAAGACATATTTTAATATTTAAAAATGTTTTACAACTGCCTTTTTATGAATGTTAGCAAATTGATAATGACCTTATGAACAATGAGGAGTTTCGATTCTTGATCCAAAACAGGATGTGCAGATAATTTAGACTATGGATTATAACTCTTTTGGGTTGAATACATGAGCAGGTCAATCCATTCTTCCGTCTGTGCAGTCTGCTGTAATGCTGATCACTAGTACAAAATGAGACACTAAAATAATTTGGTTCTTTACAGAGCAGTCAATGGAATTATTGACAGTGTTTATTAAAGTTTCCAGCTAATTCTTATATAAAAAATATTGCTTTTAGTCTGAGCACCACTCCATGTTGAGAGGAAGGAGCACTTTATATTCCTACATAATGTATTTAAACTCAAAATTGCTATGATATTTTGTTAGGTTCTCGGACAGTTATCCAATCAACCCTGTTCTCTTTTGAGCTTCTACTTAAATGCTGCCTGAACATAGAGTTTAATGCTTTTCTTTCAAGATTTATCTAATTCTGATTGAAGTTTTTTCACTTATTTGCAGTAATGCATTATAATAATGCAAGGTGTGGAAAACCTTTTTGTTCATCTAAGCTTAAAGGTTTGAGCTTTTTAATATTATCAGCAGTGCGAATAAGCTTCCAGTACTTACCCATTTAAGCTCTTGATAAAGTTTGAGCATTTGTATTAGATTCCCCACTAACTGTCCCTGCTCAGTTCAATGCATGCAGTCCTAGTTTTTGATAGCACCTAATAAATTTGATTTTTATAATCTTTTTCTATTGTTGCAATATGCTTCATGTTTCAGGGTGTTCAAACTGCCTACTCTATTCCAACTGTTACCTAAATAATAGTTTGAGCAGATTCGTCCCCACTTCCCCCAATTTTTAAAAACACAGCCTTGCTGAATGTGCCCATGCAACGCTGATGTACAGGTCACCAATATCCTGATGCCTAACCAGACCAGCTTCTCCACTATCTACAAGACTGAAATCGGAGTGATCTTCAATACTCAACTTGATAGATGTAGGAACCCCTCAGACAATTCACCATATCCAGCCCAGAATAACCTGCTTAATTGGTGCCCTTTCCACTTGCCATTCTTTGCTGCTGGGTTTCTTTAATGTATCGGTAAAAACTGACATTATGGTTTCAGATGATTTTGCCTGGGGCAGCATATGGATAAGAAAAAGGAGGGGCTAGGGATACATTCTTCACGTATACGAGTTGTAAAGTGCAGGAGTGGCAGAGTAACCATTGATCATAATTCTCGGAGAGTATAATTTGCTCGTTATTGAATTCGGAGGAACAGCCATATTGAACTTCCAGTAATAACTCTGTTTCTGTCTTCGCAGATGCTTCCAGACCTGCTGAGTTTCTCCAGCACGTTGTTTGCATGTTAGAACTCCAACACCCACAATATTTGGGTACAGATAAGATTAGAACTCAGTGGCTGTAGTCCCTCATGGTTGGACCATAGTGGAGAAATGTTGGAGGAGGATAATCTGGCCAAGCGTGTCAAAGGCTGGAGATCGATCCAGAAGAATGAGGGGGAATGGTTTATCCCAGTTATGGTCATAAAGGATGTCATTTGTGAAATTGATCAGAGCTGCATTGGTGCTGTGATATTTTAAAACATGAAGTTCCAATAAGGATGTGTATGGATGTTGGAGGACACCATATTCAAGGTCTTTTGAGACAAAAGATAGGCTGGTATTTGGGCAATTTGCAAGGATTGAAGGTTTTGCATTTTGATTAGAAATTGAATTGGAAGTGGGAGGGTCAGATCCTGAGGAGAGAGAACCATTAACAATGTCAGCTAACATGGGAGACGAGAAGAGAATAGTTAATAGTTTAAGTTTCATGGGTAAAATGAGAGGAGCTTGGTAATTTTCTTTAATAGTCCTGATTTATGTTGTTGAATCAATTGTCCTTTAAAGATCTATGTCATGTTTAATAGAAGGTATCAATCATCTAGCTTTGTGAGACAAGATAATAAAAAGCTCACTCCTTCAAGAGCGAATTGAAGGCTTGATACAAAACACACATTTGAAAGCTATGATCTAGGGGAGATTGTTAACTTTAAGAAAGAAATTTAACTCCCATTTATTACCTGAAAGACTTATGCCACAAGGTATTACTCTTTAAACAAAACAGTTATTATTCAAAAATTGAACCATGCAATACAACAAACTTAACACTTAAATCTGAATATTTGAATCTGCAGTTCAAGTATGGGCTTCACTTGTTCGTTGGTTAGTGACTTCAAAGTCAGAAACCACCCGTGTTTCCGATTGTCCTTGGCTACTGGCCTCAGCAGTTTTCAAGAACCCACTTCCGGTAGTTTATGCTCTTTCTCCTTGCACAAGTAAACTCAAAACAAAACCCAACCCAAATGTCTCCTGCAACCTATCCTCATGATGACAACGTGAAACTCCCTGTGACGCCCTCTATAGGGTGCAAATCTCAGTTCCTAAACCTGTCCTTTGCTTAGAAAAGCATATCAATACTTTTTAAGATTTTCATTCATTTACCAGTTGCTTTTCAAGTTTTCTTTGAACTGGGAAAGTATGTGGACCTTCACATTTCTAAGGTAAAAACAAGGCCATTGCACTCAAACTTGCTATCTTTAGTAGCCAACCAACAGGGTCCATCTGTTATTTTCTGGCAATTCATGCTTTAAGTCTGACCTTGTAAGCACACATGGAAGGTGTAATGATCCCAGTTAATGGTAATACTAGGCAAGTCTGATCCTGAGTGAAACCTGACTTGATGGACCACGAGTTTCATTTGCATTTTGCTGGAGCTTGGTTGCCATGGTGGTCAATCACTGAACTTATTCACAAGAAGAGGCATCTACCTACATGCCTCCACAGTAAATTTGTTCAAAAGGAATGAAAAAATGCATTTCCTGACTAAATCAAATGTTTGTGGTAGTCTATGGTTTCATGTTGCATGCACAGTATAAATGTAGTCAATACCCATTCCCCTGTGTTTGTTGATGGAGGAGATTGTGGGTTTCAAAGCTCACATTTCAATCCAGTTTCTGTGCTGAATGATTCAGAGGATGTTTCACTGAATAATGCTTCCTTTTTTATAGTTGAATTACTTATTGCTGTCTTAGTTATTTCAGTTTGCGACTTTTGTTAAAAGTGCGTGTGAAGTACTGAAGAAGCTATATATTAACCGATCTCATGGTGGTGTTGTTGATGTTCCAGTGTAGAGTATTAGAGAATGTGAACTGAGGCATGCTATTAGCCACAATGTGTTTCTATTCTATACCAAATGACCAGAACATAGAAAGATGTATCAGAAAATTGAGACAAACCGTAAATCCAGTGTTACTTCATTGTACTTTTAATCGCATTGAGTTGGACATACATTGTCCAAGAATAATGATATTGTCTACTGTTTCCTGATTTTTAAGTTTATTGTAAAATTAACTTGGAGAAACTAAGATACAAAAGGATAAGTATCTGAAACCCCACTGGCTCAATGACAGAATTGCTAGAAGAGCATAGTTCTTGAAATAAGGCCATGGGAAATAGGACCAGGAGTCGGCCATTGGGCTCGAGTCTGTTTTTACCATTCGATAGGATCATGGCTGATCTAACATTCCTTGTATCCACTTTCCTGCCCTTTGATCTTCATGTGATCAATTGATGAAGAATTTCTTTACCCTCTCAGCACTCTGTGGCAAGCTCTTACAAAGACCTCAATTGTCAGAGAAGAAATTCTCCCTCATCTTTGTGGTGAGACTTTGCCCTTTGCTCCTAGATTCTCCTGGGAGGGGAAACATCCTCTCAGCATTTACCATGCCAAGCCCCTTAAGAGTTCTTTATGCTTCAACGAGATCACCTCTTATTCTTCTAAACTCCAGTGAGTACAATTCCAAACTGTTTAGCCGTAGCTCATAAGACAATCTGGTAACACCCACCTCTATAACCAGCACTCCTCAAACATTCCAGAAGATTCCCCCAGCCTCTGGAACTGCTCAGGTGCCATTAGCCATGTGGCTGGTGCAGCTCTATTCCCACGGCGATCGATGATGCCACTTCCGCCCCTCACATTTCCTCATGAACCACACAAGACATCACTTCAGCCCCTCACATCATTGCTGATGTCACACGCTTAGTGACTTCCACCCCCCCTCTTCTACCATGTTCGCCACCACTTCCGTCCCCACCAGCGCCACTCACCTGTATTCTGCCGATACGCGCCCCCCCCTCAAGATCTGACTGTCACCATCCCTGTTCCCCCCCCCCCCACCAGTTACAGGCTCCACCCTCACACCAGGTCCTATCTCCCAGCCCTGCCAAGTTTTCACCATCCCCCCAGGCATCCCCCTTACAGAGGACGAACAATCAGTCCTCTGCAGACACCTTACCTTTATCCCCCTCTGCCCACGCGTCAATGAATTTAATACACATCATGAAGTCGAACACTTCTTCTGCCGCCTCTGTCTCCGAACTTACTTTTACAATCCGGACTCCCACCCACCTTCCGAGGACCCCTTCACCCACCTCCAACACCTGGACATGCCACACTGGCCTATTACTCACCCTTGATCTCTTCATTTCCAACTACCGCCGGACATTAACCACCTTAACCTGTCTACACCCCTCCCCCACTCCAACATCTCACCCTCAACCTGCAGTCCCCCACTCCCTCTGCTCCAATCCCAACCTCACCATTAAGCTAGCGGATAAAGGGGGTGCAGTGGTAGTCTGGTGCACTGACCTCTACACCGCTGAATCCAGACGCCAACTCGAAGACACCTCCTATCACCCCTTCGGCCATGGCCCCACCCCCCCATCACCAAGCCATCATCTCCCAGACCATACAGAACCTCATCACCTCAGGAGATCTCCCACCCACAGCTTCCAACTTCATAGTCTGGGAACCTCGCACCACCCAGTTCCATTTCCTTCCCAAGATCCACAAGCCTGACCACCCTGGCTGACGCATTGTCTCAGCTTGCTCCTGCCCCACTGAACTCATCTCTACCTACCTCGACGCTGTCTTTTCTCCCCAAGTCCAGGAACTCCCCACATACGTTCAAGACACCACCCTCACCCTCCACCTCCTCCAAGGCTTCCATTTCCCCGGGCCCCCACGCCTCATCTTCACCATGGATACCCAATCTCTCTACACCTCCATCCACCATGAACAGTCCCTCCGTTTCTTCCTCTCCCAATGTCCCCAACAGTCCCCTTCCACTGACACACTCATTCATTTGGCTGAACTGGTCCATAACAATTTCTCCTTCGAATCCTCCCACTTCCTCCAGACCAAAGGGATAGCTGTGGGTACCCGTATGGGCCCCAGCTATGCCTGTCTTTGTTGGCTACGTAGAACTGTTGATCTTCCATAGTTACACTGGCACCACTCTCCCACTCTTCCTCTGCTACATTGATGACTGCATCGGCACCACCGCGTGCTCCCACGAGGAGGTTGAGCAATTCATCAACTTCACCAACATATTTCACCCTGACCTTAAATTTACCTGGACCATCTCTGATACCTCCGTCCCCTTCCTGGACCCCTCCATCTCCATTAATGACGACTGACTTGACAGTGACATTTTTTACAAACTCACCAACTCCCACAGCTACTGGATTACACCTTTTCCCACCCTACCTCTTGCAAAAATGCCATCCCGTATTCCCAATTCCTCCGCCTCCACCGTATCTGCTCCCAGGAGGACCAGTTCCACCACAGAACACACCAGATGGCCTCCTTCTTTAGAGATCGCAATTTTCCTTCCCACGTGGTTAAAGATGCCCTCCAATGCATCTCATCCACATCCTGCACCTCTGCCCTCAGACCCCACCCCTCCAACTGTAACAAGGACAGAACCCCCCGGTGCTCATCTTCCATCCTACCAACGTTTGCGTAAACCGTATCATCCGACAACATTTCCGTCACTTTCAAACGGACCTCACCACCAGGGATATATTTCCCTCCCCACCTCTTTCCACTTTCCGCAAAGACCGTTCCCTCTGTGACTACCTGGTCAGGTCCATGCCCATTACAACCCACCCTCCCGTCCTGGCACGTTCCCCTGCCACCGCAGGAATTGCTAAACCTGCGCCCACACCACCTCCCTCACCTCTATCCAAGGCCCTAAAGGAGCCTTCCACATCCATCAAAGTTTTACCTGCACATCCTGCAATGTCACTTATTGTATCTGTTGCTCCCGATGCGGTCTCCTCTACATTGGGGAAACTAGGTGCCTCCCCGCAGAGTGCTTTAGGGAACATCTCTGGGACACCCGCACCAATCAACCCCACCGCCCTGTAGACCAACATTTCAACTCCCCCTCCCACTCTGCCGAGGACATGCTGGTCCTGGGCCGCCTCCACCGCCGCTCTCTCATCACCCGACACCTGGAGGAAGAACGCCTCATCTTCTGCCTCGGAAAGCTTCAACCGCAGGGCATCAATGCGGACTTCACCAGTTTCCTCATTTCCCTTCACTCCAGTTCCAACCTTCCAGCTCAGCACTGTCCTCATGATCTGTCCTACCTGCCAATCTTCCTTTCCACCTGTCCAGTCCACCCTTCTCTCTGACCTATCACATTTATCCCCACCCCCATTCACCTATTGTATTCTTTGCTACCTTCTCCCCAGCCCCACCCCCCTCTCATTTATCTCTCCACCCTGCAGGCTTCCTGCCTGTATTCCTGATGAAGGGCTTTTGCCCGAAACGTCGATTTTCCTGCTCCTCGGATGCTGCCTGACCTGCTGTGCTTTTCCAGCACCATTCTAATCCAGACTCTGGTTTCCAGCAGCTGCAGTCCTCGTTTTTACCTCCTAAGACAATCTGTCATACTAAGGAGCATCTAGTGAGCATCCTCTGAATTGCCTCCAATGAAATTATATTTTTCCTTTCATAAGAAGAGCAAAACTACTCTCAGTACTCCAGATGTGGTCTCACCAGCATGTTGTACTGCTGCGCTAAGATTTCCCTAGCTTTCGTGTTAACTTGCTGCACCGGTGTGCTAGTTTTTTGTGTTTCATGCATAAGTACACCCAAATCTCTTTGTGTTGCAACTTTCTGCAATTTTGCTCTGTTTAAATAATGTTCTGTTCTCTTGTTCTCCCTTCCAAAATGCACAACTTTGCATTTTCCTGTATTTTAACCCATTTGTCAACTTTTTGCCCACTTATTTAACCTATTAATATCTTTCTGTAAGCTATTTATTTCTCATAACCTCCCTTTCCACCTATTCTTGTGTCATCAGAATATTTGGATCCAGTTTGTTTACTTACTTCCTCCAAGTCATATATAGAGTAAACGATTGCAGTCCTAGCATTGATTTCTGTGCAATGCCACTGTTTAAGGTTGCCATCTTGAAAAAGAACCCCTCATCCCCACTCGTTGTTTCCTGCCCATGAGCCAATTCTTTATCCATGCCAACATCAACAACAACATTTTTGTGAGGTACCTTGTCAAATTCCTTCTGGAAGTCCAAATGCAACACACCCACTGGCTCCCCTCTAATCATTCTGATTGAGGCTTCCTCATAAAGCCTTAATAAATTAGTCAGACATGATTTTCCTTTCATTAATCCATGGTGACTGATTAGATTATGATTTTCTAAATGTTTGACTATTACTTTCTTGAGAATTGTTTAAGGAAGTAATAGTCTAGCAATAGAAATTATGCTGCTGACCTATAGTTTCCTGCTTTTTGCCTCCCTCCTTTTCTGAATAGAGTGTCACATTGGCCATTTTCCAATTTTCCAGTGCTCCAGAATCCAAGGATTTTTGGAAAATTACAACCAATGCAACCACTATCTCTGTAGCTACCTCGTTTAGGATTTTAGGATGCAAGCCATCAGGGCCAGGGGACTGGTCTACGTTTAGTTCCATTAATTTGGCTAATACTACTTGTTTAGTGACAGTGATGGTACTTTATTTCTCCCTCATATTCTTCAGTATTAATGGAATGTTTTAAGTATAATCTATGGTAAAGACTGATGCAAAATATATGTTTGATTTCTCTCCCATTTCCTTGTTCCCCAAAACCATCTCCCAAGATTCATTTTCTAGGAGACCAGTGTATGTGTTGACCTCTCTCTTATATTTTTAAAGAAGTTCTTGTCAGTTTTATATTCCTCACCAGCTTGCCATCATAGTTTATTTTCTTTGTCTTTTTTAAAGCCTTTATTTGCTGGATTCTGAATTCATCCCAGTCTTCAGGGCTGTCACTGTCTTTGGCCACTCTTGAATGTTTTATCCTTCCATCTCCTTAATTTCCTTGGTTAGCCATGGCTGGTTTATACCTCTCTCTGAATCTTTCCTCCTTACTGGAGTGCACTTTCACTGAGAGTCATGAATTCTCTCCTTGAATATCTGCCACTTACTGCTTACTGTCATTCCTGTTAATCTATCTGCTAAGTTCACTTTGGCTAATTTTATCCTCATTTCATTGTAATTCCTTTCAATAATGTTAAACACAGTTGTTTGTCACCCAACTTGCTCACTCTCAAACTCCAATGTGGGCGGCACGGTGGCACAGTGGTTAGCACTGCTGCCTCACAGTGCCTGAGACCCGGGTTCAATTCCCGACTCAGGTGACTGACTGTGTGGAGTTTGCACGTTCTCCCCGTGTCTGCGTAGGTTTCCTTCGGGTGCTCCGGTTTCCTCCCACAGTCCAAAGATGTGCGCGTCAGGTGAATTGGCCATGCTAAATTGTCCGTAGTGTTAGGTAAGGGGTAAATGTAGGGGTATGGGTGGGTTGCGCTTCGGCGGGTTGGTGTGGACTTGTTGGGCCGAAGGGCCTGTTTCCACACTGTAAGTAATCCAATCTAATCTAATCTGAATATAATGCTGTTATGTTCTGTCATGTTGTAATCATAATTTATTGGGGATCTTTTACTTGGAGGTTATTTACTAAACCTGCCCTATTGCCCATTACCAGATCCACGATAGCCTGCTCCTTAGTTGGCTCCAATATACAGTTCTTGGAAACTATTCTGAATGCACTCTATAAATTTATTGTCATAGTTACCCTTTTACTCTTCTTTGTTCTAATCAAATTGTGAAGTCATGCATAATTATTGCTCTATTCCTTTAAAATGTTCTTATTATTTGTTGATTTATAGCCTTTCCCACAGAGTGGCTACTGTTTGTACATCAGTCCTACCAATGTAATTTTTCCTTGTATCTTTGTACCTCCACACAAATGGACTGTACATCATTCAAGCCTCAATCTCTTACAAATGTCCTCATTTTATTTCTTGTTCACAGTGCTATCCCCAACACCTTTTCTAACCCTTCTGTGTCTCTGATAGGTCAAATGTCAAGTTCCAAGTTTTGATCTCCTTGTAACCATGAATTTCCCATTTAACTGACCCCCCCCCCCCCCCCAATCCACAGCCCTAGTTATGCGATTTACCACCATGACTCAGGCGGAGCCTATCTCACTGGAACAGCTCCCTCCTTCTCTAGTAATGGTGCCAGTGATCTACGAATTTGAGCCCATTTCTCCCACAACACTATTTGAGCTGTATTTTCACCTCTCTAATGTTGTTGTTCCTGTGCCAGTTTTCTTATAGCGCAGGTAGTAATACAGAAATTATTACCTTTTTGTTCTGGATTTTAATTCAGCTCCTAGCCGCTCGTGTTCCCTCAGCAGAATTTCCTTCCTCCTGCTACCTATATCTTTGGTACCATTGTGGACCATGACAGTTGATTTTTCCCCTCCTACTCCAAGTTCCTCTGCTCCAGATGAGAGCTCCTGAATGTGGGCACCAGGCAGACAACACAGCCTTTGAGCCACAGAGAACAGTGTCTATTCCCCTGACTATATTATCTCTGTTTTCAACTAGTTTCTCTTTTTTATTCTCTGTCTTGATTTGGCTCTGTGACCGTTGAAGAGGAGAAAGATTAGAATGCTGTGATTGTACTTGGCTTTGGTGAGATCTCATCTGGAATACTGAGTGTGGTTTTGGTCTCCAGAAGGAACAATATATTTGCATTGGAAATGCTATAGTGAATGTTCACTAATTTGGTTCCTGGGGTGAATGGATTGTTCTATGGTGAAGGGCTGAGTAAATGATGCCTGTAATCTCTGGGACTTAGACAAATGAGAGGTGATTCATTGAAAATACAAGTCGCTGAGTGGGCATCATGGGGTAAATGCTGAGAGGTTGTTTCCTCTGCTTGCAGAATCTAGAACAAAGGCATGCAGCTTCTCTCAGGGGAGGTGATGGCCTATTGGTGTAAAAAAGCTGGGCTAATAATTTAGAGAAGGGCCGTAGGTCAGGCAGCATCAAAGGAGCAGGAAAATCGGCGTTTCGGGCATAAGCCCTTCTTCAGGAATTATGCCCGAAACGTCGATTCTCCTGCTCCTTTGCTGCTGCCTGACCTGCTGCATTTTTCCAGCAACACATTTTTCAGCTCTGATCTCCAGCATCTGCAGTCCTCACTTTCTCCTAATAATTTAGAGACCCTGGGACATGGCGGATGGTGAGATTTGAATACAATAAAATCGGGAATTAAGAGTCTAATGACAACTGATTGTCATTGTCGATTGTTGGAAAAAATCATCAGGTTCACTAATTTCCGCTAGGGAAGGAAACTGCCATCCTTTCCTGGTCTGGCCTACATGTGGCTCCAGACTCCCAGCATTGTGGTTGACTCTGAACTGCTGTTTGGGCAATGAATGCTGGCCTCGCCAACAATGGCTACATCCCATGAATGAATTTAAAAAGTGATAAATGATCAAACAGTACATAAGAAGTCATCATTCCTCTAAACCCCAGATGTTATAGGTGCCATTTATTCAGCCTCTCATCATAGAATAATCCACTCACCCTCTGAACCAAATGAGTAATTTGGTAGTTTTGTTCTGCAGTATCACTTTGAATTGGTGTGATGTTAAAATCAATTTAAATAGGACATAACAATGCAATATAAATGTTGAAGTACACATCTTATTTTCGTATTTAACTTATTTATTGATATGTATTGATTCTGATTGCCACTGTCTTGTTTTCCAGGCATTACCCAAAGCAGCAATTCACCATCGTTGCTGATACACCAGAAAACCTCCGCCTGAAGCAACAGAGTGAATTGCAGAGTCAGGTAACTGTGCCAAGTTAAACTCTGATCTCTCCTTACAGGGGTAATTCCAATGTTTCAGTATTGTAAATCTGTATTTAATTTTTTTTTATGACTGACTCAGCATAAACTGATCCTAGGTTTGAAGTAGTATGAGCCAGCTGCAAAGCTGTCTGCAAAGTGATCCAACCCAAAAAGATAAAGCTTAACCCAACTTCAAATGTATCATTTGTTGTCTAAATGTTAATTATTAAATTTTCCACAACTATCATTCATGTCGATTTGGAGTAGGGTTGTCAACTTGTTCTAAGGCCCAGGATGTAATGGAGACTTGTGCCTAAACTGAGGCAAATCAAATTGGTGAGACTGCTGCAGTCAACACAGAAATGATTTTCATCACAAAAGAGTGAGTTGAATTCGAACCCTGTTTACTTCACAGTTGAAAGGATGGCTTGTTCAATAAGAATGCCATCCTGTTTTTCCTTTCCTGTTTAAATTCACTGATTCTTTATTCAATTTATGTTGGGTTAGGTCAATTTGTTGTGTTTATATTTTTGTTCCTGATTGATAGAAAAAGCAACAAATAGAGAATAACAACAATGAACAATAAATATGCAATTTGCAAATATTATGTTTGATTAGACAAGAAATAAACGCCCTGTAGAAAGCTAGTCTAACTGCAGCTAATGAGAAGTTTTAAAGGCTCTGCCAGATTGGAGATGCTAGACCATAGCTGACCTGATAATCTTCAACTCCACTTTCCTGCATTTTCCCTACAACTCTTGATTCCCTGATGGATTAAAAAATCTGTCCACCTCTGCCTTGAAAATATATGATGTTCTGTAGTCTCTACAGTCCTCTGAGAGAAGAAATTCCTCCTAAATCTGTTTTAAAAGGTCAAGCCCTTACTCTGAGCTTATTCCCACTTGTCCTAGACTCTTCCACATTTCTGTATTTTCCTTGTTACATCTTGTGTGAATCTTGCATGTTTCAATAGGTTGATTCTCATTCTTATAAACTTAAGAGTACAGGCCCAGTTATAGAGTCATAGATCTGTACAGCACAGAAACAGATCCTTTAGTCCAACTCGTCCATGTTGACCAGATATCCTAAATTAATCTAGTCCCATTTGCTAGCATTTGGCTCATATCCCTGTAAACCATTCCTATTCATAAACCCGTACAAATGCTGTAATTGTATCAGCCTCCACTACTTCCTTTGCCAGCACATTCCATATATTCAATCTCTCCTCATAAAACAGTCCTTCCATACCTTGTATCAGCCTAGTGGACTGCCTCCAGTATTAGCACATCTTAATTAGATAAAGGGCTTAAAAGTATTCCAACTGTGGGTCTGAGTAGTGTCTTATATAGTTCTAACAAAGCCTTCCTACTTTTATACTCCATTCTGTTTGAGATAAAAGGTAATGTTCCACTTGCCTTCCCTTTTATCTGCTGAACTTGGATGTGATCGATGAACAGGGACCCCCAAATGCCATTGATCTGTGGCTTTCTTCAGTCTTTCTGGATTTAAATAATATTCAGTTTTTCAAAGAGTTCTAATCAAATTATCAGGCATGGTTTCTCTTCATGTAAGCATGCTAACTGTACACATTATATTCTTCTAAATGCTCTGAAATGACATCCTTTATAATGGACTCTAGCATTTTCCCAATTACAGATGTTAAGCTAACTGGCCTGTAGTTACCTGTTTATTGTCTCTGTCCCTTTTCAAATAAAGGTATTATTTTGATAGTTTTCCAATTCCCTGGGACTTTTTTGTAGAATCTCAGGATATTTGGAGAGTTACTACCAGTGCATCCACTATCTCTCTAGCTACTTCTTTTAATATCCTATGATGCATCCCATAGGTCGAGGGAGCCTATTGGTCTTTAGCCCTATGAATTTCCTTAGCCCTGTTTCTCTAATAATAGTTGTATTTATATCCTCACTTTTTGCTTCTTGATTATTTAATAATTTTGGAATGCTGTTAGTGTGTTCTCCTGTGAAGACTGATGCTCAGTATTTATTCAGATCCTCTCCATTGCCTGGTTCCCATTATTATTTCCCAACCTTGTTCTCAGTGGGGCCTATATTTACTTTGGCCTGTTGTTTATTGTCCTGCTTATATTCTAAACAGCTCTTGCTGTCCATCTTGATATTACTTGTAAATTTATTCCTGAAGTTTATCATCATCTTTATTATTTTTTAGTCATCTTTTGTTGGTTTTTTAGACTTAACCAGTCCTCTGGTTTGCCACTAATGCTTGCTGCAATGTATGTTTTTTTTTCTTTTAATGAGATGCTATTCTCCAATTATTTGTTTAACCATGGTTGGTTTATCTCTTTGTAAAATCCCCTCCTTTCTCACTGGGATCTACTTTTACTGTGAGCCATGAACTATTTTCTTAAAAGTCTACCATTGTTTCTCAACTACTTTTTCTGCTAAGCTCCTCCTCTAGTCTACACAAGATTCCTCTGCTCTCATTCCTTTGTAGTTAACCCTTATTTAAGCTTAAAAATCTCACAACACTAGATTATTGTCCAACAGGTTTGATTGGAAGCACTAACTCATTTTTTAAGATTAGAATCGGTCTAAACATTATGGCACAGACAACAGCATACAGGAGGTGAACACCTTCAATACATTATCTGGGCTGACACCAATTGTTAAAGTTAACCTGAGAATGTAATTTTTAAAAAATGTTTTGTGATTTACGTATGTAAGAAGTGAAACTATCATGGTGTTCTTACAGATGAGAGACTTAACAAACAATCAAGGTATTTTTCAATGTATAATTTCAGTTACATCACACTGTAAACTTTTGCTATAAATTCTGTGTCTTACAATTGTGTCCTCCACAACCACCTGATGAAGGAGTGGTGTTCCGAAAACTAGTGCTTCCAATTAAACCTATTGGACTATAACCTGGTGTTGAGAGATTTTTAACTTTGCACACCCCAGTCCAACACCAGCACCTCCAAATCATATTCAAGCTTAGCACCATAGTTTTTGATCCTATTTCCTCCCTTTCATACTGAATGTTAAATTTTCCCTTTGTTTTAGCAACACCTTATCAACTGGCACTCTTGATTAAACCAACAAAAATCATATACTCAAATACTGTAATCTGCAAAGAAGTCTGGATACTTATGCTGTAAATAAAGTTTTTAGCAGTGATGTGTATACTTCCTGCATTACATTTCTATAACTTACTATGTTTTTACGTTGATTTTAGAAAGTGTGTTGATGTTTTTACATAAATGTTTAGAGTGATGTTGATGTGTTGAAGCTTTGTTTGGTCAGGGTTTACTGTGTTTACTCATACCTCTTGATTATCCAGAATCTTTGATCTGCCAGCGCATTCCTGGTCCCATAGGTACCGGTTAATAAAGAGTTTGTTGTAACAGTATTTGTGATGTTAATTAATTTATTGTGTTCTGAATACAATATTCAAGTAAAGAGCCATAATAATGTCTTTCTGCCATTGACTCTACTTGCTGATTTTGTTCTGTTTGTATACTCTGCCCAATCTGGGTATCCATAACTTTGTTGCCTATATCCACCTCCCCTGTGCTAGCTGGCCTACATTAGTTCCTGGTCTGGCTGTCCCTCTATGTAAATTTTTCTCTCCATATTTTCAAAATCTCCAAGAAGACGTGGTGGCTCACAGTATCAGGAACCTGGGTTCAATTCCACCCTTGAGCAACTGTCTGTGTGATGTTTGCACATTCTTTCCGTGTCTGTGTGGATTTCCTCCCAAGTGCTCCACTTTACTCCCACAGTCCAAAGATGTGCGGGTTAGATGGATTGGCTGTGCTAAATTGCCTGTAGTATCCAAGGATGTACATGCTAGATGAGTTAGCCATGGGAACTGCAGAATGGATGCTGTTTGGAGGATTGGTGTGGACTTAATGGGTCGAATGGTTTGCTTTCGCACCGTATAGATTCTATGACATCCCTCCCTCTCCCTGTAGTATCCACCATTCCTACATCCTCGGATATTTGCTTTCTCGTTGTGGCCTTTTGTGCATCTGAGTGTTAATTGTCTCACCATTGATGGCCATATGTTTGGCTCGAAGCCCTCCCTCAACTGCTGTACCCCTCCCCTCCTTTATGACAGTTCTAACAAGCTGTTTCTCTTTTATCCTTGTATCACCTTAAGTGGCTTCATGATAAATGTTTGTTAATACTCTGGTGAAGCACGTTGGGATACTTCATCACATTAAAGCGCTCCTTGAAACAGGTTGTTGTTTGGTCAACCTGCATTTTCAGAAATCAGTCAAATGTTTTGCCACGAGGTGTAAAGGGAAACTTTAAAGATCTGAAATCCCAGAGAAGAAACATGATGTATATGGTATTTTTGTTATAACATTCGATGAGGGAATTGCTGGCAAAGCAGTCAGTGTTGAGAGGATGCATGCCAGCTTGTGTGAGGTGGAAACAGAAATGAGGCTCAGTGAGAGGGCCTTTGTCACCAGCTTCCTGCTTGCCTTTCCTTCCCTGCCAAGCCCATGTTCAGATCAGTTTGTGCATTTAAATTCAAGTTTAACAAACTAAGTAAATCTAGAATAAAATACTGGCATTAGTAAAAGTGATTAGAAAAACAACGTAACCACATAATGCAGTAGTCTTGCTCAGCCATTGCAGTTGTCACACTGCTGCAGAAAAAGATAAGATTAAAACTGAACAAACAACTTGACTTCAACCCACATGCATTTGACCTTGTGGAGTCCTCCTCTCTGACATCTGTGTACAGGTGCAGAAGTTGGAGAACTGTTCTCGCAGACAAATCAAGCAACAGCTTTACAATTTACATTTCTAGAATCAAACCAGTCACCCACTGTCCAGGTTCCTTGATCACCATCCCTGGATATGTCCCACTAGCCGGGCAGTTGGACTAAAACTGGGTCATAGTGCTACACTGACAAGTAGGAGCCCCCTTGGGCATTCTCAATGTCAATTTGGATTGCCTGATCAAGGAGACCTTGTGATAACCACTTAGCATCCTCCCTGTTGATTCGGCACTCGTCCATGTTAAAAAAACAATTCAGGAAGCTATTCTCACTTGCTATCTGTTTGGATTCCCTGATCCGTGATCCTGTTCTTTAATTCTCTCCTTCACCGACCCCATCCCAAACCCCCAAAACTCCCTGCCAATTCATTGAAATGGAAAGTGTTTTGTTTTAAAACTGTGAAAACCTGTATAAACTGCAAGTTACTGATGATTGGTCAAAGTTAGTGGATTCTTGTGTCTTTGAAGGCATTCATTGATCTCTATTTACAGCAATGGATTTCTTCTGATGCACTTGATATATGAATCTTGTTGCTTCCCTAGATATTCAGGTTATGTTGCTGGCATGGTGCTGGACATCTCAAATTCATTTAACAGTACATGGCTATTTTTTGTTGTTAAGTGTTTGGAGAAAAGTTGTGCCTTGTGAATTTGTTTGCCTGATGTAATTGTTGTTACCCACATAGAGTAGTTTTCTTGAACTTTATTTTCTATTTGATACATTTGCCATGTGACAAAGCCAATTCCCCATGTGCTGCAGTTACAGATGGATTTAAATTCACAAAGTGACTCTGGTATTGTTTTTCCTTTGGTACAGTGGAACAAAGGCATAAACAATGCATAGAGGCCATGCCAGCTCGCCAACTGGAGCTTTTTACTATAATCCTATGTCTACTTTAGATTCTTCCACTTAATCCAGTTCCCTTTTAAAAATGCTCTAATCTGTGCCTCTGCAGTAAATAGTAGCAAAACATTCTATGTGCCAATAATCACTTTAATCTTCTGCAAAGTTGAATTAAGGGAAATAAAGGGAGTGGCTGCCATCCAGTTCCATTATTTTCACTTCTTGCAGCTGCTGATAAACATGGAAGTTAAGATCATTTCATTGCTATTCTGGCTTTCTGTAAACCAATTGTCTTCCTCTAAACCTTATTCTGTGTTCCAGTTTGTAATCACACCATATCAACAAATAGAATAATTTTCACGTTAAGGATTTATCCATTCTCTCCTGTGAGTACAAATGTCTGCCTTGGACATTCTGTTGTGCAGAAGAAAAATAATGGTCCGTGAGAAGTTGGGTCTGTAACTTGCAAGTAAGGTGTTCTCTACTGTAGGCTAAATAATGGCTAGTTATTTTCTCATTACCTATATTGCTTTCACCAACACATCCTGCATCGGTTTTAGGGTGAGGAACCTCCCGAAGTGATGTATTGAAAAACCTTTGTTGATCAGACTTTTAAAAACAGGCAGTAGATCTTCATCTGCCTAATAGATGTTTCAGTTAAGATCACAAACTTGCTGTCTCAAAAAAAAAGCCAATGTGTGAATCCTTATTTTAACATCCTGTTTATTTGATTTTGCTTCTAAAAGCACTTGCCTTGGAAACATCTCAATGCTTCATTGGTATTGTTTTAAAAAATGAAAATTCCATATTTTCCAGCATTACACAATATTACTGTAAGATCTGCAATGACAATATTGAGAATGATCTCATTTAGTGTGGATAAGGATATGTTCCAGGGTGCCAGGAGTTGGGGCAGTGGTTAGAAAGGGATAGTTTGATCTGTAAAATAGGGGAGTAGTATGGAATTTATGCTGGAATGAACAGAGTCAATAACCAATTGAGGAAGATAGACCAATTCCTGCTTCCTACTTGTGAGATGAATATCAATCACATTAACATGCAATTCAATGAAAATAGCTGTCAATGGATACCAATATCACAAATTACTGAACCACACATATCATATAGTTCCCACATATTATTTACAGTCTTTGCTAAGTTAGGTCATCTCAGCAGTGACTGTGGTTTTATGCCTCAAAAAGGCTCGACTTCTCTTGGGTAGTGGGGAATAACTATCTTTGGTTCCCATTTCTGATTTTTGTCCAGTGATCTTCGCTGGAGTTGGCTCTTTTAAGGTTAAATGGACTGCCGACAGCTGCTGTCTTGGCAATGGGCTCCTCTTTGAAGTGATAAAGGGTGCCTTGTTTTGTAGAATTGTACTCTGTCAGACATCACTGGTTCTATTTAGGAGGATTGAGAAAAATGAAATAGATAGGGGAAAGTTGTGGAAATAAACAAAGAAAATAATAAATGTTCAATATTTTGTGATGTAAATTACTCAAGTTTATTCGATTCAGTCCAAATGTGGACTGGATTACAATTAGGGAAAAGCCACCGATTGATAAAATGTATTTATATATGAAATTCTCTACAGATAACCTTGGGGTGGTTTGAACAACTGAATTTGTGAATTATTCTTTGTAGAAATTCGCTGTTTCACAGCTTTAATAAATTGCAACATGGGATATTTTAAGGCTTCAGAAGTTTTAAAAGTTAAATTTTCTTTGAAAGAAGTACACATTTCCTGCAGCTTATAATTTTGAAAAAAAAGTTGAACTTATGAGGCTACCACTAATACCACAATTTGTTGAAAAGATGTTTCAGAAGCAGGAATGTAGGTACGTAGGCTTTGAGAAATGGCCATTCCATTCTTTTGTACAGTTTGTTGGATGAAAAATATATTTTCTTCAGGAAGGAGCATGAAACTTGAGCCTTTGGGCATGTGCTAGCTAATGGAATATTGAACTGAGTGGAACTCACTCAATGTAAGTGAACAAAATGATATTTTCAAGGTGTACTTGAACAAGGCAAAATAATAGAGTAAAAAATGAGGTCTGCAGATGCTGGAGATCACAGCTGCAAATGTGTTGCTGGTCAAAGCACAGCAGGCCAGGCAGCATCTCAGGAATAGAGAATTCGACGTTTCGAGCATAAGCCCTTCATCAGGAATAAGAGAGAGAGCCAAGCAGGCTAAGATAAAAGGTAGGGAGGAGGGACTAGGGGGAGGGGCGATGGAGGTGGGATAGGTGGAAGGAGGTCAAAGTGAGGGTGATAGGCCGGAGTGGGGTGGGGGCGGAGAGGTCAGGAAGAGGATTGCAGGTTAGGAGGGCGGTGCTGAGTTGAGGGAACCGACTGAGACAAGGTGGGGGGAGGGGAAATGAGGAAACTGGAGAAATCTGAATTCATACCTTGTGGTTGGAGGGTTCCCAGGCGGAAGATGAGGCGCTCCTCCTCCAGCCGTCGTGTTGTTGTGTTCTGCCGGTGGAGGAGTCCAAGGACCTGCATGTCCTCAGTGGAGTGGGAGGGAGAGTTAAAGTGTTGAGCCACGGGGTGATTGGGTTGGTTGGTTCGGGCGGCCCGGAGGTGTTCTCTGAAGCGTTCCGCAAGTAAGCGGCCTGTCTCACCAATATAGAGGAGGCCACATCGGGTGCAGCGGATGCAGTAGATGATGTGTGTGGAGGTACAGGTGAACTTGTGGCGGATATGGAAGGATCCCTTGGTGCCTTGGAGGGAAGTGAGTGTGGAGGTGTGGGCGCAAGTTTTACATTTCCTGCGGTTGCAGGGGAAGGTGCCGGGGGTGGAGGTTGGGTTGGTGGGGGGTGTGGACCTGACGAGGGAGTCACGAAGGGAGTGGTCCTTGCGGAACGCTGATAGGGGAGGGGAGGGAAATATATCCTTGGTGGTGGGGTCCGTTTGGAGGTGGCGGAAATGGCGGCGGATGATACGTTGTATGCGGAGGTTGGTGGGGTGGTAGGTGAGAACCAGTGGGGTTCTGTCTTGGTGGCGGTTGGAGGAGCGGGGCTCAAGGGCGGAGGAGCGGGAAGTGGAGGAGATGCGGTGGAGGGCATCGTCGATCACGTCTGGGGGGAATCTGCGGTCCTTGAAGTTAAATCCACACAGTCAGTCGCCTGAGGCGGGAATTGAACCTGGGTCTCTGGCGCTGTGAGGCAGCAGTGCTAACCACTGTGCCACCCTCACCTTACGCAATCCACACAGTCAGTCGCCTGAGGCGGGAATTGAACCCGGGTCTCTGGTGCTGTGAGGCAGCAGTGCTAACCACTGTGCCACCCACACCTTACGCTAATCCACACAGTCAGTCGCCTGAGGCGGGAATTGAACCCGGGTCTCTGGCGCTGTGAGGCAGCAGTCGCATTGACCTGTATACCGCTGAAGTGGCGCCCAGACCTGTATACCGCTGAAGGCCCTCCACTCCCTCCGCTCCAATCCCAACCTCACCATCAAACTCGCAGACAAGGGAGGCGCGGTGGTAGTTTGGCGCACTGACCTGTATACCGCTGAAGCCAAACGCCAGCTCGCGGACGCCTCCTCTTATCGCCCCCTCGACCACGACCCCACCTCCCACCACCAAACCATCATCTCCGAGACCATCCAGGACCTCATCACCTCAGGGGATCTCCCATTCACCGCCTCCAACCTCATAGTCCCACAACCCCGCACCGCCCGTTTCTACCTCCTGCCCAAAATCCACAAACCTGCCTGCCCCGGCCGACCCATTGTCTCAGCCTGCTCCTGCCCCACCGAACTCATCTTCCAAAACCTCGACACGGTCCTGTCCCCTTTAGTCCAAGAACTCCCCACCTACGTTCGGGACACCACCCACGCCCTCCACCTCCTCCAGGATTTTCGCTTCCCCGGTCCCCAACGCCTTATTTTCACTATGGACATCCAGTCCCTGTACACCTCCATCCCCCATCACGAAGGACTCAAAGCCCTCCGCTTCTTCCTTTCCCGCTGCACCAACCAGTACCCTTCCACTGACACCCTCCTTCGACTGACTGAACTGGTCCTCGCCCTGAATAACTTCTCTTTTCAATCCTCCCACTTCCTCCAAACTAAAGGAGTTGCCATGGGCACCCGCATAGGCCCCAGCTCTGCCTGCCTCTTCGTAGGATATGTGGAACAGTCCATCTTCCGCAACTACACTGGCACCACCCCCCACCCTTTCCTCCGCTACATCGATGACTGTATCGGCGCTGCCTCGTGCTCCCACGAGGAGGTTGAACAGTTCATCAACTTTACTAACACCTTCCATCCCGACCTGAAATTCACCTGGACTGTCTCAGACTCCTCCCTCCCCTTCCTAGACCTTTCCATTTCTATCTCGGGCGACCGACTCAACACAGACATCTATTATAAACCGACTGACTCCCACAGCTACCTGGACTACACCTCCTCCCACCCTGCCCCCTGTAAAAACGCCATCCCATATTCCCAATTCCTTCGTCTCCGCCGCATCTGCTCCCAGGAGGACCAATTCCAACACCGCACAGCCCAGATGGCCTCCTCCTTCAAGGACCGCAGATTCCCCCCAGACGTGATCGACGATGCCCTCCACCGCATCTCCTCCACTTCCCGCTCCTCCGCCCTTGAGCCCCGCTCCTCCAACCGCCACCAAGACAGAACCCCACTGGTTCTCACCTACCACCCCACCAACCTCCGCATACAACGTATCATCCGCCGCCATTTCCGCCACCTCCAAACGGACCCCACCACCAAGGATATATTTCCCTCCCCTCCCCTATCAGCGTTCCGCAAGGACCACTCCCTTCGTGACTCCCTCGTCAGATCCACACTCCCCACCAACCCAACCTCCACCCCCGGCACCTTCCCCTGCAACCGCAGGAAATGTAAAACTTGCGCCCACACCTCCACACTCACTTCCCTCCAAGGCACCAAGGGATCCTTCCATATCCGCCACAAGTTCACCTGTACCTCCACACACATCATCTACTGCATCCGCTGCACCCGATGTGGCCTCCTCTATATTGGTGAGACAGGCCGCTTACTTGCGGAACGCTTCAGAGAACACCTCCGGGCCGCCCGAACCAACCAACCCAATCACCCCGTGGCTCAACACTTTAACTCTCCCTCCCACTCCACTGAGGACATGCAGGTCCTTGGACTCCTCCACCGGCAGAACACAACAACACGACGGCTGGAGGAGGAGCGCCTCATCTTCCGCCTGGGAACCCTCCAACCACAAGGTATGAATTCAGATTTCTCCAGTTTCCTCATTTCCCCTCCCCCCACCTTGTCTCAGTCGGTTCCCTCAACTCAGCACCGCCCTCCTAACCTGCAATCCTCTTCCTGACCTCTCCGCCCCCACCCCACTCCGGCCTATCACCCTCACTTTGACCTCCTTCCACCTATCCCACCTCCATCGCCCCTCCCCCTAATCCCTCCTCCCTACCTTTTATCTTAGCCTGCTTGGCTCTCTCTCTTATTCCTGATGAAGGGCTTATGCTCAAAACGTCGAATTCTCTATTCCTGAGATGCTGCCTGGCCTGCTGTGCTTTGACCAGCAACACATTTGCAGCAAGGCAAAATAATAGCCTAAATTGCAGCCCTGCATTTATTTGTTTACCCTCTGTGTTACATTGCTATGATGAAAATGATCAGAGGCTATTCTGACTCTTGGCACAAAAGTAACATGCATTTCCTGGCATGTTTCTTATGGTCATGTGTTATCATTTTTGTACTACTTAAAGTACATCTTCTTTATCTCTGTAGACTTGGGCAATTTCAGCATTACATTGCACAAGTACTCAACTCTACCTCTCCATTACTCTATCCTTTGATGCTATTAACCAACTGCATGGTATCAAGTATAGCATAAATTCATACATTAGTCATAACTTCTTCCAACCCAATTTTGCAATACCTCAATCCATTTTTTTTCCAACTTTTCTGTAAACTATGTTCCTTTGTCATTAGCTGCACTCCTCTCCATGGCAACTATTTCAGTCTCAGCCAGACACTCTCTGACAGTATATCTTGTTAGACCACGAGCTGAGCTTTAATTTTTTATTCTAGCTGGATTATCAATACCACATTTTCACTTATGCAACATTGTCCTGCTGCTTGCCCAAACCACTTTAATGTTGAAACCCTTATTTATGTTCTTGTTGCACCCAGAATTGACTTCATTGTGCCTTCTGCTAGGTTTACTGCTGTGAACCCCATGCAATCTCAAGTGTCTAAAGATTTCTTACATATTTTACATCCCGCTCATCACTATGCTTTATTCACTGGCCTCCAGGAAGGTGTCCTTGTCCCTCAATATTTTAATTTGAAAATGTTTAATTTTATTAACAAGGCTCTCCGTGACTTGGATGAGAAAATCCCATTCATTGTAGCTATTCTGCAGATTGAATATGAAAATGAACTCCTCATGTCATGTATTCATCAAACTTTGTATTAATGAGCCCATATTTTAGCAAACTGAACAATGTTCACTTTTGCCGCCTTATGTCTGTCACTGAATTTTTAAAAGAGAAATGTGAGATGCTGACAATTTGGTGAAATTTATTAACAATTGCAATTCACTCCGGTCTTGTGGCCAGTATAAACATAACTTATAAGTCTGGCTGTCAGCAGTCCACATGCATGATTGATCATAGCAATCTGGAACTTTTAGGGAGATCAATTTTGATGATAACCGGGCAGATGGGACAAATAGCTAAATTCCAGGCATGCTGAATTTTTTGCATTTTTAAGCAATTTTGTCAAAAAGCTCTGTTCCCACCACAATGAGAACAAACCCCACTTTTCCAAAGTGTGATTTTTGTAATATGATTCCATGCATTTTGGTATTGTATTAACCATTAGTGGAAATTTTTAAGGGTATTAAAAATACTTACATTGCTGATGAGTTTTATTACTAAATTGTTAAAAAAAGAAGAGATAATGATTTAGTCATGAGTGAGATGTCTGTGGTTACATTTCATTGGCAAGCATGTCGATTCGTGGAATCCCAATTTGATGACCTTAACATCCCAGCAGTGAGATATGTCCCACTGGTTGAGAAACGCCAGCATGATGGATGCATTGTCCCTCCTTGACTTTTCCGCTGATTTTGACACAGCTGAGCACTCCTGTCCGTATGCAACTCTTCTGTAGTCTCTTGTGAGCAATTGTGGGCCCCATACCTCAGGAAGGATGTATTGGACCTGGAGCGGATCCAGAGGAGGTTCACCAGAATAGTCCCAGAAATGGAAGGCTTAACATATGAGGAACTTTGAGGAAGCTAGGGCTATACTCGATTGAGTTCAGAAGGATGAGGGGGAATCTGATTGAAACTTACAGAATACTGAACAGCCTGGACAGAGTGGACGTTGGGAAGATATTTTCATTGGTAGGAGAGATGAGGACCTTAGAGTAAAGGGAAGACCCATTAGAATAGAGGTAAGGAGAAACTTCTTTAGCCGGAGAATAGTGAATTTGTGGAATTCATTTTCACAGAATGCTGTGGAGACCAGGTCATTGAATATACTTAAAACAGAAATCAATAAATTCTTGATTGCCAAAGGGACCAAAGGTTACAGGGAGAAAACAAGTAAATGGGGTTGAAAAACCTATCAGCAATGATTGAATGGCAGAGCAGACTTGATGTGCTGAATGGCCTACTTTCTGCTCCTGTAGTCTTATCTTGTTAGCCATGCCACTTGTTTGGTTCCATCTTATACATGTTACCAAAAATGTATTACATTGCTATGAGCAATTTATTCAACTTGGATAATTTTTTCAACTCCAGTGGAGTCCAAAGCTTTTCCCTTAGTGCTGTAATCATCAATTATAAGCTATCTGTGTTCCAATAAGGCAGAATGGAGTCAGTTTCTATGTATGTCTTTATGAGATTAAGCTTTATCATCTGTTTCCTGCATCAATTCTATGGCTGTTATTTCAATCTGCAATTGTTTTAGACACTATGGCTGATCTTTCTTCGTCCTGGGAAATGACAGGGAAGGTGGTGGTAAGGGCAAGAAGACAGGAAGAAATAGAAACATGAGTAGGCCATTCAGCCCCTTTATCTTGCTACCAATTCAATAGCATATGGCTGATCTGACCATCTTGATAGCTACTTTCCTGCCCTTTTCCCATAACTCTTGATTTTTCTTACTGATCAAGAATTTATCTCAGCCTTAAATATGCACAAGGACTCTACCCCATAGCGCTCTGTGGCAAACAATTTCAAAGACACTCGATCCTCTGAGAGAAGAAATTCCTCCTCATTTCAGTCTTAAATTGGTGCCCCTTCATTCTCAAAATGTGTCCTCTGGTCCTACACTTTCCCAGGGGAGAAAACATTTACCCTGTCAAGCTCCTTAAGCATCCTACATGTTTCCATCAGATCACCTCTCATTCTTCTAAACTCCAGTGAGTAGGGTCCCAGCCTGATTAGTCTTTGCTCATGAGACAATCCCTCCAGGCCAGGGATCATCCTAGTGAACCTTCTCTGAACTGCCTCCAATGAAGTAATCTTTCCTTCAGTAAGGGGATCAAAACTGCTCACAGTACTTCAGATGTAGTCTCACTAGCACCTTGTACAGTTGCAGTAAGACTTCCTAACAAATACTCCAACCTCCTTGAAATAAGAGACAACATTCCATTAGCCTTCCTGATTATTGGCTGCATTAATGTGCTAACTTTCTGTTTCATGCACAATTGTTCACAAGTCCCTTTGTGTTGCAGCTTTCTGCAGTTTATCTCAATTTAAATAATACCCTTTTTTTGTTCTTCCTTTCAAAATGAACTTCACATTTTCCCACATTATACCCCATTTACCAACTTCTTCCCACTTACTTTACCTAACGACATCTCTCTGTAAACTGTTTGTAACCCTTACACAACCTGTTTTTGCCTATTTTAGAATCATTTTCAAAAATTGCTACATTTATGCTTTTTCCTCCAAGTCATTAATGTATAATGTAAACAGTTGTGGTGCCAGTACTGATCCCTGTGGAACTGTACTGGTTACAGAATGCCAACCTGAAAAAAGAACCCCTTAGCCCCAGTTGCTATTCCCTGCCCATGAACCAATTCTCTATCCATGCCAATATATTACATTCAACACTGTGGGCGTGACTTAACATTTTGTGAGGTACCATGTTGAATGTCTTCTGGAAGTCCAAATGCAACATATCTCCCACTTCCCTTCTATCCATTCTGGTTGAGACTTCCTCAAAAAGTTCTAAGAAATTAGTCAGATATGATTTCTCTTTAATGAAATCATGGTGACTTTCCTTGATCAGATTATGATATTTGAAATGTTCAGCTATTACCTCCCTGAAAATTGATTCCAACACTTTTCTAAGAATTGATGTTAGGCGAATTGGCCAATAGTTGCCTGCTTTTTGCCTCCCTCTGCTTTAGGAAAGGTGTGTCACATGGGCAGTTTTCCAATCTTCCAGTATTTCCTCAGAACCTGATGATTTTTGGAAAATTACAACTAGTGCATCCACTATCACTGTTGCCACCACTTTTAGGATTTTAGGATACAAGCCACCAGGACAAGGTGACTTATCTATCTTTGATCCCATTAGTTTATTGAATATTCCTCCTTAGTGATGCTATTGGCACTTAATTGCTCCCCTGTATTTCTTAGTATAAATGGGATGTTTGAAGTATATTCCACAGTAGAACTGGTGCAGAAGTAAATCAGGCAGGATGGTGCTGGAGTGATAACAAGCAAGAACGCAGGTATCAACACACTGCCAATCCACTTGGTTACATGTCCTTCCTGTCAGTCAACGATCAAGTTCTGGGCGGCCTGGTTTTAACTTGCTTTCCTGACTGGGAAATCAAGGCGACTTGTCAGTTGGTTTTGGGGTAAAGTGGTGGGGGAGGAGCAGCTTCATGTGTCTCAATCTGAGGATAATCAAGAACATGAGGGACAGTGCTGGTTCTTGAAAGTCACTTACTGCTTTTGTCTTCAATGTTCCCATCCTTATCACACCCCACTGCACTGAAAGAAAAGAAAGTTCCCTTGCGCTCACGCTCTCCTGTTATTTTATTTTACTGTTCAGCCAGCAGCCTGGGCCTTCCACAGCTCACTGTGACCATATGCATGTCCAGTAGTCTCTTAAATGTCCCCAGTGACCTTGCTTCCACAACTGCTGCTGGCAACGCATTCCATGCTCTCAACTCTCCGTGTAAAGGGATGCCTCTGACATCCCCTCTATACTTTCCTCCAACCAGCTCAAAACTATGACCCCTCGTGTTAGTCATTTCTGCCCTGGGAAATAGTCTCTGGCTATCGACTCTATCTATGCTTCTCATTGTCTTGTATACCTCAATTAGGTCTCCTCTCCTCCTCCTTTTCTCCAATGAAAAAATCCGAGCTCAGTCAACCTCTCTTCATAAGATAAGCCCTCCAGTCCAGGCAGCATCCTGGTAACCCTCCTCTGAACCCTCTGGCTGTTCGCCCTCCCCTTTTAGAACCTTACACACCCAATCGGAGATGCCCCGGACCCTGGCACCAGGGAGGCAACATACCTTCCGGGAATCCCAATCCTGACCACAAAATCTCCTGTCGATTCCCCTAACTATCGAGTCTCCTAACATGAGTACTTTTCTATTCTACCCCCTTCCCTTCTTTGCCACAGTGTCAGGCTCAGTGCCAGAGAACTGACTGCTATGGCTTTCCTCTAGTAGGTCATCCCCTCCAGCAGTATCCAAAACGGTATACTTATTGCTGAGGGGAATGTCTGCAAGGGATCTCTGTACTGTCTGTCTGTCCCCTTTCCTCCCCCTGACTGTAACCCATCTATCCTTGTCCTGAGCCTTAGGAGTGACCAACTCCCAGTAACTCCTCTCAATTACCCCCCTCAGCCTCCCGACTGATCCGTAGTTCATCCAGCTCCAGCTCCAATTCCCTAACACGGTTTTCAAGGAGCTGTGGTTGGATGCACCTCCTGCAGATGTAGCCAGTGGAGACGTTTGCCATGTCTCCCACCTGCCACATTCTGCAGGAGGAGTAAGCAACTGCCCTAACATCCGTACCCGACTTATCTGATCACCCACTGAGCACTAAAGTAGAAAGCTTAGTTCAAGTTGCTATAAGATTAATAACAAACTTCTCCCATCTTTACTGCCAAAATTCACACCTTTATTCTCTCGTGGTTCAACTTTCTTTCACTTAATGTCTAATTAACTGGTTCTTGACTTCTGGGAGCTATAGAAAAAGTGAGGACTGCAGATGCTGGAGATCAGAGCTGAAAAATGTGTCGCTGGAAAAGCGCAGCAGGTCAGGCAGCCTCAAAGGAGCAGGAGAATCAACATTTCGGGCATAAGCCCTTCTTCAGGAATGAGGGTGTGCCAAGCAGGCTAAGATAAAAGGTAGGGAGGAGGGACTTTGGGGAGGGGCGTTGGGAATGCGATAGGTGGAAGGTGGTTAAGGTGAGGGTGATAGGCCGGAGAGGAGGTGGGGGCGGAGAGGTCGGGAAGAAGATTGCAGGTCAAGAAGGCAGTGCGGTGTCCGAGAGTTGGGACTGAGATAAGATGGGGGGGAGGGGAAATGAGGAAGCTAGAGAAATCTACATTCATCCCTTGTGGTTGGAGGGTTCCTAGAAACCATAAATTATAAATCCTATATTTCCATCACCTGCCTAACTTTTCATATAAAATTAACTTCAAAATCCTTGTTTATAGATTAGATTACTTACAGTGTGGAAACAGGCCCTTCGGCCCAACAAGTCCACACCGACCCGCCAAAGCGCAATCCACCCATACCCCTACATTTACCCCTTACCTAACACTACAGGCAATTTAGCATGGCCAATTCACCTGGCCCGCACATCTTTGTGATTGTGGGAGGAAACCGGAGCACCCGGAGGAAACCCACACAGATGCAGGGAGAACGTGCAAACTCCACACAGTCAGTCACCTGAGGCAGGAATTGAACCCAGGTCTCTGGTGCTGTGAGGCAGCAGTGCTAACCACTGAGCCACCATGCCTTCCACAATCCCTCAATCCCTCAATCACTTGAAAGCTTTGTGCTACAGTAATTTGGATCTTGCCTCTACCATATATTTTTCAGTCACTGCTCTCCTTTTTATACAATTTCCCTATTCCCTGCCCATGAGTTCTCTCTCCAAATTTCTCATTCTTGTTACTAACCTTCCATTCATCGAAAACTGTTTAAAGCTCTTTACCGAAACCTGCTCCTCTTTGCAGGCTTTAGGTCTTCCTTTTTACCTCTTGTTCAGTCTTGTTCTTGCCTTTATCTGATGGCTTATACATCATTTTGTGTACATGTATTAAGAAATTATCAGAAACCTTATCACACCTGTCACATAACCTGTTGCCTTTTTAAATAACAGCAACACTGTGGATGTTGGAAATTTGAAACAAAAGCAGATAATACTGGAGCAACTTGGCAGGTCTGGCAGCATCTGTGAAAGAGAAACAGTTAAAGTTTCTACCTGAACAAGAGTCACAGACTTGAAATGTTAACTTTGCATTCTCCTACAGATGCTGCCAGACCTGCTGCGTTTTTCCAGCAATTTTTGTTTTTGTTTCAGATTTCCAGCATTCACAGTTCTTTGCTTTATCATCTTCCGATGCTTCATTGATGACCATTCTTATTTGTAAGATCAGATTGCAAAACCATAAGTTTCCTACACAGTTCCATGGAAAATTTAAGCAGTCCGTATTCACATGCTCACACTAAACAACATTCAGACTAGAATTGACAAAATTGACAAGCAATGAGCATCTCCAATTAATGCGAGTCTAACCACCGCTTCTTGAGACTTAGCTGCTTTACTGTTGCTGAGATCCATGTCAGCAATATGGGGACAGAAAATTAAACTGGATCAATGGCATTAATATTGTGGTGAATTATAAGTTTGAGTATGACTCAACCCCTGACATCTCTGTCCACTATCAGCAAGGCATACATCAAAAGTGATAGAGTTTTCTCTACACGAGCAACATTTGGGAAGTTTGACACCATTCAGGTCAAAGCAACCTGCTTGATTGACACCCCATGTATAGTTGTTCATGTACCATTGCTGCACTCTTTACCACCTGCAGGATGCACTACAATAACTTATATGGTCTCCTCTAATAGAGCATGTGACTTTTAATGCCGAGAACAAGACTGCAATCACATGGCAACACGACACCAAGTCACGTGACAACTTGATCTAGACAAGCATCAGTGTTTCTTCATCTTCACTGGCAGATTCCTGCCTGTCTATTTAGTGAGAGCACCTTCACGTAGATTGTATCAGCAATGAAAGGTAGCACATCAGTACCTTCATAAAACCACTTATAGATGAGCAGTAAATGCTGGCCTTGTCAATAACACCCACATTACAGGAGTTAAAAAATGGATATTGTTCATTTTTCATTCAGAAAAACTTAATAATGATGTTGCACTCATAAGTCATATTAGTAACATATGGCTGAAATCCAGACTTGATACAGAGTGTAAGTGCTGAAGACTGCCAGATGGTACCTCCCTCTCCACTTCTCTATGATTTAACAGTGTTACATTCAGCTGATTATCTTGTCTTTCTGTAATGAACCTGAAAATATTATAGTAAATCTCAGTTTCTGTTTAAAATGGCATACGTTGAATAATACTGTAAGATGATCTTTGGGAGCTAACAGAACTGAGGTTACAGAAGTCATCATTTTTGACCAAATAACTGGTTTATTTCGTTTTTCTTCATTCTTGGTTATTTCACCATTGGCGGCTTCCTATTTGTGAAACAGTTTGCTGCTAATCTCTTGTGACAGCTGTCTCTCAGCTTGTTGGTTGCATTCTTGAATGTGCTTCTGTGCTCTTTGTTAATTCATGTCACTCTACACCGATCCCTATTTACCTTTAGTTTACATCCTGGCTTGTTTATTCATCTTGCAGCTGATTTTTATTTTCTCTCCATCTTTGTTTGCTCAGTAGTCTCTATGTATTCCGTGGTAGTTACGGGATGCCGGGGTGTTCTAGCAATCAAGTGCCAGCATGATGATCAGAATAATAGCAGCTCTGTTGTGTATCTAGAAGAAATGATTGTATCTTTTCTAGAACAACATAGAAAAGGAGTTGCCCTTACATTCACTTCAGGACGTGCTATCATTTTGCAGACAAAAATCTTGAAACACAAACTACTGGAAAATCATTCCATGCAGCTGATGATTTGCCCAATCTGTTATATAAAGCTTTGCTCTGATCAGCACTATTTTAGTAAAAATTAACTTTGGCTTATTTGTAAATGTCAGACACTACTTTGAGCCTTTCTGGTGAATATCATAACTGATCCTTAGTAAATGCCGTCTGTGAAAGCTGTTTGTACTGAATGTAGTTGTGTGTATGCAACCCATATCTCAGTTTTTTGGCTCTTTGGTGAGGCAAGAGGGGGAGTTTCAACAAACCATTTGACTCCTAGGCCATCACAGTTTATATATTATGCACATGTGTTTTCTATAAGAGACCATTGACCAGCAGTGAGAGGTTAATTGAAACTGAGAACAACTGTAGCTGCCTTACTGGCTTCCCAGCTTGGATTTGTTTGTTGGATAGAAACCATGGCCTTGTTTTTCAAAAAGATTGAGGTTGGATTTGATTAGGGCTGCCATGTATTTAGCACTGTCAGCCTTTATGCTGGTTCCCCACCAAGATCCTGACCTGGAAAGCAGAGTTGGGGTCAGATCAGTTACCTGCTGACTCTCATGGGCACTAGTTAATGTCAGTGATGGCTCAATTTTTTTCCATGCTTACAGGAATCCATATGAAAGTCTCCCAATTGAACTCCTAGACTTGTAACAACTGCTGGATCTCTGATGGCTCACTGACTGCATTGGAGTAAAATTGACCTTCCAGGATTGTGCCTAGCACCAAAAAGGAAAATGATTTCTCTCCACTTATCCCTGACTGTCTCCATATTTGCATCAGTGGGGTAGCAGAGTGCTGTGTGGTCTTCCATTTGACTCCCAGTTTCAGTAGCTCACCAGTTTCCCTGATTGTCTGCTGATTCCACTTGCTAGCCTTTTATTGGCTGGGACATTGAAAATTACATCGGCCTGTGATGCGAGACTGGGACCCAGGACTAAACCCGTTTCCAATGCTGAGCCCTGATTAAAACTTAAGAACCGTATTTGGGGTTATCTTCAGTCCTTAAACTCCAACTATTTACAATCTACATTAATTATCTGGATACAGGAATAGAAGATACTATAACCAGATTTACAGTTGACACTAAAAGAGGTGGGAAGGTAAGTTGCAATAAAGAAATTTACAAATGGCTATGGATAGGTTAGGTGAATGGGCGAAAACTTCAGAGTCTAATGTGGATAAGTATGAGATTATCCATTTTAGTTGGAGATGTAGAAAGGCAACTTATTATTGAAGCAAAGAGAAACTTCAGAGGGATCAGGATGTCCTTGTGCATGAATCACAAAAAATTAATATGCAGGTATAACAATTAATAAGGAAGGCAAATGGAATTTTGGCGTTTATCGCTGAAGGAATAGAGCATAAAGTGGGAAAGTGTTATGGCAATTGTACAAGGATTAGTGAGACCACACCTGGAGAATCCCGTATTGTCTGGTTCACTAAATTGATTCCAGAGATGAGGGTAATTGCCTTATGAAAAGTGATTGAGTAGCTTGGGCCAATACTCGCTGGCATTTAGAAGAATAAGAGGCATTCTAACTGAGGTGGATATACGATGATAAAGCTGATTGACAAAGTATGTCTCTCGTGGAGCAATCTAGAATAAGTGGTCATTGTTATAGGATAAAGGGTAGCAGATTTAAAACAGATGAGGAGAAATTGTTTCTCTCATAGGGCCGTGCATCTGTGGAATTCATTACCGCAGAATACAGTTGGAACTGGGACGTTGAGTAAGTTTAAAGAGGAGATAGACAGATTTTTAATTAGTAATGGGTTGTAGGGTTATGGGGAGCATGCTGGGAAGTGGAGATGAGGCCGAGATGAGATGGTCTATGATCATATTAAATGGCACAGAGGCTGAATTGCCTACTTCTGCTTGTAATACGTAGGTTCTTATTGCAAATAGTTGTCAGAAATTTAGTTAAAATTTTATTAAGAGGTAAATAAAAACCTGTGAGCGTTTTTGGAATGTTTTCTATGACTCAGGCTATTTCTAAATCCTGTTAAGTACAGGCTTTTCTCATAGTCAACTTGGTCATTTTACACATGAATATTTTTGTTGCATTTCTTGAACCAAAATCCTTTGGCTGCTTAGTGTGGCAGTACCGTTCCTTTAATGGTTGGTTACCAAATTTAGGGCATTGGTAGCATAATAACTTTGACAAACCAATAAGTAATGCCATGAACGACCAGAGACCATCTGAGCAATTGGAAACAAATTTGGATGCAATGTCATCACTTTGCAACAAAAAGTATTTCCTTAGAGTCAAAGAGATGTACAGAACAGAAACAAACCCTTTGGTTCAACTCGTCCGTGCCATCCAGATATTCTAACCTAATCTAGTCCCATTTGCCAGCACTTGGCCCATATCTCTCTCAACCCTTCCTATCCATATACCCATCAAGATGCCTTTTAAATGTTGTAATTATACCAACCTCCGTTACTTCCTCTGGAAGCTCATTCCATGCCCGCACCACCCTCTGCATGAAAAGTTGCCCTTTGCGTCCCTTTTAAATCCTTCCCCCCTCACTCTAAATCTATGCCCTCTAGTTTTGGACTCCCCCACTCCAGGGAAAAGACATTGTCTATTTATCCTATCCATGCCTCTCATGAACTCTATTAGTTCATCCCTCAGCCTCTGACGCTCCAGGGAAAACAGCCTCGACCTATTCAGCCTCAACCTGTTCAACCTCTCCCTGTAGCTCAAATCCTCCAACCCTGGCAACTCATTTATGTTTACCAGATATCCCAAGTTAATCTAGTCCCATTTGCCAGCATTTGGCCCACATCCCTCTAAATCCTTCCCCTTCATATATCCATCCAGATGACTTTAAATGTTGTAAATGCACCAGTCTCAATCACTTCCTTTGGCAGCTCATTTTATGTGTGTACCACCGTCTGTGTGAAAAAGTTGACCCTTAGGTCTCCTTTAAATCTTTCCCCTCTCACCTTAAACCTATGCCTTGTAGTTCTGGAGTCCCCCACCCTGGGGAAAATACCTTGTCTATGCACCCTCTCATACTCCTCGTGATTTTCTAAACTTCGATAAGGTCACTCCTCAGCCTCTGATGCTCCGGGGAAACAGCCTCAGCCTCTGGGTGGCACGGTGGCACAGTGGTTAGCACTGCTGCCTCACAGCGCCAGAGACCCGGGTTCAATTCCCGACTCAGGCGACTGACTGTGTGGAGTTTGCACATTCTCCCCGTGGGTTTCCTCCCACAGTTCAAAGATATGTAGGTTAGGTGAATTGGCCATGCTAAATTGCCCGTAGTGTTAGGTGAAGGGGTAAATGTAGGGGTGGGTTGCGCTTCGGCGGGTCGGTGTGGACCTGTTGGGCCGAAGGGCCTGTTTCCACACTGTAAGTAATCTAATCTAATCTAATCCGCCTCTTCTCTAGTTCAAAGCCTCCAATCCTGGCAACATCCTTGTAAATCTTTTCTGAACCCTTTCAAGTTCTACAGTATCCATCCAATAATAGGGAGACCAGAATGGTGTGCAATATTCCAAAAGTTTTTTGAATACTTTACATCAGTCTTAATGTCAGAGGCAAGTTCTTTACACAGAGTGGTAAGGGTGTGGAATGCCCTACCTGCTAAGGTAGTCAATTTAGCCACATTAGGGAGATTTAAACAATCCTTAGATAAGCTCATGAATGACTTTGGGATAGTGTAGGGGGGGTGAGCTGAGGAAAGTCCAGCTGAGGTTGGCGCAACATCAAGGGCCGAAGGACCTGTTCTGCACTGTATTGTTCTGTGTTCTATGTTCTGAGATACAGATTTTTAATCAGTAATGGAATCAAATGTTATGGGGATAAGGCAGGAACTGGAGTTGAGGATTATCAGATAAGCCATGATCTTTGAATGGCAGAATAAATCCCCTTACCCTTTTATGCTTTTGATAACCATCACATCATCAAGTCTACTTTAAATATACTCAAAGATTGAGCTTCTGCAGCCCTCTGCAGTAGAGAATATCGAAGATTCACAACCATCTGAATAAAAGAAATTCACCTCATCTCTGTCCGAAATCACATCCTTCTGCTTTTATAAACTATACTCCCAGTTCGGGATTCTGTAACCAGGGGAAGCATCTGACCTGCATCTACCCTGACTGTCCCCCTCAGTATTTTGTATGGACTTGAAGAGGATCTTGTCATGATCTCCATGTGGCAGATATCAGAAATCTCTGAACATGCTTGTACCAATCGAATTTACCTCCCTTCTTGAATATAGTTATAGTCACAGGTTATTGTGATCCTCTGAAATGCAATCTCTATCTCAGCTGAGTTGTATGTAGTAGGTCAGCAGGTAATGCCTGGTTATGAGAAGCCAATGTTTGTCATCTTATTATTTGAAGCCCGCAAAAGAAGGAGAAAGTATCTGCTTGATTTTAAACATTTGGGTAAGAGAAAGTAATTACAAAGTACTGTGCAAACTTTGATACCTCATTGGGGTGAACAATCCATGCTATAAGTGTCAACATCTCTCCAATTGAAAAATCATGTATCCTGTCTCCAGTGTTCTGATATCTAAATAATAATTCTGCTGCAAATTAAAATGCATGAAATAATAATTGTTTGATCTGGCATTATTTGTAATGGAAGGATTAGCATTCTAATGTTAGTTGTGCACATGATGGGAGACTTTGGTTTGCAACACGGTTTGCAAAGTATTGATCAGCTTTGTGTTCAGCATTATCCAGTCTGAGTCAGGAGTCCCTCTCTAGTACGGAAGTCTTTGCTGCACTTGCTGCTGAAGAAGATAGTTATGAAGTGTACCTGAATTTATGCCTCATACGTATTATTTGTAACTACACTGGAAAGTGGTTGGTACAGAAATTCCTATCAGTCTCTTAACCAGTTCCATGGAATTGAGGGAGACTTGCTTCCACTCTACTGCAGTGGGTTCTGAGCTGTCTAAGTCTTGTGTGCATGTGATGCTTGAAGGGTTAGATAATTTGGGAAGCTCCAATCCCTTGGCTTTTCCCTTATGTCCCTAACAGTCTACCATTGTTTGGTACCTCTCTGAATAAGCTTATCCTTAAGGCATGACGTCAATGGGTTGGCAAGTGTTTTAGGCTTCTTCAAGGATACTTTGAGGACTCCTGGAGGTGTTTCTAATGTTGCCCTAGCAGTCTCCGGCTGTGACAGGGTTCTGAGTAGAGCAGCTACTTTGAATTGAATGGAATTAGCTTTATTGTCACATATATTCAAATCATCGCAACCACCTGATGAAGGAGCAGTGCTCCAAAATCTAGTGCTTCTAATTAAACCTGTTGGACTATAACCTGGTATTGTGTGATTTTTAACTTTGTCCACCCCAGTCCAACACTAGCATCTCTAAATCATACTCAAATTAGTACAGTGAAAAGTTTATAACTCTCCACTTAGTGCACCATTTTAGGTACAATGCTTAGTGATAGAATAGAAAAATGGAGAAAAAGAAGTTCCATAACAACTATACACAGTATAACCTTAGGTCAGAAAAACAAGCGTTAAAAAGACAAACATCATAGTCTCTCTCCAAGGGCTCTATGCAGCAGACCATACAGGGAGCCTGCACATGGTCTGACGACTGGCTGCCACAATGCTCAGCTCTGTGCTGGGCCGCTGTATCCACGCTCTGCTCTGCACTGGGCCTTTGCAACCACACTCCGCTCACTGCTGGGCCTCTGTATCCACACACTGCTCTTCTCTGGGTCTCTGTACCCATGCTCTGCTCTGTGCTTGGCCTCTGTATCCTTGCTCCGTGCTGGGTCACTTTACCGACGTTCCGCTCCGTGCTGGGCCGCTGTATCCAGGCTCCGTTACTTGCTGGGCCGCAGTATCCAAGCCCCTCTCCATGCTAGGCCGCAGTATCCAGGCCCCTCTCCGTGCTAGGCCGCAGTATCCAGGCCCCTCTCCGTGCTAGGCCACAGTATCCAGGCCCCTCTCCGTGCTAGGCCGCAGTATCCAGGCTCCGCTCCGTGCTGGGCCGCAGTATCCAGGCCGCTCTCCGTGCTAGGCCGCTGTATCCAGGCTCCGTGCTGGGCCGCTGTATCCAGGCTCCGCTCCGTGCTGGGCCGCTGTATCCAGGCTCCGCTCCGTGCTGGGCCGCTGTATCCAGGCTCCGTGCTGGGCCGCTGTATCCAGGCTCCGCGCCGTGCTGGGCCGCTGTATCCAGGCTCCGCTCCGTGCTGGGCCGCTGTATCCAGGCTCCGCTCCGTGCTGGGCCGCTGTATCCAGGACCCTCTCCGTGCTGGGTCGCTGTATCCACACTCCGCTCCGTGCTGGGCCGCAGTATCCAGGCCCCTCTCCGTGCTAGGCCGCTGTATCCAGGCTCCGCTCCGTGCTGGGTCGCAGTATCCAGGCTCCACTCCGTGCTGGGCCGCTGTATCCAGGCTCCGCTCCGTGCTGGGCCGCTGTATCCAGGCTCCGCTCCGTGCTGGGCCGCTGTATCCAGGACCCTCTCCGTGCTGGGTCGCTGTATCCAGGCCCCTCTCCGTGCTAGGCCGCAGTATCCAGGCTCCGCTCCGTGCTGGGTCGCAGTATCCAGGCTCCGCTCCGTGCTGGGCCGCAGTATCCAGGCCCCTCTCCGTGCTGGGCCGCAGTATCCAGGCCCCTCTCCGTGCTGGGCCGCAGTATCCAGGCTCTGCTCCGTGCTGGGCCACTGTATCCAGGCCCCTCTCCGTGCTAGGCCGCAGTATCCAGGACCCTCTCCGTGCTAGGCCGCTGTATCCAGGACCCTGTCCATGCTGGGCCGCAGTATCCATGCCGCTCTCCGTGCTGGGCCGCTGTATCCACGCTCTGCTCCATGCTGGGCCGCAGTATCCAGGCTCCGCTCCGTGCTGGGCCGCAGTATCCAGGCTCCGTGCTGGGCCGCTGTATCCAGGCTCCGCTCCGTGCTGGGCCGCTGTATCCAGGCTCCGCTCCGTGCTGGGCCGCTGTATCCACGCTCTGCTCCGTGCTGGGCCGCAGTATCCAGGCTCCGCTCCGTGCTGGGCCGCTGTATCCAGGCTCCGCTCCGTGCTGGGCCGCAGTATCCAGGCTCCGCTCCGTGCTGGGCCGCTGTATCCACGCTCCGCTCCGTGCTGGGCCGCAGTATCCAGGCCGCTCTCCGTGCTAGGCCGCTGTATCCAGGCTCCGTGCTGGGCCGCTGTATCCAGGCTCCGTGCTGGGCCGCTGTATCCAGGCTCCGCGCCGTGCTGGGCCGCTGTATCCAGGCTCCGCTCCGTGCTGGGCCGCTGTATCCAGGCTCCGGTCCGTGCTGGGCCGCTGTATCCAGGACCCTCTCTGTGCTGGGTCGCTGTATCCACACTCCGCTCCGTGCTGGGCCGCAGTATCCAGGCCCCTCTCCGTGCTAGGCCGCTGTATCCAGGCTCCGCTCCGTGCTGGGTCGCAGTATCCAGGCTCCGCTCCGTGCTGGGTCGCAGTATCCAGGCTCCACTCCGTGCTGGGCCGCTGTATCCAGGCCCCTCTCCGTGCTAGGCCGCTGTATCCAGGCTCCGCTCCATGCTGCGTCGCAGTATCCAGGCTCCGCTCCGTGCTGGGCCGCTGTATCCAGGCTCCGCTCCGTGCTGGGCCGCTGTATCCAGGACCCTCTCCGTGCTAGGCCGCAGTATCCAGGCTCCGCTCCGTGCTGGGTCGCAGTATCCAGGCTCCGCTCCGTGCTGGGCCGCAGTATCCAGGCCCCTCTCCGTGCTAGGCCGCAGTATCCAGGCCCCTCTCCGTGCTAGGCCGCAGTATCCAGGCCCCTCTCCGTGCTGGGCCGCAGTATCCAGGCTCCGCTCCGTGCTGGGCCGCTGTATCCAGGACCCTCTCCGTGCTGGGCCGCAGTATCCATGCCGCTCTCCGTGCTGGGCCGCTGTATCCACGCTCCGCTCCATGCTGGGCCGCAGTATCCAGGCTCCGCTCCGTGCTGGGCCGCAGTATCCAGGCTCCGTGCTGGGCCGCTGTATCCACGCTCCGCTCCGTGCTGGGCCGCAGTATCCAGGCTCCGCTCCGTGCTGGGCCGCAGTATCCAGGCTCCGCTCCGTGCTGGGCCGCAGTATCCAGGCTCCGCTCCGTGCTGGGCCGCAGTATCCAGGCTCCGCTCCGTGCTGGGCCGCTGTATCCAGGCTCCGCTCCGTGCTGGGCCGCAGTATCCAGGCTCCGCTCCGTGCTGGGCCGCAGTATCCAGGCTCCGTGCTGGGCCGCTGTATCCAGGCTCCGCTCCGTGCTGGGCCGCTGTATCCAGGTTCCGCTCCGTGCTGGGCCGATGTATCCAGGCTCCGCTCCGTGCTGGGCCGCAGTATCCAGGCTCCGCTCCGTGCTGGGCCGCAGTATCCAGGCCGCTCTCCGTGCTAGGCCGCTGTATCCAGGCTCCGTGCTGGGCCGCTGTATCCAGGCTCCGCTCCGTGCTGGGCTGCTGTATCCAGGCTCCGCTCCGTGCTGGGCCGCAGTATCCAGGCCCCTCTCCGTGCTAGGCCGCAGTATCCAGGCTCCGCTCCGTGCTGGGTCGCAGTATCCAGGCCCCTCTCCGTGCTAGGCCGCAGTATCCAGGCCCCTCTCCGTGCTAGGCCGCAGTATCCAGGACCCTCTCCGTGCTAGGCCGCTGTATCCAGGACCCTGTCCGTGCTGGGCCGCAGTATCCATGCCGCTCTCCGTGCTGGGCCGCTGTATCCACGCTCCGCTCCATGCTGGGCCGCAGTATCCAGGCTCCGCTCCGTGCTGGGCCGCAGTATCCAGGCTCCGTGCTGGGCCGCTGTATCCACGCTCTGCTCCGTGCTGGGCCGCAGTATCCAGGCTCCGCTCCGTGCTGGGCCGCTGTATCCAGGCTCCGCTCCGTGCTGGGCCGCAGTATCCAGGCTCCGCTCCGTGCTGGGCCGCAGTATCCAGGCTCCGTGCTGGGCCGCAGTATCCAGGCTCCGCTCCATGCTGGGCCGCAGTATCCAGGCTCCGTGCTGGGCCGCTGTACCCACGCTCCGCTCCGTGCTGGGCCGCAGTATCCAGGCTCCGCTCCGTGCTGGGCCGCAGTATCCAGGCTCCGCTCCGTGCTGGGCCGCAGTATCCAGGCTCCGCTCCGTGCTGGGCCGCAGTATCCAGGCTCCGCTCCGTGCTGGGCCGCTGTATCCACGCTCCGCTCCGTGCTGGGCCGCTGTATCCACGCTCCGCTCCGTGCTGGGCCGCTGTATCCAGGCTCCGCTCCGTGCTGGGCCGCTGTATCCAGGCTCCGCTCCATGCTGGGCCGCAGTATCCTGGCCCTCTCCGTGCTGGGCCGCAGTATCCAGGCCCTCTCCGTGCTGGGCCGCTGTATCCAGGCTCCGGTCCGTGCTGGGTTGCTGTATCCAGGCTCCGTGCTGGGCCACTGTACCCACGCTCCGCTCCGTGCTGGGCCGCAGTATCCAGGCTCCGCTCCGTGCTGGGCCGCTGTATCCACGCTCTGCTCCGTGCTGGGCCGCAGTATCCAGGCTCCGCTCCGTGCTGGGCCGCTGTATCCAGGCTCCGCTCCGTGCTGGGCCGCAGTATCCAGGCTCCGCTCCGTGCTGGGCCGCAGTATCCAGGCTCCGTGCTGGGCCGCTGTATCCACGCTCCGCTCCGTGCTGGGCCGCAGTATCCAGGCTCCGCTCCGTGCTGGGCCGCAGTATCCAGGCTCCGTGCTGGGCCGCTGTATCCAGGCTCCGCTCCGTGCTGGGCCGCTGTATCCAGGCTCCGCTCCGTGCTGGGCCGCAGTATCCAGGCTCCGCTCCGTGCTGGGCCGCAGTATCCAGGCTCCGTGCTGGGCCGCAGTATCCAGGCTCCGCTCCGTGCTGGGCCGCAGTATCCAGGCTCCGCTCCGTGCTGGGCCGCAGTATCCAGGCTCCGCTCCGTGCTGGGCCGCAGTATCCAGGCTCCGTGCTGGGCCGCTGTATCCAGGCTCCGCTCCGTGCTGGGCTGCAGTATCCAGGCTCCGCTCCGTGCTGGGCCGCAGTATCCAGGCTCCGCTCCGTGCTGGGCCGCAGTATCCAGGCCCTCTCCGTGCTGGGCCGCTGTATCCAGGCTCCGCTCCGTGCTGGGTTGCTGTATCCAGGCTCCGTGCTGGGCCGCTGTACCCACGCTCCGCTCCGTGCTGGGCCGCAGTATCCAGGCTCCGCTCCGTGCTGGGCCGCTGTATCCACGCTCTGCTCCGTGCTGGGCCGCAGTATCCAGGCTCCGCTCCGTGCTGGGCCGCAGTATCCAGGCTCCGCTCCGTGCTGGGCCGCAGTATCCAGGCTCCGCTCCGTGCTGGGCCGCAGTATCCAGGCTCCGTGCTGGGCCGCTGTATCCACGCTCCGCTCCGTGCTGGGCCGCTGTATCCAGGCTCCGCTCCGTGCTGGGCCGCTGTATCCAGGCTCCGCTCCATGCTGGGCCGCAGTATCCTGGCCCTCTCCGTGCTGGGCCGCAGTATCCAGGCCCTCTCCGTGCTGGGCCGCTGTATCCAGGCTCCGCTCCGTGCTGGGTTGCTGTATCCAGGCTCCGTGCTGGGCCACTGTACCCACGCTCCGCTCCGTGCTGGGCCGCAGTATCCAGGCTCCGCTCCGTGCTGGGCCGCTGTATCCACGCTCTGCTCCGTGCTGGGCCGCAGTATCCAGGCTCCGCTCCGTGCTGGGCCGCTGTATCCAGGCTCCGCTCCGTGCTGGGCCGCAGTATCCAGGCTCCGCTCCGTGCTGGGCCGCAGTATCCAGGCTCTGCTCCGTGCTGGGCCGCAGTATCCAGGCTCCGTGCTGGGCCGCTGTATCCAGGCTCCGCTCCGTGCTGGGCCGCTGTATCCAGGCTCCGCTCCGTGCTGGGCCGCAGTATCCAGGCTCCGCTCCGTGCTGGGCCGCAGTATCCAGGCTCCGTGCTGGGCCGCAGTATCCAGGCTCCGCTCCGTGCTGGGCCGCAGTATCCAGGCTCCGCTCCGTGCTGGGCCGCAGTATCCAGGCTCCGTGCTGGGCCGCTGTATCCAGGCTCCGCTCCGTGCTGGGCCGCAGTATCCAGGCTCCGCTCCGTGCTGGGCCGCAGTATCCAGGCTCCGCTCCGTGCTGGGCCGCAGTATCCAGGCTCCGCTCCGTGCTGGGCCGCAGTATCCAGGCTCCGCTCCGTGCTGGGCCGCAGTATCCAGGCTCCGCTCCGTGCTGGGCCGCAGTATCCAGGCTCCGCTCCGTGCTGGGTTGCTGTATCCAGGCTCCGTGCTGGGCCGCTGTACCCACGCTCCGCTCCGTGCTGGGCCGCAGTATCCAGGCTCCGCTCCGTGCTGGGCCGCTGTATCCACGCTCTGCTCCGTGCTGGGCCGCAGTATCCAGGCTCCGCTCCGTGCTGGGCCGCTGTATCCAGGCTCCGCTCCGTGCTGGGCCGCAGTATCCAGGCTCCGCTCCGTGCTGGGCCGCAGTATCCAGGCTCCGTGCTGGGCCGCTGTATCCAGACTCCGCTCCGTGCTGGGCCGCTGTATCCAGGCTCCGCTCCGTGCTGGGCCGCAGTATCCAGGCTCCGCTCCGTGCTGGGCCGCAGTATCCAGGCTCCGCTCCGTGCTGGGCCGCAGTATCCAGGCTCCGCTCCGTGCTGGGCCGCTGTATCCAGGCTCCGCTCCGTGCTGGGCAGCTGTATCCAGGCTCCGCTCCGTGCTGGGCCGCAGTATCCTGGCCCTCTCCGTGCTGGGCCGCAGTATCCAGGCCCTCTCCGTGCTGGGCCGCTGTATCCAGGCTCCGCTCCGTGCTGGGTTGCTGTATCCAGGCTCCGCTTCATGCTGGTTTTGCTGTAGACACGCTCCGCTCCATGCTGGGCCGCTGGCATCCCTGTTCCAGAGGCATGTGTTGGTGGCCAGTGCCGCATGTATGAGCATGAGAGAAGGGAAGAGAGAGGGATGGAAAACAAAAGAAAAAGCCCGAAACGCAAAGGCAGAGTGGAGAGTGATGTCATGTTTATGAAGGACAGTCAATTTTGAATGATTAGTACCTTGATACTGGACTTTGGAGGGAATGCTGTTTGACCACCTTGTTTGCCATGCGATTTGGATGATCTTGTGAAGACACCACTGGTGCGAATCCCCAATACTTTGAGGTGCCTAGTTAAGTCGTGCAGGTTTCTGAAACACTCCGGAGCGTGCGTATTATTAGTGAAAGTAATAGCCCATGAGAGCTAAGGAAATTGGCAAATTGGACCCAGAATTACCTGAGTGGCAGGAAGCAGATGATGACGTTTGCGGAGTGTTTTGTTCCTGGAAGTCTGTGTCCAGTGGGGTTCCATAGGAATCAGTGTTGGGGCCTTTGTTATTTGTGGTGTATATAAATCATTTAGACTTGAATGTCGGAGGGTTGATCATTAAGTTTACGTGTGATATGAAAATTGAGTGGTAAACAGTGAGGAAGATAGCGTGAGATTACAGGTGGGTGTAGATGGGCTGGTCAGATGGAATGATCACTGGTAAATCGAACTTAATTTGGATAAGTGTAAGGTGATGGGCTTGGAGAGGACAAACGGGGCAAGGAATTATATGATGAATGGTAGAATCCTTGGAAGCACCGAGAATCAGAGGGAACTCAGTGTGCATGTACACTAGTCCCTTAAGGTAGTAGGATGGGTGGAAAAAATGGTTAAGGAAACATATAGGATACTTCATTAGCCAAAGTGTAGAGTTAAAGAGCAGAGTAGGGCATGGTGTTGAAACTGTGTAAAATGTTGGTTGGGCTAAAACTGGAGTGTTGTGTGCAGTTCTGGAATCCATGTTGTGGGAGAGATGTGATTGCACTGGAGAGGATGCAGAGGAAATTTATTCAGATGTTGCCTGGGCTGGAGAGTTTTGGTTATGAAGAGAGATTGGACAGACTGGGATTGTTTTCATTGGAGCAGAGGAGATTGAGGTGGGACCTGATTGAGATGTATAAGATTGAGAGAGGCGCAGATAGGAAGAAACTTTTCCCCTTTGTGGAGGGATCAGGAAGCAAAGACTTAAGGAAAGGGACAGGAGGTTTGGAAGGGATTTAAGGATTTGTTTTCCACCTGAAGGTGATAGAATCTGTAAATCATTTCCCTTAAGGGTGGGAGAGGTAGAAACTCGCATAACATAACATTTAAGAAATATTTAGTATGCTAGGACTTTCAAGGCTTTGGATTAGAATAGTTAGGTGGTTATTTTTGACCAGCACAGACATGATCATTTTCAGTGCTGTAGATCTCTAGGACTCTATATTGAGTGTATTGCAGACAAAGTATGTGTAATCTCAACTAAAGTTTATGGTGGATTTACATAGCCTCCATCCGGAGATACTGAAATGCATGTGTTATTGATGTAACTATGCCTTGGTCCCAACCTGTGGAATATTCAAGTGAATATTGAGGTGACTGAACAACTTTGGGTGGTGGAGGGAGTGAATATTTATAGATGTGATTAAATCAGATACTTTGACCTGGATGGTGTCAAGTTTGTGGAGTGTTGTTGGAGTTGCACTCTTCCAGGCAAGTCGGGATTTTCCAATAGAATTCTTGTTTTGGTGTCTTGGAGATGATAAACAGACTTAGTATCGAGTCAGGAGGTAAAGTACACATTGCAGGATTCCTGGCCACTGATCTGCTTTTGGAACAATTGTGTTTATATGGCTGGTTCAGTTCAGCTTTTGATGAACGGTAACCCCCAAGACGTTGATGGGATGTATTCAGTGATGGAATTGCCATTAAGTGTGCAAGTGAGAAGATTAGATTCTCCCTTGTAGAGTCATTACCTGACACCAATGTAACATGAATGTTACTTGCTACTAGTGAGTCCAAGTCTGGATACTCTCTGAATCTTACTGCCTTGAATGTGGACTGATCAGTATCTGAGCAGTTACAAATGGTGCAATGTTCAATATTCACATTGTGCAATCATCAGCGAGCATCCCCACTTGTGACCTGATGACAGAGGGAAGGTCATTGATGAAGCAGCTGAGGATGCTTGGACCTAGGACACTACCCTGAGGAACTCCTGCAGAGATGTCCTGGAAATGAGAGACTGACCTCCCAATATACAACGATGTACTTATGTGCCAGGTATGTTTCCAAATAGTGGAGAGTTTGTCCCCGACACTCATTGAGTCCAGTTTTGTTGGGCTCCTTGATGGCACACTTGGTCAAATGCTGCCCCTCACCTCTGGAATTGAGCTCTTTTGCCCATATTTGATTCAAGGTGAGTAGCTGGCAGAACCCAACTGGGCATCAGTGAGCAGGTTGTTGATCAGTAAAAGTGCTGTTTAATAGCACTGTTGATACCACCCATCACTTTCTTGATAATAAAGAGTAGACTGATGGGGCGGTAATTGGCCAGGTTGGATTTGTCTTGCATTTTTTGTACAGGCTATGCCTCGGTAACTTTCCACATTACTGGGTAGATGCCAGTGTTCTAGCTGTACTGGAACAGCTTAGCTAGGGTTTAGCAATATTGGAGCGCAAGCTTTGAGTATTATTGCTGGAATGTTGTCAGGGTCCACAGCTTTTCACACCCTGTGCCTCCAACTATTTCTTGACACCACCTATAATGAACTGAATTAGCCGAAAGTGGCATGTGATGCTTGGGGACTTATGGGTAAAGACAAGATGGATATTAAGTGCACAATTCTGGCTGAAGATTGTTGCCAGTGATTTATTATTGTCTTTTGGGCTCCCCTATCATTGAGAGTTTTGTGGAGCTACCTCCTCCAGTGAGTTGCTTAGTGTCCACCATGATTCACGACTGAATATGGTTGGACTGCAGAATTTAAGTCTGATCCATTGGTTGTGGAAGCTTAGCTCTCATCACTTGCTGCTGATGCTGTTTGGAACACAAGTCTTGTTAGGAATTCCGTTAGCTTTGTTGAACAGCTGGTTTGAGAGGCAGAATGGCATTAACAGTGTAGGTTCAACCCTAGCCCCAGCTGAGATTACCATGACGGTCCTGTTTGCTCAGCCTCATCCCTCTGTTGAGGCGTGGAGACTGTCAAGTTAAACACAGCACTGGATATCTCCCTCCCTCCCTCTTCCCCCTCTCTCCCTCTCTTTCTCTCCTGCTTCCCCCTCCCCCCCCCCCCCCCCTCCACCTCCCCTATGCAGTCTCCTCTGCTCTCTTTCCCTGTGCTCTCTCCTCCTCTCTGGCTCATGAGGGAACAGCCCTGTGGTCCTTTGGGACTATGGCGACTTTGTCTTTTAGTCTTGTGTTGTAGGTTCACAAAGTTGCCACCTCATTTTTAGGTAGGTCTGGTGCTGGGCACTCTTCCTTGAAGCAGAGTTGCACCCTGGCTTAATGGTAATGGTCGAGTGTTGGATGAGCTGAGCCATAGGTTACAGATTCTGGTGGAGTACAATTCTGCTGCTGCCAGTGGCCCTCAGCATCTCATGGACACCAATCTTGTGTTGCTAGATCTATCTGAAACCTATCCCATATAGCACAGTGATAATGCCACACAACACGATGGAGGGCATCCTCAGTATGAAGATGGGTCTGTGTGATTGTTATTCCAGCTGATACTGTCATAGACAGATGTATATCAGCAGGAGGTTTCCTTGCTTGACCTGATGCCATAGGAATTCATGAAGTCTGGAGTAATATTGATGCGTCCCATGGCAACTCCCTCTTGCCCTTCCATATACCACCGTGTCACCAGTCCCATCAATGGAACAGGACAACAGGGATGGGGAAGGTGTTGTTTGGGACATTGTCTGTAAGGTATGATTCTGAGAGTATGAATATGTAAAGCTAATGCTTGACTAGTCTGTGAGACAGTACTCCCAATTTTGAACTAGCCCCAGGGTGTTAGTAAGGAAGACTTTGCAAAATTAAATATCAAAGGGTTGCATTTAGTGTTATCATTTCCAGTGCATAGGTCAATGACACAATTATTAATTCAGTAACAATATCACAATGGCACTGCATCTATTTTGGTGGATTTCTCTATCTATGCTTGGAGATATGTTTCATTCAGACGGTCTTTCTAGAGGCTGTTCTGTAGTGTCTGCCGGTGATACCAACTCCTGGGCTGAGTTCAGTTGTTTGAGAATTGGCCGTTTTGACTTGCTGGCAGAATTCTGAATATTTTGTGGAATGCAAGTTTTCACCCTTCATTCCCTCCATATTGAAAAGCATCAGTAACAGTGAACTCATTTCACATAAAGCTTTGAAATTTAGTGCAATTCTGTTGGAAATGGGGAACATTTAAGTTCTCATTGTGAATTTGGTTGTTTAGGTTATCTAATAATGGTAGTGATATATTATAACCAGATTTCGGCTCTGGGATTCCCTCGTTCGTGGTCTATAATAGAAAGCAAAATATTCTCATCTGAAAGATGTATTTTTATTTGGCAAAATGGTAGTGGCAATTCAAGCAAAATGTGTTCTATGGTATGAGTGCACTTCAGTCTTCCACTTATGTTTTTGACTTTAAATTAAGTGACCAATTAATTTAGCTATTCACTTGATTCAGTTATTGCAAATGCTTGAGGGAAACAGATTACACAGTTTTAGCATCTTTCCAGAGAATAATGTTTTTATTCTTTACCAGAAATTAGGCAAAAAATTCTATTTTTCTGATGCTAAAAAAGTATTAACACAATGGTAATGTTCACAGTGATCTTCATTAGCAAACTAATGACTAAGATTTTCTGATTTTGAAGCCACTTAGGGATATAAGTAGTGGAATTTTAATTTTGTTTGTAGGAAGACTATTCCTTCTGTACATTTATATTTGAATATGACATTTAAATATTTAATGTACATCTTTGATGATATGATGTCAGTTGACATATGAGCTATCTTAGTGAATTTCATAGTTCAGTTATTCAATAATAACTGTAGAAGAGCTGAATGATTCTGCACTGTTCACTGTTCAGTGTTCTTTGCTTCTATTTGACTTGTATTCCCTTTTCTCACTGCAAGGTTCCAGGCTTCCTGCTGTCTTTTCCCAAACTCCTCTCTCCAGCTACTGATGTTGCTCTCACCTGTCTTAAGTCACTGATCTGTGAACAGCAATGCAGTGAGACAGTTAAAAGACATTAAAGTTACATTTTTCGATCACTGGGGCGGTGCTTTGATTAATGGGACGCATTGAGTCTTGGTGAAGGTTTTACAAATTTCTTTTGATATTGGATTTCAGAGTTGTTACTTTGTGCATAGATCACCATTTATGAGAGTGTGTTTTGTAATGGCTGCACATTCTTTGCTGTGTCCATACTGCACATATGTCTCCCCCATAACCTATTTCTAATTTTAAGTCTTGCAATATACTGAGTAATGTTTTCTCCTTTTACTTCACAAAAGCATTACACATTTCTTTGGTATGTTAATTTTGATGGAAAGTTGAAAGGAACAGCATAAACTGCTGTTTTTAATAATTTCCTTTAGCATCACTGCTGATCTTCCAATGAAGTTACAGTGGGAAGTTGGGATTAATTCAAAAATCCAAAACCTAACTTTACATCAGGGGAATAAGATGGTGCCTGAATTGATACATGCATATATGTAATGTGCATCCAGTCACCACCCAGTGGTCATGCCCACAACTACAGGGAGCTTGAAAGTTCTAAACTCTCATGACATGGTCTGTCACAGCAGTGGAGAAATTCCCTTTCAAAGCCTTGAAACTGTTTCCTCCTTAAGCCCATGCTCTGTTTGTACTAACACTAAATTCCATCTGCCATTTTTTCAGTTTGAACTTCTCTGTTTCAATAGTGGCTCAAATCTTCTGGAGCTGCCTGGGATTTATAGGAGGACGGGTTAGGAAACCTAAGTGGCCAGGAAGCTAAATATTTATTTACCAACAGCAGGAAAAATCTTTCAGTATGAGCGTCGACACGTGTTGGCTTTGCTCACAGTTATTGTAAGGAACCTCTTTTGCATTTATTAGCATGTCATGAATGTTCATTAAAAGTCCAATCCGTTGGATTTACATTCATGGTTACAATTCTCTTATTTGAAAAAGGGGAAAGTGAGTTATAAAACTCAAGTATATGTGCTGGATGTATATTTGAAAGGGTAGACAGTATCCCCCCAGATTAGATGAGTATTTGAGCTTCTGAAACTTGTTGATTCATCACATAAATAACACTGTTCAGGGTGAGCTCTTCCATGCTCAGTTTCTCAAGAATGAGATTCACTGTTGATCATTTTAACTCATTGCAGTGCCTGTGGTGAAGGCTAGCTTGCCACATTGATGTCACTGGCTCGCTCCAGCAGAGTGGATTTTGAGGATATAAGACAAATGTTACGGGATGGGATTGTAAGGCGCAGTGGAGGCGTTCAGGGGATGGAGGAAGATGATTGATTTTCCACTGTGAGACTCAAAATTAAAGGGGCAGTGAGGATATTGAAGGGTAGAATCTGGATATGAAGTATGGGATTTGGAATGGGGTAACTTAAAACATAGAACAGTACAGCACAGAACAGGCCCTTCAGCCCACGATGTTGTGCTGACCACTGATCCTCATGTATGCACCCTCAAATTTCTGTGACCATATGCATGTCCAGTAGTCTCTTAAATGTCCCCAATGACCTTACTTCCACAACTGCTGCTGGCAATGCATTCCATGCTCTCACAACTCTCTGTGTAAAGAACCCGCCTCTGACATCCCCTCTATACTTTCCTCCAACCAGCTTAAAACTATGACCCCTCATGTTAGTCATAGTTTCTAACATGACTGCCCTGGGAAATAGTCTCTGGCTATCGACTCTCATTATCTTGTGTACCTCAATTACGTCCCCTCTCCTCCTCCTCTTCTCCAGTGAAAAAAGTCTGAGTCCAGTCAACCTCTCTTCATAAGATAAGCCCTCCAGCCCTGGCAGCATCCTGGTAAACCTCCTCTGAACCGTCTCCAAAGCATCCACATCTTTCCTATAATAGAGCGACAAGAACTGGATGCAGTATTCTAAGTGCAGTCTAACCAAAGTTTTATAGACCTGCAACAAGATCTCACGACTCTTAAACTCAATCCCCCCGTTAATGAAAGCCAAAACACCATATGCTTTCTTAACAACCCTGTCCACCTGGGTGGCCATTTTAAGGGATCTATGTACCTGCACACCAAGATTCTGCTGTTCCTCCACACTGCCAAGAATCCTATCCTTAATCCTGTACTCAGCTTTCAAATTCGACCTTCCAAAATGCATCACCTCGCATTTATCCAGGTTGAACTCCATTTGCCACCTCTCAACCCATCTCTGCATCCTGTCAATGTCCCGCTGCAGCCTACAACAGCCCTCTAAACTGTCAATGACACCTCCAACCTTTGTGTCATCTGCAAACTTGCTGACCCATCCTTCAATCCCTTCATTCAAGTCATTAATAAAAAATTACAAACAGTAGAGGCCCAAGGACAGAGCCCTGTGGAACACCACTCACAACACACTTCCAGGCAGAATATTTTCCTTCTACTACCACTTGCTGTCTTCTGTTGGCCAGCCAATTCTGTATCCAGACAGCTAAGTTCCCCTGTATCCCATTCCTTCTGACCTTCTGAATGAGCCTACCATGGGGAACCTTATCAAATGCCTTGCTGAAGTTCATGTACACCACATCTACAGCTCGACCCTCATCAACTTTTCTAGTCACATCCTCAAAGAACTCGATAAGATTTGTGAGGCATGACCTGCCCCTCTCAACGCCGTGTTGACTTCATTTAATCAAGCCATGCTCTTCCAGACGGTCATAAATCCTAACTTGCAGGAAGAGGGAGAGGGAGATAAAGTAGTGAAGCTAAATTGTAGAGGATGTAAGGGTCAGGCTGGGTATTGCAGCCACAAGTTCATGGGAAACGTAACAAACACCTCGGAATGTGCTGAGGAGGATTAATAGGGCTGATTGAAGGAGGACAGAGAGGAAGGGGGAGGACAGAACCAAGCCAGCTTACGTAAAATGGAGGTGAGGCAGGCGGGGATGGGGGAGATATATACGTGAAAGGGAGAAGGTCGAAGGGAAAACCATCAAAACCAAACCTAATGACTATCATGTTATCGCAACTCTGGTCTCTTTCAAAACAGGAATGTGAGAATGTGCAGTGCAGAATTGAGGCTCCTCTGATCTGTTTGTATGTTACATACTTGCAACGGGCAATCAAAAACGATATGCAAAATCTGATTGCATGAGTAGTCTTACATAGAGTCATAGAGATGTACAGCATGGAAACAGACCCTTCGGTCCAACCCGTCCATGCCGGCCAGATATCCCAACCCAATCTAGTCCCACCTGCCAGCACCTGGCCCATATCCCTCCAAACCCTTCCTATTCATATACCCATCTAGATGCCTCTTAAATGTTGCAATTGTACCAGCCTCCTCCATGTCCTCTGGCAGCTCATTCCATACACGTACCACCCTATGCATGGAAATGTTGGCCCTTAGGTCTCTTTTATATCTTTCCCTTCTCACCCTAAACCTATGCCCTCTAGTTCTGGACTCCCTGACCCCAGGGAAAAGACTTTGTCTATTTATTCTATCCATGTCCCTCATAATTTTGTAAACCTCTATAAAGTCACCCCTCAGCCTCCGACGCTCCAGGGAAAACAGCCCCAGCTTGTTCAGCCTGTCCCTGTAGCTCAGATCCTCCAACCCTGGCAACATCCTTGTAAATCTTTTCTGAACCCTTTCAAGTTTCACAACATCTTTCCGATAGGAAGGAGACCAGAATTGCACGCAATATTCCAACGGTGGCCTAACCAATGTCCTGCACAGCCACAACATGACCTCCCAAAACACTTGAACTCAAATGTCTGACCAATAAAGGAAAGCATACCAAATGCCTTCTTCACTATCCTATCTACCTGTGACTCCACTTTCAAGGAGCTTTGAACCTGCACTCCAAGGTCTCTTTGTTCAGCAACACTCCCTAGGACCTTGCCATTAAGTGTATAAGTCCTGTTAAGATTTGCTTTCCCAACATGCAGCACCTCGCATTTATCTGAATTAAACTCCATCTATCACTTCTCAGCCCATTGGCCCATCTGGTCGAGATCCTGTTGTAATCTGAGGTAACCTTCTTCACTGTCCACTACACCTCCAATTTTGGTATTATCTGCAAACTTACTAACTGTACCTCTTGTGCTCGCATCCAGATCATTTATGTAAATGACGAAAAGTAGAGGGCTCAGCACCGATCCTTGTGGCACTCCACTGGTCACAGGCCTCCAGTCTGAAAAACAACCCTTCACCAGCACCCTCTGTCTTCTACCTTTGAGCCAGTTCTGTGTCCAAATGGCTAGTTCTCCCTGTATTCCATGAGATCTAACCTTGCTCATCAGTCTCCCATGGGGAACCTTGTCGACCGCCTTAATGAAGTCCATATAGATCACATCTACTGCTCTGCCCTCGTCAATCTTCTTTGTTACTTCATCAAAAAACTCAATCAAGTTTGTGAGACATGATTTCCCACGCACAAAGCCATGTTGACTATCCCGAATCAGTCCTTGCCTTTCCAAATACATGTACATCCTGTCCCTCAGGATTCCCTACAACAACTTGCCCACCACCGAGGTCAGGCTCACCGGTCTAGAGTTCCCTGACTTGTCTTTACCGCCCTTCTTAAACAGTGGCACCGCGTTTGCCAACCTCCAGTCTTTCGGCACCTCACCTGTGACTATCAATGGTCCAAATATCTCAGCAAGAGGCCCAGCAATTACTTCTCTAGCTTCCCATAGAGTTCTTGGGTACTCCTGATCAGGTCCTGGGGATTTATCCACTTTTAACTGTTTCAAGACATCCAGCACTTCCTTCTCTATAAACTGGACATTTTGTAAGATGTCATCATCTATTTCCCTCCAGTCTATATCTTCCATATCCTTTTCCACAGTAAATACTGATGCAAAGTATTCGTTTAGTATCTCCCCCATTTTCTGTGGCTCCACACAAAGGCCGCCTTGCTGATCTTTGAGGGGCCCTATTCTCTCCCTTGTTACCCTTTTGTCCTTAATATATTTGTAAAACCCCTTTGGATTCTCCTTAATTCTATTTGCCAAAACTTTCTCATGTCCCCGTTTTGCCCTCCTGATTTCCCTGTTAAGTACCTTTAAAGTTTGTACAGCGAAGAGAAATAATAATGAGAAATTCAATATCACTGATGTCTGAAAGCTTAGAAAGACTCTCCATCAGCCACTTTGTGTTAATCAGCTTTCGTGATAAGGGCAGCTCACACTTACCAACACTGCTGATGTTGGGTGGATGTTAATGCATTACCAGTTGCTGCAGCTTTACATTAACAAGATGGGATCAATTTGGGAAGTTCCACCTTTAGAACAATGTGCACGAGCTGAAGCACTTCACTTTATTTGGTGCAGCACTGGTTACATGAAATATTATCCACATTCTTCATAGAAATGATGTTGACTTAAACAGCAGAGATGTCACACCCATAAAGCAGCTGGAACGAGGAAGATGTGTCCTGGGTTGCAGATGAAGGAGCTGTACGTGTATTGGGGTGGGGGGCATAGGGCAGTCTTCAACCCAATGTAGGATTATCGTGAGAAGGCCTGCAGAGTACATTCACCATGTCAAGATCTCAAATGAAAAGCATACACTTGTTCCACATCTCTCTTCATAGATCTGGGTTTCTGTGCCAGATGTTGTGAGCACTGAACCCTGAACCAGTCTTGGCATTGATAAGACTGAGATGATGAAAAAGGAGAAGGGAACAAGAGCAGCAGCAGATCTCAGAGCATAGGCTGGGGGTACAAGCAGTAAGAGAAGGAGGAAATCACCATCAACCACTCTTCTGCAATGGGCTTTGCAAATGCTTCCAAATGAGTGAACTATAGGTGTCTTTGCAAGAGTAAGGAAGCTGTGATGTACATTAAGCTCTTCCTGCAGGCAGACCTGCGGTCTCTCGGTTTGGGAGGTGGGGCAGTACCTGTGACTGCACTGAACTTCTGAGACACAAGCTCCTTTCAAAGTTTTACGTAGGGCCTGAGTGGAGTCTACCAATCAGCAACTCACAATTACTTTTATGCGAAATCACAGATGGTCTTTATAGGGAAGCAATACTGTTGTTTTTCAGTTCACCATTAACCCAGAGAGCCAAGCTGCCAATGCTGTTGAATTTGCAGCTGTCACTGGCTTCCCTCCAGTACCAGAATCCATTGACTGCACACACGTGGTGCTCAGAGCTCCTGAGTATCATCCAGCTAGATTCCTGAATGGGAAGGGATCTCACTTCCTTAAGGTCCAGCATTTTTGTGACCTTGGGCCCCAATTCCTGGACGTGTGCACCCGATATCTGTGGAACCATCCTAGCCCCTACATCCTGTGCAGCTCCCAGGTTCCTCTTGTCCTAGGCTCATCTGTAGCAAGATCTGTTTCTGTTACCAGGAGCACAGAGTAGGAGTAGTCCGTTACTTGCTGGATTGGATTGCTAGAATAGTAATTGGTTGCTGCATCCTTTGCAATGTAGCTCAGTGATGGATAAGAATGTGGAAGAGGGTTTGATGGACGAGTGATCTGTCTCTATGGATGAAGAGGAAGGAGAATCTGATGAAGTTGCTGAGGAAGGTGGCATTGCTGCTGGGGATGCTGATGAAGCCAGGGCAGTCCTGTGAAGAGGCAGGCAAAAACCTTGTAGCAGCTGGATTTGAGATTGAATTAATTTCCTTGACTATTAATTAGCACTCTGAAGCAGTGACCAATTGTCACTCACGTGCCTGCCCTAAAGGAAATGCTTGTTTCTGACATGTAATATTGTGCCTTGCTCTAGTCATACATTGTTCATCTCATATTTTCTCCTTCTCACCAAAACACTTGGGTGAAAATGCTGCACGGCACATCAAACAGTTACCAAAACAGAAGTTGCTGGAAAAGCACAGCAGGTCTGGCAGCAACTATGGAGAGAAATCAGAATTAATGTTTCTGGTCTGGGTGACCCTTCCTCAGAACTAATGGTAGCTAGGAAAATGTCAGTTTATATGCACAGGATAGGGTGGGGGAAGGTGGTAAGATGTAAACAATAGTTAGAGTTAGAGCCCAAAGAGAGAGAAGAATACTTGCATGGTCAAAGGACTGGATAACGATCTGGCTGGGAGGGTGGATAGCTATTAACGGAGACTGTTGGTGGCTAACAATGGATTGTGTGAAAGACAGACTATGTGATAACAAGGCCTGGTGTGTGGGGTAGGGGGCTAGGACATGGGGGAGTTCAGGCCCTAAAATTAGGGCTGCAAGGTCCACAAGCGGAAAATGAGGTGGTGTTCTTCTGGCTTGCACTGAGCTTCACCTGAAGCACTGCAGCAAGCCTGAGACAGAGATGTTAGCCAGGGAACAGGCTGGTGTCTTAAAGTAGCAGGCAACTGGAAGCTCAGTCTTTTTGTGGGCAGAACAGAGGTGTTCGACAAAGTGGTCACCCAGTCTGTACTTTGTTTCCCCAGTACAGAGGAAACCACATTGTCAGCAGGGAATGCAGTGGATTGTGCTTCTTCACCTGGAAGGGATGTTTGGGCCCTTGGATACTGAGGAGGGAGGAGGTAAATGAACAGGTGTTACACCTTTGACAGTTTCAGGGAAAGGTGCCGTGAGAGGGTATTGGGAGTGCAGGAAGACTGGACCAGGGTGTCTTGAGGGGACAGTCCCTTTGGAAAGTGGACACAGAGGGGAGGCGAATATGTTTCTGGTGATGGCATCTTGCTGGAGGTGGCAAAAATGGCAGCTGATGATCTTCTAGATGTAGATGCTGGTGAGATGGTGGATAAAGAGGACCCTATCCCTGTTAGAGGAAGAAAGAGAAGGGGTGAGGGTGGAAATGCGAGAGAATGGGGTGAGCCTATTAAGAGCCCTGTTGACGATGCTGGGGAATCCTCAGTTGAGGAAGAAGGTGGACATTTCACAGGCTCCCTTGTTATAGTTGGCATAATCAGAACAGATGTGACTCAGACGGAAGAACCAAGAGAATAGAATGGAAGGAAGCAGAATGCAAGGATGTATAGTCCTTGTAGCTGTGGGGGTTGGTTGGTTATAGTGGATATTAATGGCCAGTTTATTCTCAAAAATAGAGACAGATGTCGAGGAAGGGAAGGGAGGAGTTAAAGGTAGATCAGGTGAAAGTGAGGGCACGGTGGAAATTGTAAGAGAAATCAATGAATTTTTCCAATTCCCGACAAGAGAGAGAAGCAACACTGATGATATCATCGATATATCAGAGAGAGAATTGTGGGTGGGGACCAGAATAGGACTGGAACAAGGAATGTTCCATGTGCACCCCTTGCTTATCAACAAGAATTAGACTGCCTACAACATAACAAAACCTCTTTAAAGTCAACCAGCTAGCTTACATTCACACCTGCACACAGGTTTCAGCCTCCCAGATGTTACATTTGAATAAGAGCTTTAATGCGCCTGATGTGCTGAGATCTCTCATTGCACCTCATGTTGTTCTTGAAAGAACATTCAAATTGTTCGATGTTGTTACAGGATTTAGTACAAGTGTAGCTGTGTGTATACTTACAAGACAGTGGTTCATTGAAGGTTCACATGCTTGCACCCAAAACGACTTCAGTCTTTGTCAGTCTTTCTCTTCCTACCTCTACATCTTTGTACCACCTCCAGCCACAGCTGAATTGTTACAGTGTTGCTGACTGCTTTACTGCTTTCCCACAGATACGTTTGATGGACACCCTCTGTGGAGGGATCTCTTTCCCCTGAGCTGATGAAGTCTGGGACAATGAAAAAGGAGAGCTTGAATTCCACTCGAAGCGTTGACTTCTCCACCTCCTGATGCTGCCTGGCTTGCTGTGTTCTTCCAGCTTCCTGCCTGTCTACCTTGGCTTCCAGCATCTGCAGAGTTTTGTCTCTATTCAAGCTCTGCTGGCAGGGTCAAGCTCTGCTGGCAGGGACTAGGCTGCATCACCAGCAGTTGTGTGCCGTCCAGAGCCATGAGAGAGGGGCTTGTGGTCTTGTGGGTCTGTGATTGTGATCCAGAGGCTGCAGAGAAAAACAGATGTGCAATATTGCAAGGAGCCAGTTTTCCCGAAGATTGCTGTAAGTCCTCAGTGCTTGTTTCGCAGAGCTGGGAGGCTGCTGAAAAGATGACCAGGTGCTGTCTGAATGAGCCTGCTCCCCATACTGTCCTGGATAGAGACAAAAAATACTGTAGGTGCTGGAATCCAAAGTAGACAGGCATGATGCTGGAAGAACACAGCAAGCCAGGCAGCACCAGGAGGTGGAGAAGTTGACGTTTCGGATATAACACTTCTTCAGGACTGGGGTTGGGTACAGGTGGGGCAGAGTGGTGCAGTGGGGATAGATGAAGACAGGTAGAGGGTACGACCTGGTTGGTCATTGGGAGGAATGAATCCAGTTGGTGGCAGGGAGCAGTGGCAGGGAGGGGGAGGGGCTGGGCAGGGAATCAGGAGATGGGGAGCGAGGTTATTTGAAATTGAAGAACTCAATGTTGAGTCCTCCAGGCTGGAGACTACCAAGGTGAAAGATAAGGTCCTGCCAGCTCAGCAACTTGCTCCCTGGGTATGGTCAAACCTGGCATTTGGCCTTGCTGCCCCTGTCTTGGAACACTGTCTCAAGTTCTCGTGCAAATTCTCATTCTGATTGAAGGGTATAGACATTGGGAAACGAAACTGTAGATACATGAGGGGACAGATGTGAAACTGCAGAACTGAGATTGTCTCTTTGTGCTCCAAGTAGAAAGTGTTTTGGAGGAAATTGTGATTGAGTGGGTCCTGGAGGAGAAATGGCTAGGGTGTGAGGTATCAGTTGGAGTTGGAATATCCTTCTCTGTGTGAACCATGGCAGATCTGAGAGAAACAGTCCAACCTCTGGAGGCGCAATAAAGTGCGAGGCACTGATTAGCCATGAGGCACATAACATAGAATCACAGAATGGTGGAATAGGCCATTTGACCCCTCGATCTTGTTTTGCCATTCACTACCATATCTCCCTCCTTGAAAGCACACAATATTTGGCCTCAAGCACTTTGTGTCAGTGAATTCCATCGGATAACTACTCTCTGGGTGAAGAAATGTCTCCTTACCTAAGTCCTGAAAGGTTTACCACTTGTCCTCAAATTATGACCCATGGTTAGGGACTTCGTAACCATTCGGAATATTGTTCCTGCATCTAATACCTTGTCCTGTTAGAATCTTACTGGTTTCCATAAGTCTCCCCTCATTTGTCTAAACACCAGTGAATATAATTCTTATTCTCTCCTCCTATGTCAGATCTACCATCTCAGGAATCAATTTGGTAAACTTTCACTACACTCCCTCTAGAGTAAGAACATCCTTCCTCTGATAAGGAGACCAAAACTGTGCACGATATTCCACATGTGGCTTCTTCAATGCCCTGTAAAATTGCATCAAGCCATCCTTGTTCCAGTATTTGAATCTTGCTGTGTGATCAAGATGTTTGTCATCTATCTTACTATGGTAAGAGGTCTTTTGTCGTGTGCTTTTCAGGTCTGTCTCTGAATGAATTGGCACTTGCTAACTGTGTTGCATGCTGGATACCTGTGCAAATGAGTTTGTTGCCAAAACAATTGCTAACGTGTCTCTCATGAGTAGCCTGCCTTCCTTCCTGCTTTCACCATGCAACTGTTACCTTTTTACATTCTCATGAACTCTTTAAAAACAAAAATGTTTTTGGCTAGAGCGCTGGACTAGCTTCATATGATTTTAAAGCACTTCGTTCTCATCACTTTCTGTGCAATCCATTGATTGCAAATGGCTTCCATTCTTGAGTCCAGTTGCAACTTGATGTATACGCAAGTTGGAACACTGTACGGGGCAATATGAAATAGCTGTTCATAAATAGGAGGAAATGTTTGCATATCAGATCTTTAAAATGAATATGAATGTGCCCTTTTATGGAATTATGCTTCTAAGCATGAGCATTCACATGACAAATTTGTAAGAATTGTTTGAGGAGAGCCAGTGGATGTGATCTGTTTAAATTTCCAGAAGGCCATTACTAAAGTGCTGTACTGGAGGATGCTACGTAAGGTAAGAGCTCATGGTGTTAGGGGCAAGGTACTGTTATGGACAGAGCATTGGCTGACTGCAGAAAGTAGAGTTGAGGTAAAGGGGTCTTTTTCAGGTTGGCAGCTGGTGACCAACAAAGTTCTGTATGGGTTAGTGTTGGGATCACAACTATTCACGTTATACATTAATGATCTAGGTGAAGGAACTGAGGGCATTGTTGCTATATTTGCAGATGAAACAAAGATTGGTGGAAGGTCAGGAAGTGTTGAAGTGGGCGAGGGGTGCAGAAGACTTCCTGTTCACATAACCATCCAGTACCAGCCTCCACCACTTCCTCTGGCTGCTCATTCCATACACATACCACCCTCTGCGTGAAAATGTTGCCCCTGAGATGTCTTTTATATGTTTCCCCTCTTGCCCCAAACTGATGCCCTATAGTTCTGGACTCCCCCACCTCAGGGAAAAGACTGTTGATTTATCCTATCCATGCCCCTCATGATTCTGCAAACCTCCATAAGGTCACCCCTCGGCCTCCGATGCTCCAGGGAAAACAGCCCTAGTTTATTCAACCTCTCTCCATCTTCCAACCCCGGCAACATCCCTGCAAATCTCCTTTAAACCCTCCCTAAATTTCACAATATCTTTCCGATAGGAAGGCTAGTATTGGATGGCTATGTGAACAGGAAGGATTTGGGCCAGGTGCTGGGAGGTGGGAGTAGATTGGGTTGGGATATCTGGTTGGTATGGACGAGTTGGACCGAAGGATCTGTTTCCATGCTGTACATCTCTAAGTCTTGGATAGACTGGGTGACTGTGTAAAGACGTTGCAGATGGAATAAAATGTGGGAAAGATTAGAGATGTGGTCAATTTTCTAAATGGGGAAAGGCTTCCAGAAATCTCAAGCACAAAAGGTAGTTCGGAATTCTACTTCAGGATTCTCTTATGAGTAGCATGCAGGTTCAGTTGGCAGTTAGGAAAACAAATGTAATGTTATCACTCATTTCAAGAGGGCTAGAATACAAGAGCAGCAATGTACTATTAAAGCTCTGGTCAGACCACATTTGCAATATTGAGAGTTTTGGGAGCCGTATTGAGGGAAAAATGTTTTGGCTTTGCAGGAGGTCCAGAGGAGGGTTACAAGAATGACTGCAACCACAAGGGCTTGTCATATGAGTAGTTGAGAACACAGTGTCCGTACTTGATGGAGTTTAGATGGATGTAATTGGGGGGGGGGGGGGGCTGCGGGGTGGGGTTCATGATAGGCGACAAGGAGGTGGAATCTGTTTGAAACTTACAGAATACTGAGAGGTCTGGATAGAGCAGACGTGGAGAAGATGCTTCCACTAGTAGGAGAGATTAGGACTCCAGGGTGCAGCCACAGAGTGAAAAAATGATCCTTTAGAACTGAGATTCTTCAGGCAAACTGTGGTTAATTTGTGGAACGCATTGCTGCAGAAGGCTATGGGGCCAAATCATTGACTGTATTTAAGACAGTGATAGATAGATTGTTGATTGATAAGGTGATCAAAGGTTATATGAAGAAGGCAGGAGAACGAGGTTGAGAAACAGCAGCTGTCATCGAACGATGGAGCAGACTCGATGGGCTGAGAGGCCCAATTCTGCTCCTATTCTTTATGATCTTTTCATAAATCGGGGATCCCCTTTATTGATCTTTTGTCAGGGTACAGAGTGCACTTTGACGGGATGAAGCCCAACATTGCATCAACACTAAGAATGTAGCAAACACTGAGATTGGATTTCTATGTGACATTTGATTAGTGATAAGCCCTTTTGTAAAATTAATTTGAAGTAGTTTTTACGCTTAGTTGAAAACTATAACCATGAGCACCTTAAATAACTAAGATAGGCCTTCCAGCAATATAGCATCTCCCTGAAATTCTGGTCAGATCTTTTAGGTAATCCTCCATTTAAGGATGTAGAACACTATAACACAAGGAGGGTTCCACCTTGAGATGGGTGTAAGAAAATTTGCATGTGAAGTGTGACAGCAACATAATGGAGACTGTAATCTTTGGAAACTGGAACAGGTTAAAAGGAAGAGATTGAGTTGCATCATTTACCATTGAATGTGCATTTATGTTGTGACGGGAAGGCATTCTAAAACTGTCCACTTAAATTTTAAATGCCAACCTGAGGTTCTACCAATGCCAGGTTCCAGGAGTGGCTGTCCTTTGTCCCAGCTTTGTTAAATGATGAAGCAATGCCTTTTGTTATTTAACACTCCCTCTTCCAACAGGATTTTGAAAGAGGATTTTGAAGGAGGATAGTAAAAGCTTTTTTAGGTATGTGAAAGGCAAAAAAATGGCTAAGACTAAAATTGGGCCCTTGAAGACAGAAACAGGGGAATATATTACGGGGAACAAAGAAATGACAGAATTGAATTAGTATTTCAGATCTGTGTTCACTGGGGAAGACACAAACAATCTCCCTGAGGTAAAAGTGGCTGAAGGACCTGAACTTAAGGGAATTTATATTTGCCAGGAATTGGTGTTGGAGAGACTATTAGGTCTGAAGGTTGATAAGTCCCCGGGGCCTGATGGTCTACATCCCAGGGTACTGAAGGAGGTGGCTCGAGAAATCGCGGATGCGTTGGTGATTATTTTCCAGAGTTCGATAGATTCATGATCAGTTCCTACAGATTGGAGGGTGGCTAATGTTGTACAACTTTTTAAGAAAGGTGTGAGAGAGAAAGCAGGAAATTATAGACCAGTTAGTCTGACCTCAGTGGTGGGAAAGATGCTGGAGTCTATTATAAAGGATGAAATTATGACACATCTGGATAGTAATAACAGGATAGGTCAGAGTCAGCATGGATTTATGAAGGGGAAATCATGCTTGACTAATCTTCTGGAATTTTTTGAGGATGTAACTCTCCTCATGAAGATGGATGAGGGAGATCCAGTAGATGTAGTATACCTGGGCTTTCAGAAAGCGTTTGATAAAGTCCCACATAAGAGGTTAGTGAGCAAAATTAGGGCGCATAGTATTGGGGGCAAGGTACTAACTTGGATTGAAAGTTGGTTGGCTGATAGGAAACAAAGAGTAGTGATAAACGGCTCCATTTTGGAATGGCAGGCAGTGACCAGTGGGGTACCGCAGGGATCAGTGCTGGGACCGCAGCTTTTTACAATATATGTTAATGATACAGAAGATGGTATTGGCATAGCATTAGCAAATTTGCTGATGATACTGAGCTGGGTGGCAGGGTGAAACGTGAGGAGGATGTTAGGAGATTACAGGGTGACCCGGACAGGTTAGGTGAGTGGTCAGATGCATGGCAGATGCAGTTTAATGTGGATAAATGTATGGTTTGGTGGCAAGAACAGGAAGGCAGATTACTACCTAAATGGAATCAATTTAGGTAAAGGGGCAGTACAAAGAGATCTGGGTATTCTTGTACACCAGTCAATGAAGGTAAGCATGCAGGTACAGCAGGTAGTGAAGAAGGCTAATAGCATGCTGGCCTTCATAACAAGAGGGATTGAGTATAGAAGCAAAGAGGTTCTTCTGCAGCTGTACAGGGCCCTGGTGAGACCGCACCTGGAGTACTGTGTGCAGTTCTGGTCTCCAAATCTGAGTAAAGACATTCTGGCTATTGAGGGAATGCAGCGCAGGTTCACGAGGTCAATTCCTGGAATGGCGGGACTACCTTACGCTGAAAGACTGGAGCGACTGGGCTTGTATACCCTTGAGTTTAGAAGGCTGAGAGGTGATCTGATTAAGACATATAAGATTATTAAAGGATTGGACACTCTGGAGGCAGGAAACATGTTTCCGCTGATGGGTGAGAGCTGAACCAGAGGACGCAGCTTAAAGGTACGAGGTAGACCATTTAGGACAGAGATGAGGAGAAACTTCTTCACCCAGAGAGTGGTGGCTGTGTGGAATGCTCTGCCCCAGAGGGCAGTGGAGGCCCAATCTCTGGATTCATTTAAGAAAGAGTTGGATAGAGCTCTCAAGGTTAGTGGAATCAAGGGTTATGGAGATAAGGCAGGAACAGGATACTGATTGAGGATGATCAGCCATGATCATAATGAATGGTGGGGTGCAGGCTCGAAGGGTAGAATGGCCTACTCCTACACCTATTGTCTATTGTCCAATCTAGTCCCATCTGCCAGTACCCGGCCCATATCCCTCCAAACCCTTCCTATTCATATAGGTAAAAACAATGACTGCAGATGCTGGAAACCAGATTCTGGATTAGCGGTGCTGGAAGAGCACAGCAGTTCAGGCAGCATCCAAAGTGCAGCGAAATCGACGTTTCGGGCAAAAGCCCTTCATCTTACTATTCATATACCCATTCAAATGCCTCTTAAATGTTGCAATTGAATGGTGGTGCAGGCTGGAAGGGCAGAATGGCCTACTCCTGCACCTAATTTCTATTGTCTATTGTCTATCAATGCAGGAATGAGGACATGACAGTCAGATTCTGCCCCCAGTAACTCGGATTGCAGCAGATGTCTATGACAGAGACCCTGTGGGACTTAGTTTTGTTTGCTGCCTCACCTTTTTCTAATGATGCCTTAATGAAATCCCACTTGCCTTCTCAAATTTTAATGCACAAAACTCTTCTCTACTCAGCGCCATTCAATTCTCAGGAATGCTTAATTCTCCTGCTCACTTTTGGCACGCAGTTCCAACTTTATCTTTTGTCCACTTGGTTCCCACTAACTTTGTAGCGGCATTGTCCTTTGCATCCTCCCTTACAAATTCGTGGTAAATCCTCCCAAACCTCAAACCTGCTTAACTCTGCTGCCTTTTTCAGTTGCATGCATTCCTTCTTTAAGCTTCCTGAAGTTCAGCTCACCATCATTTTTCTTGTGCCTTGCAGCATACTTTTAGAGAAAAAGAATGTACAGGAAAACAATGTTAAAAATCACACAACGCCAGATTATAGTCCAACAGGTTTATTTGGAAGCACTAGCTTTCAGAGTGCTGCTCTTTCATCAAATGGTTGTGGAGTATATATTCCTGATGAATGGCGTTTGCCTGAAATGTTGGTTGTCCTGCTCCTTGGATGCTGCTTGACTTGCTGTGTTTTTCCAGCATCACACTCTCGACTCTAATCTGCAGCATCTGCAGTCATCACTTTCTCCTAACCATGTACAGCACAGAAACAGACCCTCTGTCCAACTCGTCCAGGCCGACCAGATATCCCAACCCAATCTAGCCCCACCTGTCACCACTTGGCCCATATCTCTCCAAACCCTTCCTATTCATATACCCATCCAGATGCATTTTAAATGTTGCAATAGTATCAGCCTCCACCACTTCCTCTGGCAGCTCATTCCATATACACACCACCCTCTATGTGAAAAAGTTGCCCCTTAGGTCCCTTTTATACCCAAAACCTTGCCCTCTAGTTCTAGACTCTCACACCCCAGGGAAAAGACCTTATCTATTTACCCTATCCATGCCCATCATGATTTTATAAACCCCTATAAGGTCACCCCTCAGCCTTCAACACTCCAGGGAAAACAGCCCCACCCTATTCAGCCTCTCCCTATAGCTCAAAACCTGGCAACATCCTTGTAAATCTTCTCTGAACCCTTTCAAGTTTCACAACATCCTTCCGATAGGAAGGAGATCAGAATTGCATGCAATATTCCAACAGTGGCCTAACCAATGTCCTGTACAGCCGCAACATGACCTCCCAACTTGTATACTCAGTGCTCTGACCAATAAAGGCAAGATAGTCTTCTTCACTATCCTATCTACTTGCGACTCCACTTTCAAGGAGCTATGAACCTGCACTCCAAGGTCTCTTTGTTCAATAACACTCCCCAGGACATTACCATTAAGTGTATAAGTCCTGGTAAGATTTGCTTTCCCAAAATGCAGCATCTTGCATTTATCTAAATTAAACTCCATCTGCCACTCCTCAGCCCATTGGTCCATCTGATCAAGATCCTGTTGTAATCTGAGGTAACCTTCGTTGCTGTCCACTACATCTCCAGTTTTGCTATCATTTGCAAATTTACTAACTAGACATCCTATGTTCATATCCACATCATTTATGTAAATGATGAAAAGCAGTGGACCCAACATTGATCCTTGTGGCACTCCACTGGTCACAGGCCTCCAGTCTGAAAAGCAACACTCCACCACCACCCTCTGTCTTCTACCTTTGAGCCAGTTCTGTATCCAAATGGCTAGTTCTCCTTTTATTCTATGAGATCTAACCTTGCTAACCAGTCTCCCATGGAGAACCTTGTCAAATGCCTTACTGAAGTCCATATGGATCACATCCACTGCTCTGCCCTCATCAATCCTCTTTGTTACTTTTTAAGAAAGCTCAATCAAGTTCATGAGACATGATTTCCCACGCACAAAGGCATGCTGACTATCCCTAATCAGTCCCTGCCTTTCCAAATATGTGTAAATCCTGTCCCTCAAGATTCCCTCCAAAAACATGCCCATCGCTGATGTTAGTCTCATCGGTCTATAGTTCCCTGGCTTGTCCTTAAACAGTGGCACCACATTAGCCAGCCTCCAGTCTTCTGGCACCTCACCTGTGACTATCGGTGATACAAATACCTCAACGAGGGGTCCAGCAATCACTTCCCTTGCTTCCCACAGAGTTCTAGGATACCCCTGATCAGGCCCTGGGGAGTTATCCACCTTCATGCGTTTCCAGACATCCAGCACTCCCTCCTTTGTAGTATGGGCATTTTTCAAGATGTCTGACATCAAATGCTCTAAGGATGAGGCATTTGATGTGATGTCTTTAAAATGCTTGATTTTATTTTATTCAGCAACTATTATATGCATTTGTCAAGGCTACAGACATGCTTTTAATCTTATAGGGTATTTATTTCTGTTGTGAAGTAATTCCGTAATGGGTATTGTTACTTGTGTCCAGCGTCAAATTTACCTCAGCTCATTCAAATTTTATGTCAAAAGGTACAATGCTGATCATGATTTATGAATTGTTAGAGTTTATATTTGAAACAGTTCGTACTTTTTTGAATCCCATCTGACCTTGATCACATCTACTGAAAATTTTTTAAAAGTTTCTTTCTGCCACTAAGAAATAAATAACTATATTTCTGCTTTCACCTTTTGTTCCAAGGCTGAATGTTTCCTGATGCTCACTATTTTTAGTCTATTAAATTTTGCATTGTTAATAAATTAAATAACCTTTGTTCTGCTATTTCCAATTCCTTTTATTAAGTTGCTTTTGTTGAAGAGTTTGTGTTGTTTTCTGAACTGTATGTAATGGAAAAAATGTCAATATTTTAAATTATTAAAAAAGAAAAATATATTGGAGGTATATATTTAATCCCTGAAATACAAGCTGAAAAACCTTCAGCTGGCTTTCTGGATGTACAAGTTATAAATTTGCCAGCTGTTTCTCCACCACTTTCTACTATTAATCTGCCATCACTCATCCATTTCCATGCTGCGATTCCTATAGTTCCATGTGCTAGAAGATTTACCTCACTGGCAACTATATAATTTGGGTGATTTGTAGACCACTGAACTTTGATGCAGCATCAAAGACATTCTATAAAATAATGGTTACCCTGATTGGATCATTTCTCACTGTGTTGTGTGGAAGCTCATGAATGGGCCTAAGGCATCAGTTTCGATCTTGAAAAGTACCCAGCTTACCTCATGGAATCACAGTGTTGCAGAATCACAGATCTGTTAGAGTGCATAAGGATACCTACAGTGCCTGCACTGGTTCAATTCCCTAGTACCAGTTGCCTGACTTTTCCCCTATCCTCGCACATTTTTCGATCCAAGTAATCATCCAATGCCCTCATGAATGGTTTAATTGAACATGCCTCCGCCACATGTCTAGGATTGCGGTATCTCAGACAAAACAACTGAAAGTTTTGAACGTCAGGTGACATCAGCTGTCTCACATTACTACGATGCAGTAGTCTCAAGAGTAGCATTCACTACCAACAGCATTCTGTCTTCCAGCCACAAAAGATATTCTAATTATCACTCAAATGAAGAATGTGCGCTATGATTTTCAGTGCTGGTTCAATGCTCAGTATGTGGGCTCAGTGTCCCAAAGACTGGCAGATCATGTGCTTATCCAGATATCTTTCAAATGTTGTAGCTGTATTTGCATCCACCACTTTCTCTGGCAGTTCAGTCTACACACAAATTACTCTTTGTAAAAATGTTGCCCTTGTGTACTTTCTAAATCTTTCTGCTTTCACTTTAAAAATATACCTCCTAGTTTTGAACTCTTCCCACATGGGAAAAAGACCCTTGCTACTCACTTTATGTATGCCCACACGGTTTCATAAATCCTTATAAGTTCACCCCTCAACCTCATACTTTGGAGTGAAATAAGTCCCAGCCTATCCAGCATATTTTTATAACTCAAGCCCTGCATTCCTGGAATATTCTGGTAAATTTTTTCTGAACCCTCTCCAATTTAATAATATCCTTCCTATAGATGGTGGCCAGAACTGCACACATTACTCCAGAACAGGCCTCACCAATGACTTGTACAACCTCAACATGAGATGCCAACTCTTGTACTCAAAGTTCTGAGCAATGAAGGCAAGCTTTCTTAACATCCTGAATGCCTGTGATACAAATTTCAAAAAATTATGTACCGGAACCCCTCGGCCTGTTTATTTTCTAACACTACCTCGGACCTTGCTATGAATTGTATAAGTCCTGCCCTTGTTCGTTTTACCGAAATGCATTACCCAGCATTTATTAAACTCCATTGTCACTCCTTAGCCCATTGACCTAATTGATCAAGACTTCCTTGTACTCTATGATAACTTTCTTCACTGTCCACTGTACCACCAATTTTGACAATACCTGTAAATTTACAAAATCCTGAGCCTCCCTCCCAGAGAACTGTGGGGTATGTGGACACCCCAGAGGCTTCATTGGCTTAAGAAAACAACTTGCCATCACTTCCTCCAGGGTAATTAGCATATGGATAACTGCTGGCCTAGCTGGTGATGGCCCACAACATGTCAATGAAGAAAAAAAGACAGAAGGAATACTAAACAGATGTACAAAAATGGTGCCAGAAATGAAAACCTTAAGTGTCAGGATCAATTGGAGAAACTGTGGCTGTTCTCTTTTTAAAAAAAAGAGAAAATTTGAGAGGCGATTTGCCAGAGAGATTCAACATCATGAGCAGTCTGGATAGAGTAGATGGGGAGAAACTTCCATTTTAGACGTGTTGACACCTACAACAAACCCAATTTAAGGTTACTTGGCACAGAAGGAGAGAGACTTGATATCTTTCCATACACCTTTTCATGATTTATGTTACAAAAACAGAGATTGGTGGAAAAGCTGAGCAGGTGTGGCAGGGTCTGTGAAGAGAAATTGCAGGTAAGGTTTCAGGTATGGTGACCCTTTGTCAAAACTGATGATAACTAGGATAATGTTGGTTTTTATGCAGAGGATTGCATGGAGGAGAGTGTAACAAGTAAATGATAGGTAAGGATAGAGCCCAAAGATAGAGAAGAACAGTTGAACAGAAGAGTGCCATTTACAATTTGACCAGGAGGGTTAATAGCTGTAAATGAAGATTGTTAGTGGTGACAATGCATACCAGATAATGTAATCACAAAACCTGGTGTGCTTGGGTGGGGACTGGAACATAGGGTTCAATCCGTAAAGCTATTGAACTCAATATTAAGTCCAGAAGACTGCAGGGTCCACAAGTAGAGAATTAAGTGCTGTTCTTCCAGTTTATGTTGAGCTTCAATGGAGTACGGTGGCACAGTGGTTAGCACTGCTGCCTCACAGCACTAGAGACCCGGATTCAATTCCCACCTCAGGCGACTGAGTGTGTAGAGTTTGCTCATTCTCCCCGTGTCTGCGTGGGTTTCCTCTGAGTGCTCCGGTTTCCTCCCACAGTCCAAACATGGGCGGGTTAGGTGAATTGGCCATGCTAAATTACCCATAGTGTTAGGTGAAGGGGTAAATGTAGGAGAATGGGTTTGAGTGGGTTGTGCTTCGGTGGGTCGGTGTGGACTTGTTGGGCCAGAGGCCCTGTTTCCACACTATAAGTAATCTAATCTAATCTAATCACTGTAGCAATCTTGAGACAGATGTCAGCCAGGGAAACGGGGTGGTGTTTTGAAGTGGCAGGTAACTGGAAGCTCAGGGTCTTTTTTGCGGGCAAAAGTTGGGTGTTCTGCGCAGTAGTCACCAAGTCTGCGTTTTGTTTCCCCAGTGTAGAGGAGATTACGTTGTGAACAGTGAATACAGGAGATCAAATTGTGTGAAGTGCAGGTAAAAAAAATTGCTTCACCTGGAAGGTTTGTTTGGGCCCTTGGATACTGAGGTAGGAGGTGGTAAATGGTAAAGTGTTACACCTTTCGCAATTGCATGGGAAGGCGATGTGGGGGTGGGTGTATTGGGAGTGAACAAAGTGGACATGATGGCACAGAGAGAACAATCCCTGTGGAAAGCAGACAAGGGAGTAGAGGGGAATATTTGTCTGGTGGTGGCGGAAATAGTAGCTGATGATTTTCTGGATGTGAATGCTAGTGGGATCGTAGGTAAGGACAAATGAGAACCCTGATGCTGTTGTATTATAGTATGGAAGGGAGCAGATGAAGTCCGAGGTGTGGGAGATGGGTCGGACCTGGTTGAGGGTCCAGTCAACAACAGTGTGGGGGATCCTTGGTTGAGGAAGAAGATGGATGTTTTGGAGACTCCCTTGTTGAATTTGGCATCATCGGAACATATGTGAAGGAAATGGAGGAACTGGGAGAATGGAATGGAGTCTTTACAAGAAACAGGGTGCGAGATGAATTGTCCAGGTAGCTGTGGAAATCGGCCAGTTTGTAATGGATGTCATGTCCTGTCTTTTCACAAATGGAAACAGATGTCGAGGAAGGGAGGAGTCAGCGATGGATCAGGTAAAATGAGAGCAAGTTGGAAGCGAAATCAATGATTTTTTCCAATTCCCAATGAGAGAGGGAAGCAGCACTGATGATATTGATATATTGGAGAAAGAGTTGTTGGTGGGGGTCGGAATAGGACCGGAATAAGGAATGTTTTATGTTTACCAGAAAAAGACAGGCATGACTTGGGCCATGTGCACCTTGATTTACGATTTTACCTACCTGGACTTTCACTGTTTCTGACATAAAACCATAGTGATAAAATGTTTGAGATTTAGATCTCTGTCAATTTCGATTTTTCTTAGAGTTTTGATTTTCAACTAGTGACATATGCAAGTTGGCTTATTTGTGGAAGGGGTTTAAAAATTAATTAGGCCAGTCCTTGTGGAATCATGACTTAAAAACCAGCAAGTATCAGAGAGATCAAATGATTCAAAGGCCCTTGGTATCAGAGTTTGATTACAATCATAGAGATGTACAGCATGGAAACAGACCCTTCGGTCCAACCTGTTCATGCCGACCAGATATCCCAACCCAGTCTAGTCCCACCTGCCAGCATATCCCCTCCAAACTCTTCCTATTCATATACCCATCCAAATGCCTTTTAAATGTTTCAATTGTACCAGCTTCCACCACTTCCTCTGACAGCTCATTCCATACACGTACCACCCTCTGTGTGAAAAAGTTGCCCCTAAGGTCTCTTTCATATCTTTTCCCTCTCACCCTAAACCTATGACCTCTAGTTCTGGACTCCCAGACCCCAGGGAAAGGACTTTGTCTATTTATTCTATCCATGCCCCTCGTTATTTTGTAAACCTCTATAAGATCACCCCTCAGCCTCCGACGCTCCAGGGAAAACAGCCCCAGCCTGTTCAGCCTCTCCCTATAGCTCAAATCCTCCAACCCTGGCAACATCCTTGTAAATCTTTTCTGAACCCTTTCAAGTTTCACATTTTTCCCATAGGAAGGAGACCAGAGTTGCATGCAATATTCCAACAGTGGCCTAACTAATGTCCTGTACAGCCACAACATGACCTCCCAGCTCCTGTACTCAATACTCTGACCAATAAAGGAAAGCATACCAAATACCTTCTTCACTATCCTATCTACCTGTGACTCCATTTTCAAGGAGCTTTGAACCAGCATTCTAAGGTATCTTTGTTCATTTCTAACGTGAGGCTTGATGACAAGGGAGACAAAACATTAAGCTGTAGCAAAATCTAAATGAACATGTTTTAAAAATTGAATTCCGATCTTTTTAGGTTCACTTTGAAAAAGACAGTACTGAAGTTATAAGCAAAAAGAGATTGTTCAGAACAGTTCAGGGAATACGTAACCTCTAAGAGTTTCAGTTTGTGAAAACTTTCAGGCCAACAGTGTTTGGTTAGTATACCTCTGACTATTAAAAGATTGACAAAGTTTAAAATGTAGATTGTGTGAATATTCAAGGAAAAGACTTCACTGCTCACGTGACAGGAAATGAGAAGTCAAACCTACAGATCCAATAGGGAATGAAAATTTCTTTGGATTTTGGATTTCATGAAACTGTGGAGGAGTTGTGATTCCACAGGCTCACCACTCTCTGGGTGAAGGAATTACTTATCATCTCAGTTTGAAATTACCTACCCTGTACTCTTAGTCTGTAAATCCTCGTTCGGGGTTCCCTGGTCTTCAGGGACCTACCTCCCATGTATATCTGATTGAGTTCTGTTGGAATAGATTTCTATAAGATACCCCATACTCTTCTAAACTCCAGAAGTTATGTTATATATGTTCCTGACTGATCCAGTCTCTCTTCATATGTAAGTTCTTCCAACCCAGCCTAAATAGTATTCATTGCACTCCATGCATAGCCCCAACATTCTTTTTCCGGTAAGGAGACAAAGTACCTACAATACACTGGGTGTGGACTCACTTAAGGCACTGTCCAATTGCACCATGACATCCCTGCTCCTGCACTTGAATCCTCTCAGTACACAGGCCAACAAACCATTTGCCTTCTTCACTGCCAGCTGCATTAGCAAGCTTGCTTTCAGTGACTGGTGTACAAAGACACACTTAATTTCATTGCATATCCCTCTTTTCCGGTCTGCAGATCATCTTCCTTCCTGTTTTTGCTACCAAAGTGGATAACCTCCTATTTAATGCACATTATACTTCGTCTGTCGTGCATAAATCACTCACTCAATTTAAGACCATAAGACATAGGAGTGGAAGTAAGGCCATTCGGCCCATTGAGTCCACTCCGCCATTCAATCATGGCTGATGGGCATTTCAACTCCACTTACCAGCGTTCTCCCCGTAGCCATTAATTTCTCGAGACAACAAGAATCTATCAATCTCTTGAAGACATTTAGCATCCCGGCCTCCACTGCACTCCATGGCAATGAATTCCACAGGCCCGCCACCCTCTGGCTGAAGAAATGTCTCCGCATTTCTGTTCTGAATTGACCCCTCTAATTCTAAGCCTGTGTCCACGGGTCCTAGTCTCCTCGCCTAATGGAAACAATTTCCTAGCGTCCACCCTTTCCACGCCATGTATTATCTTGTACGTCTCTATTAAATCTCCCCTTAATCTTCTAAACTCCAATGAATACAATCCCAGGATCCTCAGCCGTTCCTCATATGTTAGATCTGCCATTCCAGGGATCATCCGTGTGAATCTCCGCTGGACACATTCCAGTGCCAGTATGTCCTTCCTGAGGTGTGGGGACCAAAGCTGGACACAGTACTCCAAATGGGGCCTAACCAGAGCTTTATAAAGTCTCATTAGCACATCTCTGCTTTTATATTCCAACCCTCTTGTGATAAGAGACAACATTGCATTCGCTTTCTTAATCACGGACTCAACCTGCATGTTTACCTTTAGAGAATCATCGACTAGCACTCCCAGATCCCTTTGTACTTTGGCTTTACTAATTTTCTCACCATTTAGAAAGTAGTCTATGCTTTTATTCTTTTTGCCAAAGTGCAAGACCTCACACTTGCTCATGTTAAATTCCATCAGCCATTTCCTGGACCACTCTCCCAAACTGTCTAGATCCTTCTGTAGCCTCCCCACTTCCTCAGTACTACCTGCCTGTCCACCTAACTGCGTATCATCGGCAAACATCACTAGAATGCCCCCAGTCTCTTCATCCAAATCATTAATATATAATGCGAACAGCTGTGGCCTCAACACTGAACCCTGCGGGACACCACTAGTCACCGGCTGCCATTCCGGAAAAGAACCTTTTATCCCAACTCTCTGCCTTCTGTTAGACAGCCAATTCTCAATCCATCCCAGCAGCTCACTTCGAACACCATGGGCCCTCACCTTGCTCAGCAGCCTCCCGTGTGGCACCTTATCAAAGGCCTTTCGGAAGTCTAGATAGACCACATCCACTGGGTTTCCCTGGTCCAACCTACTTGTCACCTCTTCAAAGAATTCCAACAGGTTTGTCAGGCATGACCTCCCCTTACTAAATCCATGTTGACTTGTTCTAATCAGATTCTGCTCTTCCAAGAATTTAGAAACCTCATCCTTAATGATGGATTCTAGAATTTTACCAACAACCGAGGTTAAGCTAATTGGCCTATAATTTACCATCTTTTGTCTTGATCCTTTCTTGAACAAGGGGGTTACAACAGCCATCTTCCAATCATCCGGGACCTTTCCTGACTCCAGTGACTCTTGAAAGGTCTGAACCAATGCCTCCACTATTTCCTCAGCCACCTCTCTCAGAACTCTAGGGTGTATCCCATCGGGGCCAGGAGATTTATCAATTTTAAGACTTTTTAACTTTTCTAGCACTATCTCTTTCGTAACGGCAACCATACTCAACTCAGCCCTGTGACTCCCTTTAATTGTTGGGATATCACTCATGTCTTCCACTGTGAAAACTGACGCAAAGTACTTGTTAAGTTCTCCTGCTATTTCCTTATCTCCCATCACTAGGCTTCCTGCATCAGTTTGAAGTGGCCCAATGTCTACTTTTGCCTGTCGTTTGTTTTTTATGTATTGAAAGAAACTTGTACTACCATTTCTAATATTACTGGCTAGCCTACCTTCATATTTGATCCCCTCATTTCTTATTACACTCTTTGTTATCCTCTGTTTGTTTTTGTAGCCTTCCCAATCTTCTGATTTCCCACTGTTCTTAGCCACTTTATAGGATCTCTCTTTTCCTTTAATACATTTCCAAATCACACTGAAGCATCTTTGTATCATCCTCACAATTTACCTTCTCACCCAGCTTTGTGTCATCTTCACCTTTGAAATATTGCATTTTGTTCCCTCATCTAAATCATTAAATGCATTATGAATAATTGGATTCCATGAACTGATCTGACAATAATCAATTAAACACTGGCTTCCATTGAGGAAAATAAACCCGTTTTTCCCAGGCTTTGTTTCCTGTCTGCCAACCCATTCTCTCTTCATGCCCACACATCACTGACGCACCCCATTCAGGGCTAATTCTTGTGTTTGGAGCTTCCTATTCCCATGTACTTCCCCTGCAGCTCAAACCAATGACCTTTGATTCCATTGAAACCAGAATCCATCTAGCTCCAAGTTGATATAAATTGTAAAAAGGTGAGACTACAACAGGCCCCTAAGGGACTCCACTTATGGCATTCCGCTGATCACAAAGACTCCGTTATGTACTCCTTGCTTCCTGCTTGACAGCCTGTTCATGCTGATCCCCTTCACTGAACATTTATTTTCTGCAGTAACCTTTGGTGTGGCATTATATCAAATATTTCTGGAAATCTATGCACAGTATATCTACGACCTCCCTTTTATCTAGAATATGTGCTACTCCTTCAGAGAATCCTACTAAATCAGTTCAACATGATAAAATCAAAGTACCTTTGACCTTTACTGATTACCTTATGTTTTTCTACGTGGGGAGCTATAATCTCTCCATTGATCAATTTATGCCTTTCCCACACCAAAAGCTTTTTGTTTGCTGCCTCCATCCCTTTTTGAACAGCGGGGTCATGTTTGCTACTTTACAGTTTGATGGTAGCTGAAAAATTTTGGAAAAGCCGTGCAAACACATTTTCAAGTTCATTAGTCAGTTCTTTTACAACCAATGTATGAGTTCCATCTAGACGCAGAGATTTGTCAGCTCACAGCTCCATCAGTTACTTTGTAATTGTACTTCTGTACATTCCTTCTCTGTCTTCCACCACCCGACTTAAAGCCTTTACTATTTCTTTTGTAGTTTGTAGTGAAGACAGAAGTAAAATATTTGAAACAAAAACAGAAATTGCTGGAAAATCTTATTATATCTGGCAGCATCTGTGGAGAAAGATCAGAGTTTACCTTGCAGATCCAGTGACCCTTCTTCAGAAGCATTTGTTAATTTCATCTGCCATTTCCTTATTATCGACTATTAACTCCCTACTGACACTCTCCAGAGGACCATTGTTTACTTTTTTCCTTTTTAAATACCTGTGGAAACACTTGCTTTCTGTTTTGACAATCCTACCTAGTTTTGTCACATATTCTAATTTCTTTCTCCTGGTTTATATATTAGTCATTCTCTGCCATTCTTTATATTCTGATCTGAACTGCAACTCATCATTGTGTATTTACCTCTGCAAAAAAAATTAAATTCCAATTCCTCAGGCACGCCCTGACTTCTGCAAATTCATGTTGGCTTTCTCTGATCAGCTGAAAAAATTCAGTGTTCAGTCACCCTATCCTCAATTATAGACTTGAATAATTTACTGACAGCAGATGTCAAAATAATTGGTCTATAGTTCCCTAGTTTCCCTTTATTACCCTTTTGTAAGTAGCAGACTGACAGGCTCAATTTTCCAATTTAAACAAACAGTTTCCAAATTGAGAGAACTTTGGAAGATAATAATTAGGGCATTGCAATATTCTTGCCTACTTCCTTTAAAGCTGCATGATATAAACTCTTTTCGACCTTGAAACCATTGATTTCTTCATTACTGTTATTTTGCTTAATACTAACTTTGTTGAATTCCTGTTCTTGTTCATTACAAGCTTCCTTGGGATGTTTGACAGTTTTCCTGTGCTGGCTACAAGTAGTTTTCTTTAGCACATTCACCATTTCCTTATTTTCATTGACAGTATCGTTGTTAATATTGCTCCAGATCATCCCCCCTTTCCCTAGTGCAACCACTATTTCTTTTGTTCTGACATCTGTTTCTTTTCACACTCCCTTTTCATAGAGTAGAATTGCGACAGTGCAGAAAGAAGCCATTTGGCCCATTGAGTCCACACGGACCCCCCAAATAGTATCCCACTCAACACTAGCTCCCCACCCTATCCCAGTAAACACACATTTACCATGGCTAATCAATCCAGCCTGCACATCCCTGGACACTATGGGGTGGCACGGTGGCACAGGGGGTGGCACGGTGGCACATTTGGGGCGGCATGGTGGCACAGTGGTTAGCACTGCTGCCTCACAGCGCCAGAGACCCGGGTTCAATTCCCACCTCAGGCGACTAACTGTGTGGAGTTTGCACGTTCTCCCCGTGTCTGCGTGGGTTTCCTCGGGTGCTCTGGTTTCCTCCTACAGTCCAAAGATGTGCGGGTCAGGTAAATGGACAATTTAGCGTAGCCAATAGTGTTAGGTAAGGGGTAAATGTAGGAGTATGGGTGGGTTGTGCTTCGGCGGGTCGGTGTGGACTTGTTGGGCCGAAGGGCCTGTTTCCACACTGTAAGTAATCTAATCTAATCTAATCTAATTTACCAAAACTAGTCCACATAATCTTCACTTTTTGAATTGTGGGAGAAGACCAGAGCTCTCACAGACATGGGGAGAACATGCAGTCTCCACATAGACACTCACCCAAGTGTGTGCCTTGAACCCAAGCTCCTGGTGCTGTGAGGCAGCAATGCTAACCACTGAGCCACTGTGCTGCCCATTTTGTAATGGAATATCTTTTTGTCATCCTTCGTTCTTTGCGGCTTTGCAATTCTCCTCCATCTGTGTTAGTTTTTACATTTTGTTATGCTTTTGATTTTAACTTATTTTTGATAATTATCTCTCGTATGTGGCTTACATTTTTGTGCAAGTAGAGTTCTTGTCTCTTGTGGTGTTAACAGGTTCTGTATCATGAATTAATTTTTGAAAGGTTCTTGCAGATTTTCTGTCATTTTGCCCATTAACAGATTGCCCAGTTACTGTCTTATTCCATTGATGTCAGCCATTTCTAAATCTACAATCCTGTTGTGGTCCAGCATTAACTCTGTTTCTGTGAATAGGCTTTAAGCGTGTTATAATCAGGCCCTTCAGCAAATTGCATTTCTTGCTTTTGAGCTCTGTGTTAAACTCGATCCTCCTGTGATCACGTTTAGTTTTTAGCTTACACGTCATTAAGATGCTAACTAAATCTCATTTATTACTCATTAGTAAATCGAATGGAATGTGCCCTCTTATTGATTCTTGGGCATACTATTGTACATACTGACATTCACCATTTTCTAACGTGTGCTTAGCTGCTATCCCAAGCTAGAATGCCTGCAGATTGTTCTCCAAGTCTTGCCATCTTGACCTACATTAGCTCAAGGTTTCCCAGTTCCTCCAGTTTAGATAACTCGCCTTTGTCTTTACATCTGGGAAGGGCTTAAAACATAATGCTCTAAAATGGATAATTTGTGAAAATTATGAAATCAATAATAGCTATCTGACAATAGGGCATAAAGGAATCTTCAGATTTATCCCAGGGATCAATGAGCAGGTTTTTTTTTGTATGAAGTCATTGAAATATTTGACGTATGCAGAGAAACTTTGATTATCCGAAGGACACAAACTGGGAGTATTTCCGTCGGTTGATCAAACGCTGGATAACATAGTTAGCCAAGCATCAGAACCTTGCGATCGTGTTCGGATAATCCAAAATTCAATTAATTGAATGCTGGATAATTGAGGTTCCTCTGAATGGATTTGTTGAAGACAGTTGACAAAGGTACACGCAAAAGACCTGTTAGCAAAATGAAAGCCTGCTGGATCAAAAACAGCATGTCAGTGAAATTTTGTCAGGGGCTGCAGTTGGGATCACTTCTGTTTTTAAATTATATTAATGAACTAGACTTGGATATGCAAGGCCATAATTTCAATGTTTGCAAATGGGATAGTGTATGTTGAAATATTATAATGCGATGGATGTTAGGAGACTCCAAGAGGACAGAGACAACTGTAAAAAAATAGGATTAGGGCTTAGTCATATTCCTGGCAGATGAAACTTTATACAAAGTGCAAGTGAAGAGCTACGTTTTGGGAAGAGGAATGAATATAGAAATAATTAGTTCAATTTTAAAGAAGGTGCAGGAACGAGGAGGCCTGGAGCGAATGTTCAGTAATCCTTGAGCATGGCACGACACCATGAGAAAACTGTTTAAAATCTTGTGGAATCTTAGGCTTTGTAATTTGAGGCAAATGGAATATGAAGGTAGACAGGCAGGAAACTTGAAGAACACAGTAGGCCAGGCAGCGTCAGGCACTGGAGAAGTCGACATTTTGGGTGTAACCCTTTAGGACTGGGTGTGGGTGTAAGGGGAACTGCAGAGAAAGGGGGTAGCGGTGCAGGATGGTGAAGTGGAGATAGGTAGAGGGTACGACCTGGTTGGTCAATGGGAGGAATGAATCCAGTTGATGGCAGGAAGCAGTGTCAGTGAGAGATAGGGGCTGCGAAGGGGGTCAGGGTAAGGGAAAGGAGGTTATTCGAAATGGAAGAGTCCTCAATGTTGAGTCCTCTGGGCTGTGGGCTACCGAGGCAGAAGGTGTTCCTCCAGTTTGCGGTTTGATTCATTGTGGCAAAGGAGGAGACCAAGATGGTCGTGTCGGAAAAGGAGTGGGAAGGGCAATTAAAAATGGGTGGTGACTGGGAGGTCTGGTTGGCCCTTCAGGCCTGGCTGAGATGCTCGGTGAACCGTTCTCTAAGTTTACGTTTGGTTTTCCCGATATAGAGAAGACCACATCGGGAGCACTGTATACTGTAAACTAGGTTGGAAGAGAGGCAGGTGAACCTCTGTCTCACCTGGACAGACTGTTTGGGGCCCTGAATGGAGGTGAGGGGGGTGGTGTATCAGCAGGTTTTGCATCTTTTCTGGTTGCAGGGGAAGGTACCGGAGGTTGGGTGGGGGGATGTAGTAGGGAGAATGGTGCAAACCAAGGATTGGTGAAGGGAATGATCCTTGTTGGAAGGCAGAGAGGGATGGGGAGGGGAAGAAGTTCTTGGTGGTGGGGTCTAGTTGGAGTTGGCAAAAATGCTTAAGGATGATGCATTGGGTGTGGAGACTGGTGGGATGGTTGGTGAGGACAAGGGGGACTCTATTGCTTTTGGGGGGGCCTTTAGAACAGTGGAACGTGGAATGGATGTTGTGCGGTGGAGGGCTGTATGGATGACAGAGGGAGCAAAAGATCAAAGTAGATGGACATCTGGGATGTTTGGGAGTGGAATGTTTCCAGATCTGAGCAGATGTGGTGTAGGTGGACGAATTTGCAGAACGGGATGGAGTTCTTGCAGGGTATTGGGTGAGAGGAGGCGTAGTCCAGATAATTGAGAGAGTCTGTGGGTTACTTATAAATGTCCACTGGAGACTGTCACCAGAGATGGAAATGGAGAGGTCAAGAAAGGGGAGGGAGGTGTCAGAGATGAACCATATGAATTTGAGGGTAGGGTGGAAGTTGTGGGCGAAGTTGATGAACTGCTCCAGTTCAGCCTGGGTGCAGGACACTGCACCGATGCAGTCATCGATGTAATGGCGAAAGGGTTGTCTTTGAAAGCAAGAAAGCAATGCTAAACCTTTAAAAATTGGCTGGACCTCATCTGAAGACCATTTTATTAATAACGTTTTAATACTATATTAATTTTGGATACTATACTTTAGGATTTATATTCAACCTTGAGAGTAGATGCAGAAAATAACTACTAAAGTTGTACTTCAGGGAATAAGAACTTCAGTTACGTGGAGGTATTGGAATACTGAATAGCAATTCAGCACCCAGGCTGAACTGGAGCAGTTCATCAACTTCGCCCACAACTTTCACCCCACCCTCAAATTCACATTGTCCATTTCTGACACCTCCCTCCCCTTTCTTGACCTCTCCATTTCCATCTCCGGTGACAGTCTCCAGATGGAGGGCTTTTGCCTGAAATGTTGATTTTCCTGCTCTTCGGATGCTGCCTGACCTATTCTTTTCCAGCACCACACTCTTGATTTTAATCTCCAGCATCTGCAGTACTCACTTCTGCCGTATTGGAATAGCTAGCTGTTCTCCTAAGGGAAATATATGTTTCAGAGGAAATTTGATAGAAGTATTCAAAATGAAGTAGGACAAATTGTTCTAGTTTGCAAAAGGGTGGGTAATCAGAACATACACTTAAGATATTTGATTTAAAGGAATCAGAGACAACATAAGGAAGGTTTTTTTAACATGATGAATTATGACGACCAAGAATGCAGTGGTCAAAAGGATGGTGGAAGCAAAGGTGCTAAGTCTTAAAATGTAATTGATTAAACACTTAAGGCAAAATATTTACAGGGTTAAGGGGAAAGAACAGGGAAATAGGATTGAACTGATAGTTTAAATCATGGAAGACTGAAAGGCCTCTTTCATTGCAGTATAATTTTCTGTTCGAAAAGAGGTATAGAAATAAAAAAATAAAGTCATTAAATTTGATATGCTCCTTTTAAGTTACATTTTCTTTACCTTCCAGGCCAAGTATAAAGAAGACTTTGAAAAGAACCGGGGAAGAGGATTTAGTATTGTGACTGACACTCCTGAACTGCAAAGATTAAAAAGAACTCAAGAGCAAATTAGTAATGTATGTAATGTTCTGTGTGAGAACATGCATGAGGACAATTTTTATTTCTTGTTTCGTGCATTAATTGTAGACAATGAAAATAGTATAGCTGTGTTAGGAGAGAATGATTGTATATATGTGTGTGCCTGTGTGTGGTGAAAATAGAATGCCTGGATATAGAATATGGAGTGAAATGGAGTGATTTTTTTTCCCAAACCCCCTCATTTTGTTTTTGTTGCAATGTACAATTTGCTCCACTAGAAACAAATGTGTTAATGTGTTCTTAGAAAGTGGGAATTGTTTTATTTCACATGGATTCTAGAAGCGCATGTGAGGCTGTGTGAATGTTTTGTGACATACACATGGACATGCACAAAAGTACACCATGCATCATATGAATGTGACCATCACAACTTTATTCAAATCAGAAAATGTTTAAAACTGCAATAATCTTGCCTTTTTTCAAAAGTTGTATTTACTCGTTTTCCCATCTCTTAATCTCTGAAGGTCTGTGCAGACTGAGGGGATGTTAGGCTTTCTTGATCTTCTACTTCCTGAATTAATTCAAGTTCAATACATCTTATGTTAAGTAAAGGTACTGATACACAATCTGTTCCTCTGTCTGTGCATTGTCTGTTGAAGACCACATGAATCATTGGAAATTTATTTCACCAAATTTTATTTTTAAATAATGTATTTGTATTTTTGAAAAACGTGAAATTCCAGTTGAGTTATTTTGCTTCCAAGTTTAAAAAATTGTCTTAAGATCAGATCAGAATTCTTGTGGTCTTTAAGAATTGTGTAAATGCAGTGGATCACTTAACTTAAGCTGCATGAACTAATAACATTAACATGGAAATGTTTGGCTGAGCACAATGGATTTTTCTGGTGTTTGCTATTACCAAGAATTGTTTTCACACCAACCTCAGGATCATAAAGGTACATTGACGGCACAATTAATCATTTTGAGTTGAACATTTTGAGTTTCACCAGTTAATTTTCAGTGCTTCTACAAAGACTAATGGACAGTGAAGAATATTGTGAAAAAGGTAGGCCTGTTTAAATTTGACCTTTTAAAAAGTTACATTATTTTCTACTTTAGACTAATTAGCAACCAAATACATCAAAAAATATTTTCTGCATCTCGAGTAAATAGTTTTATTTTCCTGGTTTGTTAACCAAAAAGCAACAAACCCCGAAGGCACAATTTGTGAAATATACTCTTAAAGTGATTTAATGTGTACTGAACATGGTGTGTACACAGAGCAAGGTAATCAATCATGTGAATAAACTTACATCTGCTTACCATTAAACCTCAGAAAATCTTTACAGTGTGGATTATGTTAGCACTTGTTAGTTGATCTTTGGTGAGTTAACTGAGTGAATAACCTATATTTGAAGGCTATAAAATGACATTAGCTGGACTTGGTAGTGTAAAGTGAATGTTGTATTTAGTGAGTTAATATGAGCAATTTCCTAATTCTTTTAAAGATATCAAAACTGCTGATTAAATTTGACACACTATTGCTGTTAGATGGTATAGCATGTTTTTTTGATAGTTTTTTTGCTTATTCACAGGATGAGGGCAATAAAATAATTTGTTTGATTTGAATGCACATGATTAATGTTCCTTGTAATGTGAAACTGGTTGTTTAGAAAGTCCATCATCTGTCTGCTGAGTATGGTAATATCTCAATATTTTCCTAATTTTACTTGCTTAAACTTAAAGTTCCTTCCCATAATTAGACCTATTTTGCATTATTTCAACAATGACTTAAGTTTATCTGAAATTATGCTCAACGTATTTAATAGGTGACTTTCTCTCAGCTTCCTCTGTGCTTCTTCCAAATAATGGGTAAGTTAAGAATTATGATTACCCTATTTTGGCTTTAATATATGTATTTTTGTGAGCTATTTTTCATCCATGATGGATTTCAGTGTTTTGAAATGAACTTTTTCCATGCATGTCAGTAGCAGGTATTTCAAGGCGCAATGTAGTATGGTTGTAATTTCTAGTCCTTTAGTATTATGTAAAGGTCAAAGAACAGCATATATCACCATTACAGATGTCTTGAAATATGACGGGCAGTGAACATAGAGTTATGATCAGTTTTATGTTGTAAATTGGTACCTGTGGAGATGGAAACAGAGTAAATGTTTCAAATTAATGTTTTTTTTTGTCAGAGCTGAGTGTTGCATTGAGTCCTCTCAGAGTATTTCATTGAGTTACCTACAGTCAATTAGGATTGAAAGAGGTGGAGTCATTGCATTAATCTGGAATCCAAACTCAGAGTGCAGAACTGAAAGGGAAAGTACTGTACATAAACTATTGGTACTGTATCAAGTGAGCTAGTATTCAGTCAATTATTTTGTATCAGCTATTATCTCTACCACAATAAATAACTTTAATTCTCCTTTGTATTTATGTGCCAATGCAATCCTGTAATTATTTTTCTTCATTGATGATGATACAGAAAGCGACTTTGTTTTGAATAGGAGAAAGCTGTAATCAGTAGACACCTAGTGAAAAGAAAAATGATAGTGCTACATGCATAACCTTTAAATTACTGGCAAGCTGCTGTGTCAAAATGTGTGCATCATTGAAATGCATTTGCCCTTCCATCCATCCCAAGACAGAATCTGTTTCAGATTTTCGAATGGGGACAGCATGAAGGTGAAATCATCTGTGGTGTTAATCCTGGATTGTTAACCTCTTGTAGACTAAGGAATTTAGCACTGGAAGCCATTTTGACCAGAGAAGTCCTTATTTTAGTAGAATCCTCAAAATTTGCAGTATTCCTGTTGGAATCACTTCATAAACAGAAAGTGATGGAATTGCACAACAGATTGAGTAACGTTTATGGAAAGAGAAATAATGGCTAATGTTTCAGGTTGATGCCCTTTTTATCAGAACTGTGAAAAGTTAGAGATATAATAGATTCTCAGCAAGGGGTGCGTGGAAAAAGGTCAGAGGAAGGCTTGTGATAGGGTGGAATATGGGAGAGATTGAATTTACCTATCTGCAGCCTGAGTAGGCAGGGTAAAAATGGCCCAATGGCCCATCGTTACATGAAGATAAAAACCAAACAGGAGTTACTTTTCTCCCACTTGAAGCTTTTGTTAAAGGTCTTTCTCTTTTAATACTAGCCAATGTTCACAAATTATTGGTACCTCGTAATAACATTAATCTAGGAAGCAATCATCAGAAACAACCTGAACCATCTGTTCTTCATTAGAATAACTTGTAAACCTGCCACAATATTTTGCTCCAGCTGTTTTTCCCCGGAAGTACTGCATACACCCCATCTCATAATTCAAGTGAAAACATTTGGCTGTTACATTAGAACAAAAGGACTGTATTAAGTTTGGAAATATATTTACTTAATGTAAATAAAACCATGGGGATGCCAGCTCAACAGTAGTGATCGCTAATTCTTTTTCCCATTAAGTTTTTGCATTTTGTTTTGCAGAAGAAATGCTTTTATTACTAATTTAACAGAGAGGATTGAAGAACTGAGCCGTACTGAATACCGTCATCTAAAGGAAAGATATCAGTGAGTTTATTGGTAATCTCTAATTCCAGTTGGTCAGACTTTGAGCATAATCATAACTGTATTTCATGATTGCACCAAAATAAACTTTGCATATACAGTATTTTTTATAAATGATTTTTGATACAAAAGTGTCAATTTATTCTAATAACGTTTTATAGAAAAATCTCAGTGAAATGTTACTGAGGTAAAGCAATGTCAAATTATTTATGTTGCAAAATCAATTGGTCAGTTCTCCAATCAACACATATGACTTAGCTTATGCATAAGTGTAAAAGTGTGAGCATACTGGGCCTTGATGCTGAACTTCATGTTCGAGGTGCTGTATGAGGAGTAACATAGAAGTTTTGTTTCAGTAACCAACTGGCAAATTATCTTTGGCCTGAGGGCAAATACAGGAGATTGGGGGTAGGAGGGGGTATTCTGCAATGTGGGATGTGACAGTTAGGCTTGTGGTGCATTCATAAATGATTGGGAGTTTGGGTTGGAGATGGGTTATGGAGCTTTTGTACTTACATGTGCACACAGTCAAATGGTGCTGGAGTTATTGGTAAAGGACATTTCTTGTTTGCCCTTTTAAATGTTCATAGGTTGCATTAGGAATTGGAAGCTGGCTTTTACTGTTGCAGGTTACTGTTCTTTTGGCAATAAAACACTACCTGAATAGAGTTATAGAGTCATAAAGATGTACAGCATGGAAACAGACCCTTCGGTCCAACCCGTCCATGCTATCCCAACCCAATCTAGTCCCACCTGCCAGCACCGGCCCGTATCCCTCCAAACTCTTCCTATTCATATATCCATCCAGATGCCTCTTAAATGTTGCAATTGTACCAACCTCCACCACATCCTCTGGCAGCTCATTCCATTCACGTACCACCCTCTGTGTGAAAGAGTTGTCCCTGAGATCTCTATTATATCTTTCCCCTCTCACCCTAAACCTATGACCTCTAGTTCTGGACTCCCAGACCCCAGGGAAAAGACTTTGCCTATTTATCATATCCATGCCCCTCATAATTTTGTAAATCTCTATAAGGTCTCCCCTCAGCCTCTGACGCTCCAGGGAAAATGGCCTCAGCCCGTTCAGCCTCTATCTATAGCACAAATCCTCCAACCCTGGCAACATCCTTGTAAATCTTTTCTGAACCCTTTCAAGTTTCACAACATCTTTCCGATAGGAAGGAGACCAGAATTGCATGCAATATTCCAACAGTGGTCTAACCAATGTCCTGTACAGCTGCAACATGACTTCCCAACTCCTGTACTCAATACTCTGACCAATAAAGGAAAGCATACCAAATGCCACCTTCACTATCCTATCTACCTGCGTCTCCACTTTCAAGGAGCTATGAATCTGCACTCCAAGGTGTCTTTGTTTAGCAACACTCCCTAGGACCTTGCCATTAAGTGTATAAGTCCTGCTAAGATTTACTTTCCCAAAATGCAGCACCTCGCATTTATCTGAATTAAACTCCATCTGCCACTTCTCAGCCCATTGGCCCATCTGGTCAAGATCCTGTTTTAATCTGAGGTAACCATCTCCTCATTCCTGATGAAGGGCTCTGGCCCGAAACGTCGAATTTTCTGTTCCTTGGATGCTGCCTAACCTGCTGTGCTTTAACCAGCAACACATTTTCAGCTCTAATCCTCCTCGCTGTCCACTACACCTCCAATTTTGGTGTCATCTGCAAACTTACTAACTGCATCTCTTATGCTCACATCCAAATCATTTATGAAAATGACAAAAAGTAGAGGGCCCAGCACCAATTCTTGTGGCACTCCACTGGTCACAGGCCTCCAGTCTGGAAAACAACCTTCCACCAGCACCCTCTGTCTTCTACCTTTGAGCCAGTTCTGTATCCAAATGACTAGTTCTCCCAGTATTCCATGAGATCTAACCTTGCTAATCAGTCTCCCATGGGGAACCTTGTTGAACGCCTTACTGAAGTCCATATAGATCACATCTACTGCTCTGCCCTCATCAATCTTCTTTGTTACTTCTTCAAAAAACTCAATCAATCAGCTTGCTGAGAAAGTGAATAGTGAACATTATTTTCCCCACTATTTATCTTGTGGGTTGTAATTGTAAGTTGTCTTTTTCAACAGACCAGAGGAACTCTTGATGCAAGACACAAGGATTTTTTTTTCAAATATGCAGATTCATTTTTGAAGACATTAGATTCGTCTAAGTGTTTATACTGGATCATATGAGGTTGTGGGTTGCTATCAGCCCAGTCAGGCAGTAAAAAAAAAGCTGAGGCCAGTTTGCTTGTTTCCTCACTGAGCAGGAGGAACTTCAGAAACGGATGACATTACCGATAGTAATACACAAAGGACAAGGTGATATGCAAAGGCAGATGTGCATTCTTACTGGAGGAGGGTTACCCACCAACTAGTGCAAACTATATAAAACCTGGTCAGGGCAACATCTCCTAGGAGTACAGAATACCTTTCTGAGTAGCTAACATTAGCACTGATACTTGGGAGCTTACATCAGTAGGAAGGCGAACATGTGGAACAATTCTTTTGATCAAAAATGAACTGGAATCAGAAAGTCATTTTGCCTTGAAGTGAATTCGTATGGAAATTAGAGGGAACAATTCTTTCTAATAAAAATAATACTTAATGTATTTTAAATTCCATTTCTATAATGCCCATTTAATTCAAATCCACATCGTGTTAATATCTAGTTTTGTGACAAATTGTGCTATGTGAGCTGGCAGCTGGTTGATTATAATTAATAAACAGAAGGTGTTTCAATACTGTTTATGTCTGATCATTTCAAACAACAAGGTTGGGGCTTATTCCTCTTTAACAGATCAAACTAGTTTAAGGCTATGTGAGCAGCAGTCACAGATCAGTAAGTTTTGAAAAATGGGAGTTAGAGAAGATGCTGCGAAAGGGATGCTATTGTCTAGCTTCACGTACTTGGAGCCATGTAGACTGTGTGCAATCGGGTTCTGCCTAGTACACCTGGAGAGCTCAAAATGTGCCAGTGATTAGATGCTGGAGTGCAGCCATGTGAAGCTTCAGTGAGATGTTGTATTGGGAAAAACAATCGAGTAACTGGGAGGTGAGGCACATCCCTAATTAGCAAATGGATTATTAGACTAATACCATTAAGGTGAATTGTGGTGGCTGTGGAAAACTTTGCTGATGAGGCCTATCATGCCTGAACAGCCAACGAACAAACTAATCTGTATATGGCACATGTGACTGACAGTCTTAGAGTGCTAAAATGCATGAGAAAACCCTTGAAGTCTTTGTGTTAAAAAGTGTTGAAAATGCAGCTTTCTGGTAAGCAGACAATTCCATATCAAGAGGTCAGTTTGACTTGAAAAGGACAAGTGATCAGGGTGTAGGCGGGATTCCGAAAGAAAAGTGAAAAGAATATCATAAGAATGCTAAGAAAATGCCTAATTTAAGTTGGGACACAACCGATCTCTGAATTGAATTTAAAATGTTTCAACAGCATTGAGAGCTATCATTTGTAGATTTAGGTACGTCCAATGTGGAAAAACAGCCAATAAGACTTGCTTGGCAACTGGAATCTAAGGACATTCAATTCTGCTCTCCCTCCTATAGGAAGGATGTTGTAAAACTTGAAACAGTTCAGAAAAGATTTACAAAATTGGAGGGTTTGAGCTGTATGGAGAGGCTGAATAGACTGGTGCTATTTTCCCTGGAGCGTCAAAGGCTGAGGGGTGACCTTATGAGGTTTATAAAATCATGAGGGGCATGGATAGGGTGAATAGCCAAGATCTTTTCACAGTGTTGGGGGGATTTAAAAACAAGAGGGCATAATGTGAGAGGTTTAATGTGAGAGGTGAAAGATTTAAAAGGGACCTGATGGGCAAATTTGTTCCGCAAAGGGTGTGTGTATCTGGAATATGCTGCCAGAGGAAGTGGTGGAGGCTAGTAACATTACAACATTTAAAAGGCACCTGGATGGGTAGATGAATAGGAATGGTTTTGAGGAATATTGGCCAAATGCTGGCAAATGGGACAAGTTGAACCAAAGGGTCTGTTTCCTTGCTGTACAGCTCTGTAACTACACAGACTTAACACATCAGGATTAACATGATTATCAACACGATCCCCAAATGAAGTAAACCACAGTTGAAGACCAAATTTGGTTAAGTATCAGTACATATTGTCTATAATTCATGTCATTTATTTAGAGGCTGATAGAACTCATAGATCACTTTGAAATCGATGCAGAGTAAAGGACTCATAACGTGAATTTTTGGATGGGGAGTTAGCAACCAGAATTGTTGAAATGGGTATTCCATCCAGTTCTGTGGAAGTTTTCCATAAAGATTGGTTAGCCAAACCAAAAGCTCATAGCTTGGTAGAGCTACTGAAAGACAACACAAGTACAAAGTAATTCCTGAATAACACAAGATGAAAGAACTGCAGATAGAATCATAGAGTAATAGAAAATGGAAACAGACCCCTTAGGTCCAACTAATTCATGCCAACCATCATTCCAACCTAAACTAGTCTATTATCCCCCCAAACCTTTTCTATTCATGTACTTATGCAAATGTCTTTTATATGTTGTAACTGCGCCTGGGAGTTCATTTTATACACTAATCAGTCTGAGTAAAATAGTTGCTCCTCATGACCCTTTTAAAACGTTCTCCTCTCTCATCTTAAAAATATGCCCCTAATTTTGAACTCCTCCACCCAAGAGAAAAGACCATCGCCATTCATCTTTTCTATGCCCCTCATGATTTTATAAACCTCTATAAGACACCTTTCTCCTCCTATGCTTCAGTGAAAACGTCCCAGTCTATTTTTATAACACAAACCCTCCAATCCCAGCCACATCCTGATAAATCTTGTCTGAATCCTTTCCAGTTTAATAATATCCTTCCCTTAGCAAAGTGATCAGAACTGTAAATAGTATTCCAGAAGAGCCTCACCAATGTCTTGTAGAACGGTCAATATAATGTCCTGAGTCCGATCATCAAAAGTCTGAACAATGAAGGCAAGCATGCTAAATATCTTCTGAATCATCCTGGTTACCTGTGATGTGAATTTTAAAGAATTGTGTTCCTGAATCCTGAGAGATCACTGTTCTTCAACACTGTGTTTGGCCCTACCGTCAATTGTATAAGTATTATCGTTGTTTGTTTTAGCAAAATGCAACAACTCACATTTATGCAAATTAAACTCCATCTGTTATCCCTCAGCCCATTGACTCAGTTGATCAAGATAGAATCGTAGAGTCATAGAGATGTACAGAACAGAAACAAACCCTTCAGTCCAATCTATGGGCCAGCGCCTGACCCATATCCCTCCAAAACCTTCATATTCATATACCCATCCAGATGCCTTTTAAATATTGCAATTGTACCAACCTCCACCACTTTCTCTGGCAGCCCATTCCACACACGCACCATCCGCTGTGTGGAAAAGCTGCCGCATAGGTCCCTTTTATATCTTTCCCTTCTCACCCTAAACCTATGCCCTCTAGTTCTGGACTTACTGACCCCAGTAAAAAAAAACTTGTCAATTTACCCGATCAAGCCCCTCATTTGATAAACCTCTATGAGGTCACCCCTCAGCCTCTGACGCTCCAGGGAAAACTGCCTTAGACTATTCAACCTCTCCCTATAACTCAAATCCTTCTACCCTGGCAATATCCTTGTAAATCCTTTCTGAACCCTTTCAGGTTTTACAACAACTTTCTGATAGTAAGGAAACCATAATTGCATGCAATATTCCAAATATGGCCTAATCAATGTCCTGTACAGCTACAACATGACCTCCCAATTTCTGTACTCAATACTCTGACAAATAAAGGAAAGCATACCAAACACCACCTTCACTATCCTATCTACTTGCAACACTACTTACAAGGAGCTATGAATCAGCACTCCAGGGTCTCATTGTTCAGCAATGCTCTCCGGGACCTTACCACAAAGTGTATAAGTCCTGCTAAGATTTGCTTTCTTAAAATGCAGCACCTCGCATTTACCTAAATTAAATTCTATCTGCTACTCCTTACCCCATTGGCCCATCTGATCAAGATCCCGTTGTCATCTGAGGCAACCTTCTTTGCTATCTACTACACCTCCAATTTTGGTGTCATCTATAAACTTACTAACTATACCTCTTATGTTCACATCCAAATCATTTATATACATGACGAAAAGTAGTGGACTCAGCACTGATCCTTGTGACACTCCACTGGTCACAGGCCTCCAGTCTGAAAAATAACCCTCCACCACCAACCTCTGTCTTCTACCTTTGAGCTCTGTATCCAAATGGCTAGTTCTCCTTACTTTCCATGAGATCTAACCTTGCTAACTAGTTTCTCATAGGGAACCTTGTTGAACGCCTTACTGAAGTCCATATAGATCACATCTACCACTCTGCCCTCATCAATCCTCTTTGTTGCTTCTTCAAAAAATTCAATCACGTTTGTGAGACATGATTTCCGACACACAAAGCCAAGTTGACTATCCGTAATCAGTCCTTACATTCCCAAATACATGTACATCCTGTCCCTTAGGATTCCCTCTGACACGGGTGGCACGGTGGCACAGTGGTTAGCACTGCTGCCTCACAGCGCCTGAAGACCCGGGTTCAATTCCCGACTCAGGCGACTGACTGTGTGGAGTTTGCACGTTCTCCCCGTGTCTGCGTGGGTTTCCTCCGGGGCTCCGGTTTCCTCCCACAGTCCAAAGATGTGCGGGTCAGGTGAATTGGCCATGCTAAATTGCCCGTAGTGTTAGGTAAGGGGTAATGTAGGGGTATGGGTGGGTTGCGCTTCGGCGGGTCGGTGTGGACTTGTTGGGCCGAAGGGCCTGTTTCCACACTGTAAGTCTAATCTAACATGCCCACCACTGACTTCAGACCTTATTTCCCAAGGGTAGGTCAAGTTTTGCACCCTTTCGAGTAGGTACATTCACATACTGAATCAGCAATTTTTTCTTGTACACTCTTTACAAATTCCTCTCCATCTAAACCCTAAACACTATGGCAGTCCCAGTCCATGTTTGGAAATTTAAAATCGCCCACCAAACACACTATTATTCTTACAGATAACTGAGGTCTCCACACAAGTTTGTTTCTCAATTTCCCTCTGACTATTAGGGGGTCTATAATACAATCTCAATAAGGTGATCATCCCTTTCTTATTTCTCAGTTCCACCCAACTAACTTCCCTGGATGTATTTCTGGGAATATTCTCCCTCAGCACAGCTGTAATGCTATCCCTTATCAAAAACGCCATTCCCCCTCCTCTCTTGCCTCCCTTTCTGTCCTTCCTGTAGTAATCCAAAGGATGTGCAGGATAGGTGAATTGGCCATGCTAAATTGCCAAATTGGGTAAATGTAGGGTAGGGGAATGGATCTGGATGGGCTACACTTTGAAGAGTCGGTGTGGACATGTTGGGTCAAATGGCCTGTTTCCATACTGTAAGGAAACTAATCTAATCTAAAAAATTGTATCTTGGAGCATTAAGCTGCAAGTCCTGTCCATCCCTGAGCCATGTTTCTGTAATTGCTATGATATCCTAGTCCCATCTTCCTAACCATGTCCTGAGTTCATCTGCCTTCCCAGTTAGGCCTCTTGCATTGAAATAAATGCAGTTTAATTTATCAGTCCTACCTTGTTCTCTGCTTTGTCCCTGCCTGTCCTCACTGTTTGACTCACTTCTTTTCTCACTGTACCAGTCTCAGATTGATCTCTTTCCTCACTATCGGCTGGGTCCCAGCCCCTCGCCTTACTAGTTTAAATCCTCCCTAGCAGCTCTAGCAAATCCCTGCCAGTATATTAGTCCCCTTCCAATTTAAGTGCAATCCTGTCCTCCTTGTACAGGTCACTTCTACCCCAAAAGAGATTCCAATGATCCAAAAATGTGAATCCTTCTCCCATTCACCAGCTCCTCAGCCATGCATTCATCTGCTCTATCCTCCTATTCCTGCCCTCACTAGCTCGTAGCACTGGGAGTAATCCAGATATTACTATTCTCGAGGACCTCTTTTTAAAATTCTTGCCTAACTCTCTATATTCTCCCATCAGAATCTCAACCTTTTCCCTTCCTATTTCGTTGGTTCCAATGTGTACATTGACCTCCTGCTGGTCCCTCTCCCCCTTGAGAACATTCTGCGCCCTCTCTGAGACATCCTTGATCCTGGCAGCAGGGAAGCAACACATTCTGATTTTCAGCTGCTGATCACAGAAACGTTTGTCTGTACCTCGGACTAGAGAATCCCCAAATACAATCGATCACTTGGAATCTTGCATTAGAGCCAGTCTCAATACCAGAAACTTGGCTGTTTGTGCTCAGTTTCCTCTGAGAATCCTTTGCCCCCTACATTGTCTAAAACAGCATACTTGTTTGAAATGGGGATAGCCGCAGAACATTCCGGCACTAACTGCCTACCCCTCTTAACCTTTCCTGGAGCTAACCCATCCGTCACATCCCCTTGCTCTTGTAAATTCCTCATTGCCTCTTACTGTCACTTCAACCGATCCATTCAATCTGATAGGATTCACAACCAGTTGTATTTATTGCAATATCATCCTCAGTAACACTTAAACTCTCCCTGAACACCCACATCTGACCAGAAGAGCATATCACTCTATGGAAGGCCATTTTTGCTTCTTCCAATCTGCCGACCTAGTACGTTGCACTGTCTTATTCCCCTCCAAAACACTGCTCCAGGCTAACTTAATACTTGTGGCCGATATTTTTAAGTTTAATCAAGAGACATATCTCAGTAAAACATATAATCAAGAAAGAACTCACTCGAATCACGACTGCAGACTTACAGTAAAGCCACACTTAAAACTATTCACTGATCTGTTTCTGTGCTGTAACCTCTCCCAAATGGGTTCCTCCAAGGTTAGTTGTGAATTTCACTATTTGTTCATTTTCCCAGATGCACTCCGATGTCCAGCGATACATGAATTCAAACAGCAAAGACAGTAACTGTGCAGACTCTCTGCTGTGTCAGGGAGCAGTGTGGGTTTCTTTTTCTCTCTCCCTCCTTGTAATGTTAGATAACCTTCTTTACTATTGACTATTATATTTTGGCATCATCTACAAACTTACTTTTTTCATCCAAAACATTTCTATCAATGACAAACAAAAGTGGACCCAGTACCGATCCCTGTGAAACACCGCAGGTCACAGGCCTCCAGTCCGTCAAAGAACATTCCACTGCCACCTTATGCCTATTACTGTCAAGCCAATTTTCTATCAAATTAGCAAGCTCACCTTGAACCCCTGTGATCTCATGTTACTAATTAGTCTACCATATTGCCATGCAGTAGTCTACTTGTCTACCACTCTGCCCACATCAATCATTTTGTTTACCTCAAAACAATCAAGTTTGTGAAACACTATTTCCCTTACATAAAACCATGCTGACAATCTCTAATCATTTCTTGCTTCTCCAAGTTCATGTATAACATCCCTTTCAGAATCACCTCCAACAACTTACCTACCACTGATGTCAGTCTCACCGGTCTACAGTTCCCAAGCTCTTCCTTACAGCGTTCCTTAAAGGCATAATATTAGATGCTGAATCAGGAGCAAAAACAAATTTCTGGAAAAACTCAGTAGGTCCAGCAGCAGCTGTGGAGACAGAGCTGTAATGTTTCAGCTGTAGTGACCATTCTTCAGAACTGACAATAGCTAGGAATAGGTTAGTATTTATGCAGAATATTGGATGCGGGGAGTGGATGGAATAACTGATAGGTGGAGATTGAGGCCAAAGAGAGAGAAAATCCATTGGATGGACAAAGGATTGTGTAAAGGTCAGCCGGCGAAAATGGATAGCTGATAGTGGGGACTATTAGCAGCTGACAGTGGGGTTGTATGTGGTAGCAGCCATGTGATGACAAGATCTGGGGTGTTGGGATTGGAGTAAGGACATGACAGAAGGGGCTCAAGCCTAAAATTATAGAATTCAGTATTGTGTCCGGAAGGTGCAGGATGCCCAAGTGGAAAATGAGGTGCTGAGCTTCAGTGGAATACTGCAGCAATCTTGAGACAGATGTTGCACAGGGAACATGGTATGTTTTGAAGTGCCAGGCACCTGGAAGCTCAGGGTCATTTTTGCAGACAGAACTTAGGTATTCTGCGAAGTCGTCACCCAGTCTGCGCTTTTTCTCCCCCAATGTAGAGGAGATCATATTGTGAGTAGTGAATGCAGTAGACTAGATTGAGTGAAATGTAGGTTAATCCCTGCTTTTACCTGTCAGGTGTATAGGAGGCCTTGGATACTGCGGAAGGAGAAGAGAAAAGGGCAGGTATTACATCTTTGGCAGGGGAAGGTGTGGGGTGTGTGGGGTTGTTGGGAGTGAAGGAGGAGTGAACCAGGGTGTCATTGGAGGGAACGGCCTCTGTGGAAAGCTATAGACAATAGGTGCAGGAGTAGACCATTCTGCCCTTCGAGCCTGCACCACCATTCAATATGATCATGGCTGATCATCCTTAATCAGTATCCTGTTCCTGTCTTATCTCCATGACCCTTGATCCCACTATCCTTGAGAGCTCTATCCAACTCTTTCTTAAATGAATCCAGAGACTGGGCCTCCACTGCCCTCTGGGGCAGAGCATTCCACATACCCACCACACTCTGGGTGAAGAAGTTTCTCCTCATCTCTGTCCTAAATGGTCTACCCCGTATTTTTAAGCTGTGTCCTCTGGTTCAGGACTCCCCCATCAGTGGAAACATGTTTCCTGCCTCCAGAGTATCCAATTCTTTAATAATCATATGTCTCAATCTGATCCCCACTGAGTCTTCTGAACTCAAGGGTATACATGCCCAGTCTTTCAGCATAAGGTAGTCCCACCATTCCAGGAATTGACCTCGTGAACCTACGCTGCACTCCCTCAATAGCCAGAATGTCTTTCCTCAAATTTGGAGACCAGGACTGCACACAGTACTCCAGGTGTGGTCTCACCAGGGCCCTGTACAGCTGACAAAGGAGGGGATGGGAATATGAGACGGATGGTGGCATCCTGCTGGAGGTTGCGGAAATGATGACTAATGATCGCTATGGTTGCTGGTGGAATGGTAGATAAAGACAAGGGAACCATACCGCTGTTGCGGAAGGGAAGAGACGGGGTCAGACCAAAGTGGGAAACACAGGTTGGACCCAGCTGAGCGCTGTGTGAACTGTGGCGCTAGGGAATCCTCGTTTGATGAAGAAAGTGGACCTTTTGGAGGCTGTCTTGTCAAAGTTGGCATTATCAGAACACGTGGTGGAGATGGAGGAACTGGGAGAATGGAATGAAGTCTTTACAGGAGCAGGGCGTGAGGATGTATAATCAAGGTAACTGTGGGGGTTGTGTGTTTGTACTGGATGTTGATGCTCAGCCTATCTCCAGAATTGGATCCAGATGTTGGGGAAGGGAAGCTTGAGAGATGGACCAGGTTGCACTTGAGAGTGGGATGGAAATTGGAAGTAAAATAGATACTTTTCCAATTCTAAACAAGAGAGGGAAGCAAAACTGATGATGTAATTGCTATACTAGTGAAAAGGTTGTGGGTGGGGGCTGGAGAAGGACTGGAACAAGGAATTTTCCACGAACTGAACAAAGAGGCAGGCATAACTGGGGCCCATGCGGGTAACCATAACGACCCCTTTGACCTGAAGGAAATGGAAGCAGTTAAAGGAATTGTTCAGGGTGAGGATGAGTTGGCCAGGCAGAGAGACAGGTGGTGAGTGACTCAGGCCTCTTTTCCAGGAAGAAGCGGAGAAGTCATGAGACCATCCTGATGGGGGATCGAAAGCTAGTGCTTCCAAATGAACTGGACTATAACCTGGTGTTGTGTCATCTTCAATGAGGGATGGATGTGTGAACGGATTACATGTCTGTGGTTGAGAGGAGACAGCAGGAGCCTGTGAACTGGAAATTCTGAAACTGATGTAAACCATCAAAGGAATTGTGGATGTAAGTGGAAGGGACTGGTCAGGAGGGAGAAAAACTCGAATTGACATTGGACGAGATGGGTTCTGTGGGGCAGGAGCAAGCAGAAACAATGGGTTTGCCCAGCCAGTCCTGCTTGTGGATTTTGGGAAGGAGGGAGAAGTGGGCTGAGAGGCTGTGAGACTAGTAGCTTGGAGGCAGTGGAGGAAAGATCACTAGATGAAATGAGGTCAGTGACTGTTGTGGAAACAGTAGTCAGATCAAACAGTACTTGACTGCACATCACCCAATCTAGTCAACTGTATTTGCTGCTCACAATGTGGTCTCCTCTACAGTGAGGAAACAAAGCGCAGACTGGGCGACCACTTCACAAAACACTTAAGTTCTGCCTGCAAAAAAGACCCTAAGCCTGCCACTTCAACACATCATCCTGTTCCCTGTGAAACCTCTCTGGCTCAGGCTTGCTGCAGTACTCCAGCAAACCTCCGTGCAAGCTGAAAAAACAACACCTCATTTTCAGCTTGGCAACCCTGCATTCTGCTGGACTCAACGTAGAGTTCAACAATTTTTGGGCTTGATAAACTTCTTCCAGGTCCTTAGCCCAACCCCCCCATACACAAGGTCTTGTCAATACATGGGCTGCTACCACATACAACCCATTGTCAACCACTAACAGTCCCCATTAGCAAGGCGAAAGTGAGGAGTGTGGATGCTGGAGATTAGAGCTGAGTGTGTGGTGCTGGAAAAACACAGCAGGTCAGGCAGCATCCAAGGTGCAGAAGAGTTGACGTTTCAGTCAAAAGCCCTTCATCAGGAATTCCCGAAACATGGACTTCCCTGCTCCTCGGATGCTGCTTGACCGGCTGTGCTTTTCCAGCACCACACTCTTGACTTTCATCCCCATTAGCAGCGATACATTGTGCCAAGCTGACCTTTACCCAGTCTTTTGTCCAACTGTTTTCTCTCTCTCTAGGCTACATTGCCACTGATTGTTTACTCCCCCCACCCCTTCCCCTCCCCCTTTTGTTTGCTGCCACCAGTTGTGAAAAAGGCTTATTGGACCTGAAACATTAACTCTACTTTCTCTCCAAATGCTGCAAGATTTTGTGAGTTTTTCCAGCGTTTTCTGTTTTTATTGTGCAGCAATTTTGGTTTGGTCAACAAAACTTACAGGCCTTGATTACAAACTCGACAATTGATGTAATTACTTAAACATCCAATAATAGCAAGACATGATGAAGATTTGTCCTTTTGCATGCACCATGGAAATCCCCAGCTTTGAATAAATTTTGTAAAGCCTGTGGCAGAAAAGATTATTGGCAGAGGCATTGTAATAGAATGAAGTCTGATACAGCTGCGATGAACTATGCACTGACCCAATCACATTACCCACAAGGGCTATTTACAATCTGCACAGAGACCATCTAATAACCCATCAAAGGCATATACAACAAGTAACTAACTAACCAGAATCTGATGATGTACATGACTATACAGTGAGTGGTGAATTTCAGTACAGATTCCAGCATCTGCAGTAATTTGTTCCAACTTATGTTTCATATTGGCAATCTAGTGGAAACCATTAATGTCATAACATCATCCAAATAATTTGCAAATTTGAAATTATCTATCTTCAGAAAACATGTGACTATTTGATATTGGCTAAGCTTGACACTGGCAAGTGCCAATGTATGATGTTTGCAAATTTACAACAAAACATCCACACAAGCATGGGAAGCCATGATGAAACCTAGGATATAAAATTTTCATCATACAACCATTAACTAGTTCCTGATGAAAGGTTTGTGCCTGAAATGTTGATTCGTCTGTTCTTCAAATGTTGCTTGACCTGCTGTGCTTTTCCAGCATCATACTCTTGACTCTGATCTCCAGCATCTGCAGTCCTCACTTTCTCCTAACCATTAACCAATTCCATGGCCAGGTTCTATTCCACTGTCACCACCATGAGCCTTTGTTGTTACAATAAGGAACAGTTTGCAGAATCAACAGCGTCATGTTTGTCATTGTTGTTTCCAATACCTATTTCAATGTCAATGGTGTGTTCAGTTTAAATCCTTCCTTTAAAATTTATTGTGGCTTCATCCATTCATTGAGTTTTTTGACTAAGTAACAAAGAGGATTGATGAGGACAGAGCAGTGGATGTGATCTATATGGGCTTCAGTAAGGCGTTCGACAAGATCCCCATGGGAGACCAGTGAGCAAGGTTACATCTCATGGAATACAGGGAGAACTCACCATTTGGATACAGAACTGGCTCAAAAGTAGAAGACAGAGGGTGATAATGGAGGGTTATTTTTCAGACTGGAGGCCTGTGACCAGTGGAGTGCCACAAGGATCGGTGCTGAGTCCACTACTTTTTATCATTTATATAAATGATTTGGATGTGAGCATAAGAGATATAGTTAGTAAGTTTGCAAATGACACCAAAATTGGAGGTGTAGTGGACATCGAAGAAGGTCACCTGAGATTATAATGGGATCTTGATCAGGTGGGCCAATGGGGTAAGAAGTGACAGATGGAGTTTAATCCAGATAAATGTGAGGTGCTGCATTTTGGGAAAGCAAATCTTAGCAGAACTTTATATATTTAGTGGTAAGCTCCTAGGGAGTGTCTCTGAAAAAAAGAGACCCTGGAGTGCAGGTTCATAGCTCCTTGAAAGTGGAGTCGCGGGTAGATAGGATAGTGAAGAAGGCGTTTGGTATGCTTTCCTTTGTTGGTCAGAGTATTGAGTAGAGGTGTTGGGAAGTCATGTTGCTGCTGTACAGGACATTGAATATTCCAACAGTGCAATTCTGGTCTCCTTCCAATTGGAAAGATGTTGTGAAACTTGAAAGGGTCCAGAAAAGATTTACAAGAATGTTGCCAGGGTTGGAGGATTTGAGCTATAGGGAGTGGTTGAATGGGCTTATGATGTTTTCCCTAGAGCGTTGGAGGCTGAGGGGTGACCTTAGAGATTTATAAAATCATGAGCATGGATTGGATAAATAGACAAAGTCTTTTCCCTGGGGTCGAGGAGTCCAGAACTAGAGGGCATAGGTTTAGGGTGAGTGGGGAAAGATATAAAAGAGACCCAAGAGTCAACTTTTTCACTCAGAGGGTGGTACATGTATGGAATGAGCTACCTGATGAAGTGATGGAGGCTAGTACAATTGCAACATTTAAGAGGCATCTGGATGGGTATATGAATAGGAAGGGTTTGGAAGGATATGGGCCAGGCTCTGGCAGGTGGGACTAGATTGGGTTGGGATATCTGATCGGCATGGACGGGTTGGACCGAAGCATCTGTTTCTGTGCTGTACATCTCTATGACTCTGTAACTGCATGGTTTGTTATACTGCTCTTGAACATAATAATGGCAATTTCCTTCCCTAAAGGACTCGAGTGAACTTGGTGAGATTTTATTAATGAACAATTACATTGTCACCATTAGGGTAGCTTTTTATTCCAGATTTTCCAAAATTTAATTTTCAGTTTTCCACCATTTACCATGGTAGGAATTTAACCCTTGTCCAGTGACATTGCCATTATGCTACTGTCTCCAAAAAATGTACCTGAAGTTTAAAAGGATGTCTGATTAAATGTGTCACAATCTAGCTAGGGCTTTTCAAATTCTTTACTGTTGTGATTCAAAGTACAACTCCGTTCTCATGCTTCGCAATTGGTGCAAACCCAAGTGAAAGTTGAAAGGTGTGGCTGGTGAAGAGAGAAGCATTGTTCACTGGGGACAAGGAAGGGCGGCCAGAGTTGTTGAGTGGAAGTGGTATGTGCTGTGAGCTTGTGACTCCAATTACTTGTCCCTGATTGTGACCTACTGTTCAGGATTTGGAGATGCCAATGTTGGACTAGGATATACAAAGTTAAAAATCACACAACACCAGGTTATAGTCCAGCAGGATTAATTGGAAGCACTAGCTTTCAGAGTGCCGCTCCTTCATCAGGTGATAGTGGAGGACACAATTGTAAGGCATAGAAGTTATAGCAAGAATTTACAGTGTGATGTAACTGAAATTATACATTGAAAAATACCTTAATATTAAAACAGCCATCCCCAATAGACAGGCCTTACGCGTACACCGGATCTGCTCCGACAAGGAGGAACATGACAGGTACCTGGAAATACTCAGGGATGCCCTCACAAGAACGGGGTACAATGCTCAACTCATTGACTGCCAGTTCTGACGTGCCACAGTAAGGAACTGTAATGACCTCCTCAGGAGACAGATACGTGCTGCAACTGACAGGGTACCCTTCGTTGTTCAGTACTTCCCAGGAGCTGAAAAACTACGCCATGTTCTTCGTGACCTGCAACACATTATCAATGAGGATGAGCACTTCGCCAAGACATTCCCCACACCTCCACTGCTTGCCTTTAAGTAACCGCCAAACCTCAAACAGATAATTGTTTGTAGCAAACTGCCCAGCTCTCAGGCCAACTCCATACAACCCTGTCACGGTAGGCACTGCAAGACGTGTCAGTGTGGACATGGATACCACCATTACGCGTTGGAACACCTCCCACCATGTACAGAGCAGATATTCATGTGACTCAGCCAATGCTGTCTATCTTATACATTGCAGGCAAGGATGCCCTGCAGCATGGTACATTGGGGAAATCGAGAGCAAAGGCTACGACAACGGATGAATGTGCACCGCACAACAATCGACAGACAGGAGTGTTTCCTCCCAATTGGGGAACACTTCAGTGGTCCAGGACATTTGACCTCGGACCTTCGGGTGACCATTCTCCAAGGCGGAACTTCAGGACGCAGCAGCGAAAGGTGGCCGAGCAGAAGCTGATAGCTAAGTTCGGTACCCATGGGGAGGGCCTCAACCAAGACCATGGGTTCATGTCACATTACAGCTGACCACCATTGCACTATACACACGTACAGACACTCCAACACACACACACACACACACACACTCTCACACTCTCTGTCTCTGTCTCTCTCTCTCTCTTAAGGCACTCTTCACACACATATGCACTCTCTCTCACACTCACAACTCCCAACCCAGACATACACACATATATTTTGTGGAGTGAATTTATACTTCCAGAGTTACAGTGTACTTTGCTCAAAAACTGCATGAATTTATGTAAAACTCTGTTATCTCACTTTTTAGATTAGAATCAATCTAAACATTAGGTCATAGACAGAGAACACAGGGGCTAACACCTTCAACATATTGTCTAGCTAACACTAATTGTTACAGCTAACCTGAGAATGCAACTTTAAAAAAACAGGTTTTGTGATTTACACATGAAAGAAGTGAAACTATCATAGTATTCGAACAGATGAAAGACTCAACTGACAATCAAGGTATTTTTCAATGTATAATTTCAGTTACATCACACTGTAAATTTTTTCAAAAAATTTTATGCCTTACAATTGTGTCGTCCGCTATTACCTGATGAAGGAGCGTCGCTCCAAAAGCTAGTATGCTTCCGATTAAACCTGTTGGACTATAACCTGGTGTTGTGTGATTTTTAACTTTGTACTGTTTATGAAGTCTTGTTGTAGGTCCTACCAATGGCACTGCGGAATGCGTTTTATGTGCAATTCTACCACTGAGCAGCATAGACAAGTAGTAGCATACGGATGCAGTCATTCTGTAAAACTCTGTACAAATAGAATGGAGCATTGAGACAATTTAAGTGTAATGGCATAACCATTACTGTTCCTTTAAATTCTTGCAATATTCCATCTGCTTTCTTTTGTGCAAATCAATATGTTTGTTATTTAGTTTATTAACTGCATAATTACCAGGACAGGCAATCTTGATTAAAACTGAGCATAACGAGGGTATATTAGGGTTCTTTTTAAGTTATTCATTTTGTGGGATGTAGGCATCACTGGCTGGGCCAGCATTTATTGCCTGTTCCTAGTTACCTTTGGTGGTTGTGAGCTGCCTTCTTGAACCCACCTGCTGTGGGTTGACCCACAATGTCATTAGGGAGGGAATTTCAGGATTTTGACCCAGTGACAGTGAAGAAATGGTGATTTTTTTCCAAGTCAGAATGATGAATGATGATTTTGAATGTGGTGGTGTTCCCATGCATTTGCTGCCCTTGTGCTTCAAGTTGGAAGTGGTGATGAGTTTGGAAGGTGGTATCTGAGGATCTTTGGTGAATTGCTGCAGTACAACTTGCATATAGTACACACTGCTGTTAGAGTATTGGCGGTAGAGGGAGTGGATGCTTGTGGAAATGGTGCCAATCAAGCGGGCTGCTTTTTTTGGATGGTGTCAAACTTCCTGAGTGTTGTTGGGGCTTCATTCATCCAGGCAAGTGGGGATTATTCGATCACACTCTTGACCTGTGCTTTGTAGGTGATGGAAAGGCTTTGGGAAGTCAGGAAGTGAGTTACTCGCTGCAGTATTCCTAGCTTCTGACCAGCTCTTGTAGCAACTGCATTTATGTGGTGAGTCCTGTTGAGTTTCTGACCAATGATAACTCCCAGGATGTTGATAGTAGGGGATTCAATAATGGTAACACTGTTAAATGTCAAGAGGTGGTTGTTAGATTGTCTCTTGTTGGTGATGGTCATAGCCTGGCATTTGTGTGGCACAAATGTCACTTGCCACTTGTTAGTTCAAGCCTGGATATTGTCCAGATTTTGTTGTATTTGAGCACAGACTCCTTCAGTATCTGAGGAGTTGTGAAATATCCTGAACATTGTGCAGTCATTGGCGAACATCCCCACTTCCTAATGATGGAGGGAAGGTCATTGATGAAGCAGCTGCAGATGGTTGGGCCTAGGACACTACGCTGAGGAACTCCTGCAGAGATGTCTTGGAGCTGCGGTGACTGACGTCCAACAACCCCACAAACATCTTCCTATGTGTCAGATGTGACTCTCATTAGAGAGTTTTCCACTTGATATGCATTGATTCCAGTTTTGCTCAGGCTCCATGATGCCACACTCAGTCGAATGCGGCCTTGATGTGAAAGGCTGCCACTCTCACCTCACCTCTGGAATTTAACTCATGTCCATGTTTGGACCAAGGCTGCCATAAGAGCAGGAGCTCAGGCTGAACCCAAACTGGGTGTCGCTGAGCAGTGTGCTGCTTGATAGCTCTGTAGATGACCCTTTCTGTCAATTTACTGATGATTGGGAGTAGACTGGTGGGGCTGTAATTGGCTAGGTTGGACATTTAGGACATACTTGGGCAATTTTGCACGTTGTCGGGAAGATGCCAATGTTGTAACTTTACTGGAGCAGCTTGGCTAGGGGAATGGCAAGTTCTGGAGCACAAGTCTTTAGTATTATTGCTAGAATGTTGTCAGTGCCCATACCCTTTGCTGTATCCGGTGCCTCTAACCATTTCTTGATATCACGTGGAGTGAAGTGAATTGATTGAAGACTGATAACTTTAATGCTGATGACCAATGAAGGAGTCTGAGATAGATCATCCCCTCAGCGCTTCTGGCTGAAATTGCTGCAAATGTTTCAGCCGTATCTTTTGCACTGATGTGCTGGGCTCTTCTATCATTGAGGGTGGGGATATTTGAGGAGCCTTCTCTTCCAGTGATATTAAGCCATTTATTTCAGTTTTATTTGAAGGAGTTACATGCTCCATATGGGATTATACTGACATTTGAAGTTATAATTCCCAATTAAGTTATAATTCCAATGTATTGGAAGATGTTTTTTGCAGATATAATGAAGTATTTTTTCCATTAGTGCCAAGATAATTAGTCAGTTAGACTTTGTCCAAGTTTAGATCTTCTATGATTTCATCTCAAAATACCTTCTCATTTTAGTTTCCTGCACTTTATCTGACGCTGCCACAATGCTAGTTAACTATCCTTTTCCATCTCCTCAGTTACCCATTCTCTTCCAATTTCTGAGTTTGCCCCTCACCAGAGCAACTTTTCATCTGGATCTAGGCTGCCTTCTTGCTCCAGGCAGTCACATCTCTATTATTCTCATGACCACCCGTCCATTCTTACTGCACAGCAGATGTCCATGTGATTTCAGTCTCCTCTCACCAACATTCTTCAATGTTTCCAAAGTCTTCATTGACTCCCTGATGTAGTTGTTCCAGATCTTGTTTTTTTCTGGTCAGTCCACCATCCATTTTGTCATCTTCAAATATCATTAGAAGAAAGGTATTTCATTTTTTCTTTAATAGTGGTTTACGGTATGATTCTATATGAATGTATACATGTACTTTTTTTGCTTAACACAACTTTGGAATAGTAAAATATTTTCATGACTTTTAGTTGTCAATATAAAACCTGGGCTATTGAGTTCATAATGTCGGCAACAAAATCCATATTCGTTCTTATTACTCCAGTGGAATTGTCAGAAACTTTGGTTTTCTGCGCATGTGCAGAATAACACAAATTTTACACTTCTTCAGAGGGTGCAGTGTTGAGTTCCTTTGGAACTCACTGAAGTGTTGAAAATTCCATTGTTACTATCTCTTGAAATAGTTGAAACTGGAATGAGCTATCCTATGAATTTTTCATAATTGCTGCTGAATTCTGACTGAATATTGTACAACAATAGAGAATCAGTTTTTCAAAGTTTCCTGCTATATTTATAAAAATATCATATTTTAATTGTATTTCATTTTATGCTGTTTTGGTTCTATCTTAATAAACTTTAGTAATTTGTCTCACTGTCTGAAATGTTGAATTATATAAAAAGGCCATTTAGTGCTTTTACCTTCCTGGTTTGCTAGTCAGCAGAACCTTCCAATGTGATTGGATGCATCTAAGCTTCATTATATCACTGCTAATAGATGCCTGGAGATCCCCTAACCTGGGGCTAGAGTTGAACTGCCAACGGGAAAGGGGAAATCCACACATTAGAATTGACCTAAATATTTATGCATATATTTTTTCAACTTCAGCAGAGAGCGCCATTGCTTTACCACTGACAGGAACATCCAGCATTGTGATATTTTCATTATAGGAATAAAACTGTTGCTGTCAGAAGAGAACCATTAGACTTTGAAGTATATTATGACAAAATATGCCTGTTTTTATTTTATTTTGATAAGCAAGGTTAACATCAAATATGGAATGCAGGAAGTTAGGCACTGAACTGTATGAAAATGCAATTTGTGCATCATATTAAATAGAACTGAAAAAAAATCACATTCATAATTTATAGGTGGTAGAGCATATAGATACAATTCCTAGTTTATTCACTTGGCATTCAGTATATGTAACGTTTTAAATAGATATGATTCTGATGGGAGGAGTGCATTTGAAATCAAACTCCACTAGTCATACGAAATGTAAATGTTTTATTTAATCACCAAACTGGTCAATTTGTTTTCCAGCAGGTTTCTTCAAAAATAATGTGTTTGATCAGACAAATCCCACTCTTAAAACAATTTAAACAATTAACTTGAGAAAAAACATTTTTATGCAGAGGGAGGTGGGTGTCTTGAATTTGCTGCCTGAGTTGCTGGTGGAGGAGGCAGATACACTAAACTCTTTCTGTAAAAAAAAATACCTTGACCTGCATCTTAAGTGCTGAAAGCTGCAGCTGCGGGGATATGGGCTGTGTGCAGGAAGATGGAATTAGAAAAGGGCATCTGGGTATCTTTGGGTCAGCATGGACAAGATGGGCAAATGATCCTCCTCTGTTCTGTATTATTTCTATAGTTCTTGGTTCTAGCAAGATGGATCATTAACTAAACTACTATGCAGGGTGAAACTATGTCTGCTTAACCTAAACACACTCACATTAATATACAGACAGGATGAGACAACAGCTCTGCAGAGCATTATGATTGGAAAATCAGGGCGAAACCCTGTTAATCAATAGTACAAGCTGAAAGGGTAGAATGAAATGATTCTCTCACAGTTTTTTTTGTCAACAGGACCATGTTGTGATCAGCTCAAAGTGACGGTAGACCCTAATTTCAAGGGTCAGTTGGACATGGCTCTCATGACTGAGTTAGCAGTTTACCTTTCAGCATTTATGAGGATATCAGAGATATTGATTCCTGCAGCTTTCTCTTATTCCCAGGATATATATCACTGAGCTATTTCTCCAACTGTTTTTCTCTGAGAATCCTATTGTTACTTGCTGAGAAAGGGGACAGTTTTCCCTCTTGCCAATTTAATCCAACTGCTCACAGCTGCAAGGCAGTGACAAGACACAAAGTACCTCAGGCAAGGACTGTTGCTAGGAAACAAAGCACACATCCAGGATGGTTTTCCAAATATATTTGCCCAACCATTAAAGTAATATGACTCCACCCTTATATCTTCTGTAAAAAAAAAGCCTATGTTCACTACGAAGCCATTTGACTTTTGTAAACAGCAGATAATTCGTAGTTCTTTTGACCTTTTAACTACCCTACAAAAAAATCGCATAGTAATTCCTTTGCATTACAGGAATTCACCTCTCATAATCCACAAATACAAGGATACACCAAAAGTGTATTTTCACTGTCAAATGTGCATGGACTGTCCAGAACCTCTCCTTTCACCTGAAGCATGGTGACCTTCAAGATAAGCCACCTCCTCTAATCAAAGAGTAGCCCTATGGTCTGGTAAGACAATGGTGACTATCTTAATTAGGAATATGGTAAATGGCAGTTATACAATTTTATTTTAGTTGTCCATGTAATGTGGACATCACTGGCTAGGTGGATATTTATTGCCCATCCATAATTGCAAGAGTGCAGTTAAGAGTCAAACACATTGTTGTGAGACTGGAGTCACATGTAAGCCAGACCAGATAAGGATGAATGCTTCCTCTCAGAAATATATTAGTGAACTTGTTGGGTATTTAGAACAATTGGTACATATTTGCTATTAGACTAGCTTTTATTAAATTTCAGATTTTGTTCTTTTGAATAGTATTTGGTTTATCCTGTTGTTCATAATGCTCAGTAAATGCGAACTGTGATTTAAGCTTTGTCTACTCATTAAGAAAGGAGCAGGCAGGACTTTAAAATGGTGGTCACATGCTGTTTTTCCCCAGCTGTTCAGCCCCTGCATTTTTAATTTTGTTTTCAAGAGTATGAAGGCTGCTATCATAGCCATGTAGAGGGTCAAGTTAATACTAAAATAGTGGTACGGCCCACCTAATTTTGCATCTGAACATAATTTTCCTATTGCAAGGCATGCTTTGTCAAATAGTATCAGGCTAGCAGAGACTCTGGTATGAATTTTATCTTCATTTCTAAAAGATTCTGTCCGAATTAGAGCAGGTGTTGCCTGGTCTGCATAGAGAACCTTGCATTCCTCACTCCTGGCTATCTCCTTCAGTCTGCTCCACCATGATCTGCCCAACCTGCTTTTAATGCACTACTTTCTTTGCTTGGGATTGTTTTCAAATATCTGTCCTATGGATTGGCATTCAATGGCCATAAAGCCATTCCAATCAGTTCTGCACAGGTGTCAGACCAGATCAATTAAAATAAGCCACAGACGTTAAGTGCTTAGGGCCCTCAAGCTGAAGAATCTGTGGAGATTTTCCTCCTGCCCATGGGTAAGACTCAGGCAGTGATATTAGTTTTTAAAACTGTCTTCGTGAAATATTCTTATTTCTAATCAATCATACACATAAACCTGGACACAGTGCATGCACTGCTAATGTGGAAAGTGAATACAAACCAGGTGCATCTACGTAACCAAATCTACAAACTCAGCTGGCCCTGAACATAAGATTACGATATTTAGTTGCAATGTTGAGTACGATAGGGTGTATATTTGCAGATGAAACCAGTATGTGGCTGAAGATCATGGCAAAAACTGTCAACCTTTGCCTTCTGTTGCAGGTTAATATGAATATATATTCTTTACTGATGGATCTGTTCAATGTCTTTATGGCTGTGACAATTTACAGACAAATGAGCTCTTCCTAGTCTTTATATTGCACTGTATCCCCTCTTCCCAAGTTCTTAGAGTCATGAGGCAATACGGCATGGAAACAGGCCCTTTGGCCCAAACTGGCCCGTGGTGCACACTCAGCTAGTTCCAATTGCCTGCATATCCCTCTAAACCTTTCCCATCCATGTAGTTATCCAAACTTTATTTTAAATGTTGGTATTGTACTTTTCTCAACACTTTTTCTGGCAGCCCATTCGATATGCACGCCACTTTCTGTTTGAAGAAGTTGCCCCTCAGTTCCTCCTTAAATCTTTCTCCTCTTACTTTAAAACTATGTCTTCCAGTTTTCAATTCACCATCTTTGGGAAAAAGACTTGGCATCTTTTGTTCCTTCCCTTTTCTAGTTCATACTGCCAGCCTTTTTCCCTTCTTCCTCCTTCACCATAGTACTCTTCTTTCCTGCTCTTCATTCAGATTTCACACTGGCATTCCTGTCTGCCCATAGAAATGGGATAGAATTTCCGGTGATTTGCGGACATTTCCTTCTCCATTTCTGGACAACTTGTCTGCCCGAGGATAAAGGGCATGTTGGAAACATTCTCCCTGACATTTCCAAAGTAGTTGGGTGAGGAAACTGATTCCTACAATATCAGTGGAGAATTAAGGAATCAAATAATATGAAAAACATTTTTGTTCTGAGGACTGGTGAACATCCACTTGAGAGTGATTGCACAGATCCATCTGTGGAGAAACTTTAACGACTGAATGTAGTTGTCTAACAATAATGTGGAGTGTGCTGGCAGCTGTACTGAGATCAGCTGCTGACACAGAAAGGAAGTTCATTTTAATAACTGTACTTCATAAAATTAACAGAATGTATAAATAGATCCCAGAGATTACAAGGCAATAATGTAATCAGGCTTTAAAAGATGGTTGTAAAACCATCTAATTCAGTTTATAATGCAACCTAAACAGCTTGATTAGATTGTTGTTTTCCAATTACAACACATTTGTGACACAAAAAAAAGGAAATGAAGGTACAGCACAGACGGATTTGGGGGTCTTTATGTATAAATCGCAAGTAGCTAGCATACAAATTTAGTTGCAAATAGGGAAGGCAAATGAAAAGGGAATAGAGTATAAAAGTAGACAAATCTTGCTAAAGCATACAAGGCACTAGTTAGACTACAATTGGGCTACAGTTTTGGGTCCCTTGTCTAAGGAAAGATATATTGGTATTGGAGGCAGTCCAGAGAAGGTCAATTAAGCTGATGCTAGGTATGAAGGCACTGTCTTTTGAGGAGATTTCAGTAGGTTGGGTGTGTACTCATTGAAATTTAACAGTGACCTTATTGAAGCATATAAGATTCTTAGGGGATGTGACAGGGTAGATGTGGAAAGGTTGTTTCCCCTGGTGGGAAAGTCTAGGACCAGAGAGCATAATCTCAGAATCACGGATTGCACATTTAAGAACAAGACAAGGAGGAATTTCTTTTCTGTGGGTAGTGAACCTGTGGAATTCTTCACTACAAAGAACTGTAGAAACTGGTTTGTTAAATATATTCAAAGCTGAGATAAACAGCTCCTTTTTAGCCAGCACGGGAATTCAAGGTTATGGGGAAATAGCAGGAAAGTGGACCAAAAATGAAATTGCTGGAAAAACTCAGTAGCTCTTGCAGCATGTGTGGGGAGAAAGCAGAGTTATGTTTTGGATCCACTGACCCTTCAGAACTGAGACAAAAACAATGGAGTTGAGGATTATCAGATTAGCAATGATCACATTGATAGGAAAAGCAGACTTGGGCTGAATGGCCTACTTCTACTGCTGTATCTTGTGGTCCTTTGATATTTTCTTTCACGATAAAAGTAACCAATACTTACAGTTGTGGTCTGTGAATGACCCAGCAGAGGTGGTGGAACAATGGTATACATCTGGAGGAAGGTACTGTGGGAGTCCTCACTGATGCAGCGCTTCAACTGAGGCTGAACTAGTGCCTATACAAGTTCAACATAAATTCCTTGCTGTTGAACTCCTTGTCCTTCTTAACATTTATAAACTTCTCTGGACCTACTCCAAGGCCAGCATATCTTCCAAAACTGCTCAGAGTATTCTGATTTCAGGCTGACTATAGCCTTATACAGCTTCAGCAGTATATCCCTGCTCTTGTATTCTAACCCTGTTGAAATCAATGCTAACATTGCATTTGTCTTCCTAACTACAAACTGAACTTGCATGTTAACCATAAGAGACTCCTGAACTAACCACCTAAGTCCCTTTTGTGTTTCAGATTTCTGAAGCCTTTCCTATTTAGAAAATAGTCTGTTTCTAGTCTTCTCGCCAAAGCGCATAACTTCACACTTTCCCACATTGTATTCCATCTGCCACTTCTTTGCTCATTCTCCTCGCCGATCTGAGTTCTTCCGCAGTCTCCCCACTCCCTCAATGCTACTTGTTCCTTCACCTATCTTTGTGTCATCTGCAAAGTTAGCAACAATGCCCTTAGTTCCTTCAACCAGATCATTAATGTCTAACATGAATAGCTGTGACCCTAACACTGAACCAGGCCAATTCCCCGGTCATTGGCAACCATCTGGAAAAAGACCCCTTTGTCACTACTGTCTACTTTCTGCCAGTTAGCTAATCCTTTATCCTTGTCCCTAACATCATGGATTCATATCTTATTTATTAACCACCTGAATGGCACCTTTTCAGAGGTCTTCTGGAAATTAAAATATATCACATCCAATGGCTATCCTTTGTCTAACTTGCTCATTATCTCCTCAAAGAATTCTAACAGATTTGTCAGGCATGACCTACCCTTGATGAAGCTGTGATACCCCAGGCCTATTTTTCATACACTTCCAAGGACTCTGCAATCTCATCCTCGATAATGGTCTCTAAAATGTTACCAATGACCAAGATCAGGCTAACTGGCTGATAGTTTCCTGTCTTCTGCCTCCCTCCCTTCTTAAAAAGGAATATTACATTAGCCATTTTCCAATCCTTTGGGACCCTCCCTGACTCCAGTGTTTCTTGAAAGATCACTGCCATTGCCCCCACAATCTCCTTAGCTGTCTCCTTTTGAACTCTGTGGTGTAGTCCATATAATCTAGATATTTATCCACCTTCAGACCTTTCAGCTTCTACTTAGTGATGGCCATAACACTGACTTCTGCCCCTGCGTCTCTTGAAGTTGAGGTGTACTACTGGTGTCTTCCATTGTGAAAACTGATGGAATGTACCTATTCAGTTTCTCCACTGTTCCTCCATCTCCAGCCTCATTTTCCAGTCGTCCAATGTCCACTCTAGTCTCTGTTTCCTTTTATATATCTAAACACTTCTGGCAGTTTTCTTTTATGTTACTAGCTAACATATTCTTACTTCACCTTCTCCACCCCTTGATGGTTTTTTTTGTTACCCTCTACTGGTTTTTAAAGGGTGCTCAACCCTCTGGATTCCTATTAATTTTTATCACATAGAATGCTTTTTCTTTTGCTGTGTTGGTGTACCTGATTTTTCTTGTCAGCCATGGTTGCCTCTTCATCCTCTTAGTATGTTGTTGTCAAAGGATGCATCAGCTGAGCTTTTGAACTCCAAAAGACCAATATTTTGTGTTGATTGACTTTGTGATTTGCCCACTCTGCATATTACTGGCAGGTGTTCCTTGGGTGTATGCTAAAAATAGCATGGCTCAAAGTATGTGCATATGTGTTTTCAATGCTATTGTGGAACCAAAATGGAATATAGTGTTCAATATGGATGAGAACAAATGTAATATTGTGACCTTCAAATGTTCCTCGCGTGTCCCCTCGTCTTTTAACATGAGGTGATTTTTGAATCAGCTGCTGTGTCCTAGTTTTCCTGTGGCATTGCTTTCTCTGACCAGTGTTTCTCTAAGCCTTCATTAAAATCCAATGGTCATCCTGTTGTAAAATGATTAAGGAACCATGGATTCTAGAGATCTGAAACAAACAAAAAAAAGCAAATTACTGGAGAAACTCAGCACCTGTGGAGATAAAATAGAGTTAACATTTTGGGTTCAGTAACCTGCCATTCTCCCTATGACCTTTGTAAATCCTTTTCATATCTTTCTGTGCATTTTAGAATATAGTTGCTCTGAAAGTCATGCTTAATTAGATCAAAAATCTGCCAGCAAGATTCCTTTTATATTACATGGTGAAAAGAGGTTTGCATCATCTTACATTGTAATGTTAATTTCTCTTACTGCGATGGATCAAAAGTCTCATGCTTTCAACAGAGAAGCTAGTTTTTATTTTTTTTTCCCTGGAATTTTTGTAGTTATTCTAACTGGGGACTATTTAAATTTGTTCACTGTTGCCTGGAAACAGACTGGCTGAGGGAATTTCTAGAAAATATTTTTCTGTACATAATGTTATGTCAAAGGGGGAGATGAATCATCTCTGTGTGGGCAAATTATAATGTTGAATATTCAAGCAGAGAGAACCAAAATACCATTACCTCTTTCTAGGTTTTTGCAGATCTACTACTTCACCATGCCATTGCTGAATGGGGTCTAGGGGGAGCACTGTTAATTGTGCATATAAATTCCTCAATCCATAATTGATGTAAGTTAAAAATTACCATGATGAACCTGAGCCAGTGAGTCTTTTGAAATGTATTTTGGATCAATAACTGCACTTTGTAGTAAAATTTATTAACCTGCTTGTTTTCTATTGCTTCTGTTAATTTTACATGATAAATGTATGAACGTAATTCATGGTTTATAGTCCGAGTTACAATATATTGTTAACAATTTCTTCCAACCTCAAAACGTCTAAGCTTAAGTTATGTGAATTTATTATAGTAGAGGTATATTGTTCACCCTAACTATGTAGCTTTCAGGTCACTTTGTGTTTACAAGGTCATGTTTTGGCTCATAGGAAAAGTGGTTGTCTATGTTCTGGGGTTTTTTTGTGCATGAAGTAAATGAGGAATGTCTGGAAAGTGTCTGAACCATAGTATTTCCTAAGGTGTTTTATTGACTTTTACTGTTTGACTTTCTAAACAAAAAAGTGGCATAAACTTCAGGGTTTTAATCCAAATAAAGACATATGGTCATTACTTTAAGTCTAGGTGACCCTCCCCCCTTGTGATAGCTAGAGATATGATTAGTTAGATATCTATTTCAGCTGTGCTGTGTGGTGACATTTCAGTTTATCTGCATTTTTAATTAGGATAAAAGCATCCTTCAAGGCAGCAATATTGCTTTTTGAATTGAAAAAAGCTATAAAGGAACATGGAAATAGATGTGAAAGTAAATCAAAACAGCCGGATTAAAGATGTAATTAAAAACCTGCAAGTGATGATTAATTTCAGACTGTGAAAAGCAAAGTGCCTGTCAATTCACCACCTCCAGCAGGATACTACCACAAAACATATCATTCCCTCCCTTCCACTACTGGCATACCACCATTCCCTCCCTGACACCCTGGTCCACTCTTTCATTGCTCCTAACATTTCATCAAAGCCCCCTCCCAAGTTTTATGGCACCCTCCCATGCGACCGTAGAAAGCATAAAACTAGACCCTTTATCTTCCTTTTCCTCACTGTCTGTGGCCCCAAACATCACTTCTATTTTTCCTACATTCCCCCACTGCCCAACCATGTTTTATGTGTGCCTTGTTGACTTTGCTCTCAGCAGAGCAGATCCATTTTTTCCTTTTCCCATCTATCACTCTACATCTCTATCACTCCTTTTACTGTCATTACCACTCCCCATGCCTTTTATTTTGGCAGTACCCTCGCAATCTGTTCCATTCACCCCTCCTACCCCACTGTGTACAACATGAAAACCACCATTTTTCAGTCCTGTTCTGATGAAGACTCAAATTGGTCTTGAAATGTTAACCCTGTTTCTGTCTCCAAGGATGCTGCCAAACCTGCTGAGTTTTTAATCCAGTCGATATGGATGAGTTGGACCGAAGGGTCTGTTTCTGTGCTGTACATCTCTATGACTCTATTTGCTTTCATCAGTAAATTCATTGAGAAATTAAATATCCTCTCAGCCTGCTGTGTAAGTACCTTTCTCCTACTATGTCCTAAATCTCTTAATTTATTTAGACACCTGGAACTCAGAACTGCATACACTGCCTAAAATCTACTGGTTGTTTAGTATTGTTTTAACTTTTGCTTTCCGTAAGACTCGATTCTGGATGAGATTTTTTTTAATAGTCTTATCAACATAAGGTGTAGCCCTTTAAAATTTTGTGAAACTGATGTCCAAAATCATTGAACATTCCCACTTCTGAACTTATGATAGAGGGAAGCAGCTGTAGACAGTTGGACTGAGGACACTACCTTGAGGGAGCCATGCAAAGATGTCCTGGAGCAGAGAACATGCATATAAACAAGACAATATTCAATAATAATGAGGTTAATGTATACAAATAGACTTCTCACTAGTGAGATCCTCATCTGGTCTTTAAAATTTTAACTGAAATATTGAACTTGTGAGATTCTCAACATTGAGAAAATTGTCTCCATTCTAGTATATTTTCCTAACTGACTCGCTATTGCCCAAACCAGGATCATTAAATCTTTGGATATAAGAGCAGAAGTAGGCCATTCAGCCCATCACATCTGCTTTGCCATTCAGTGAGATAATGGCTGAGCTGATAAATCTTCAACTCTACTTTCCTGCCTTTTCCCTATAACCTTTGATTCCCTTACTGATTAAAAATGTCTATCCCAGTCTTGAATATATTAATGACCTATAGAGTTCTGAGGTAAAGAATTCTAAGAGAAAAAAATCCTCCTCATCTCTGTTCCAATTGTATTATTCCCTGCTCTGAGATTATGCCCTTTCATCCTATACCCTTCCACAAGGGGAAACGACCTTAATGTGCTAATATATGTCTTCAAAAACTCATTGTTTCAGTAAGCTTTCTCTCATTCTTCTTGTCTGCTGTGAGATATTAAATATTTAGACCCATTGGAAAAGAGTTTCTCTCTTCTAAAATGCATAAAAACATGGATGCATGGTAATCAGGATTGGGAAGTGAATGTTCAAAGATATTCAATGTTTGGACAAGTTAAAAGGGTGGAATTGTGTTGATAATAAGAATGGGATCAGTATACTAGCAAGAAAGGATCTCAATCAGAAAAGCATTGTGAAATGTATTTGGGTGGAGCTAAGAAACAGCAAGGGCTGACAGACATTGGCTGGAGTTATTTATGTGTCAGTGGGGCATGGTACAAAACAGGAGATGAGAGAAGCTTTTAGCACAGGCAACATAGTAACCATAGGTGACTTAAACCTGCATATAGATTACAGAAACCAACTGAGCACTGAAGCTGAATTTCTAGAGTGTATTAGGGATGAATTTCTAGAGCAGTATGTTCAGGAACCAATGAGAGGACATGCATTATGTAATTAATATAAAATAACTGGTTAGGTTGATTGACTATAATATGATAGGATTTCACCCTTATGTTTGAAGTGAGGTAGATCAATCTGAAACAAGGGTGTTAAATATGATTAAGGGAAATTATGAAGGCACGGGGGTAATGTTCCCTCTCAGCTGTGCTTGCGGCTACTCCAAGGTTTTTACACATTGATCAGTATCAGGGTGCTGCTCGTAGCATTGACTTCTGGTTCCAGAATTGCTTGTATGGAGGCCTGCACAGTTAGTTTAAAAAGAAATTAGTGGGAATGCTGCATGAGGCACAAATAGACTGAGGTGATCTGAGAAAATAACATACATCGGTAACGGATTTTCTTTAAATAACTAGTACATAACTTACAAAAACTGGTTTAACAAGTCAGTAAACTATGGCTGTCAATGAAAGTTAAAGATTGCATATGATTAAAAGAAAAGTCCTAAATGGTTACCAGGAAATGCAGTAATTCTGAGGACAGGGAGATTAAAAGAATACAGCAAAAGGGGACCAAGAAACTCATTAGCTAAGGGAGAAAAGAATAAGAATGAAATCTAGCAAGAACATAAAAATGGACCGTAAAAGCTTCAATAGGCAGTTCAAAGAAAATGGTCAGCTAAAACTAATATAGGTCTGTTGCATGAAGAGTTGAGAGAATTTATAATGGGAAATAAATTCAAATGATTACTTTGTGTTGTTTTAATGAGCAAAATACAAGAAATGTCCCAGTACCGGAGGTCCAAGCAACTAGGGAGGCTGAAGAGCTGAAGGAAGTTAACATTAATAAGAAGGCAGCAATGGAGAACTAAATGGGGCTGAAAGTTACTGAATCTCCAGGTCTGACAGTCTTCATTCTGGAGTATTGAAGAAGGTGGCTTTAGTGATGGTTAGATGCATTTATGATTATCTTCAAAAATGCACAGATATTGGGAATGATTCCTGTGAATTAGAAGTTAGCAAATGTCACCGTATTATTTAAGAAGGGAATGAAAGTGAACCCTTACATCTGTGTTAGGGAAAATGCTAGAATACATTACACCGTTTGGGGTAAATGGACACTTGATAATGATCTGATTGGGCAGAACCGGCTTGAAATTGTGAGGCAAACTTGTCTTTTTGAATATGTTACAAATAAAATTTATAAAGACATGCTGATGGAAGTAGTTTACATTGATTTTCAGAAGGATCTTGAAAAAATCCTTTGCAGGAGGTTGATTAAAAAAATTAAAGCACATGAGACAGGAGGTAATGTACTGGAAAGGGACCTTGATATTCTTGTCCATCAGTCACTGAAGGGTAGCATTAGGTGAATCAAGCTTTTTGGAAAGCTAAAGGAATGTTAGCCTTTATTGTAAAAAGTATTGAGTACAGGCGTAATTATGCCTTGCTTCAATTGTATAAGAACTTGGTTACACTGCACCTGGAGTAGTGTGTGTCGACTTGGTTTCCTTCCCTCAGGAAAGTTATTGTCATAGAGGGAGTGCAATGAAGGTTCACCAGACATGTTCCATGGATGAATCGATTTGATTATCAGGAGAGATTGGGCAAATTGGGCCTGTATTGTCTAGAATTTTGAAGAATGAGAACTGATCTCATTGGAATTGACAATATACCTGCAAGGATACACAGGGCTGATGCAGGTAAGATGTTTCCATGGTTTGGGGGTCGAGAACCAAGAGGCACAGTTTAACAATAAAAGGAATACTACTTTAATCTGAGAGAAAGACAAATATTTGAACCTTTGAAATTCTGTACCATAGAAGGCTGTAGAAGCTCAGTCTTTGAGGATATTTAAGGCAGCCGTTGACTGAATTCTGATTAGCAGTGGCACACGAGGTAATGGGGAGGAGGTGGGTAAAATGTTTTACTCCGATTTTAAAAAGGTAGAAGTGTTTGATTTGCTGTTACTATGTTGAATGGCAGAGCTGCCTCATCTTACTGTAGAGTCTACTCATGTTCCTATGATCCTGTGATATTTCTTAACATTTAGTGGCATATTGGGGAGGACTATATATATTTTGGTCTGTTAGAATCAAGTAGGACAGCTTAAATTTTGAAACGGAAGAACAATAACTTGCATTTATGTAGTGGTTTTTATGACCGTTGCTATCGCCAAGTGCTTTACACCAATGAATTATTTTTTTGAAATGTGGTCACTACTGTATTGCAGAAAACACTGCTTCCAGTATGCACACAGCGAACTCCCACAAACAGCAGTGTGACCTTGATGAGATAATCATGTTTATTGTGATATTAACTGAGGCATAGATACTGACCAGAACACTGAGGTTAACCCTCCTATTCTATTTCAAATTCCTGTCATGGGATCTTGTACTGGAATATGAGGTGATAAACTTTGCATGAAGGAACAAGAAAAATGAGTACTTAATGAATGGTAAACAGTATGTAACTCAAAGGAACAGCAGGGTCTTGGGTGCTTGTCCTCCAATCCCACAGGCAGGACAGGTTAATAGGGTGGTTAAAGGACCATACAAGATATCTGCCTTTATCAGTTATGGCATTAATTTTAAGAATAGGGAACTCATGTTGGACCTGTACAGAACTATGGTTAGGCCACAGCTGGAGTACTGTGTGCAGTCTGGTCTCTGTACTGTAGGAAGGATGTAATTGTGCTGTAGGGGGTGCAGAAAGGAGATTCCCCAGGATGTTGCCTAGCATGGAGCTTTTCATTATGATAAGATAAGCTGGATAAGCTTGAGTTGTTTCCTTTAGAGCAGAGAAGGTTGAGGAGGGACCTGATAGAGTTGTTTAAGATGATGAGGGGCATGGACAGGTGGATAGAAAGCAGCTGTTCGCCTTTGCTGAAGGGTCAGTAACACGGGGGCATAGTTTTAAAGTGAAAGGTAGGAGGTTTAAAGGGGATTTGAAATTCCTTTTCACCCAGAGGATGGTCAGGTCTGGAATCCACTGCCTCAGGGAGTTGTTGAAGCTGGAAATTTCACAACCATTAAAAAAAAGTACTCGAGCAATTGAAATACCATAACATTCAAAGCTACGAGCGTAGTACGGGACAGTGGGACTAGTGTAGGTAGTAAATTTTTTTTGTAATATATACTTATGGACCAAAGACATCTTCTGTAATATATCATTTTATAAGGCTGATGGGGCATCTGTTTGTTGTCTCATGCCAAAGGGATTTCAGTACAGCCCCCTCTAAATATCACACTGAAGATTTTTTTCGACAAGCCTTGAACCCAGGATGGTGTAACTCGGAGGTTGAGTGTCACTAACTCAGCTACCACAGTGTCAGAGTTTAACAACATAGAAAGAGGCACATCATCCCATTGTGTCTGTTCTTCTCATCAAATTATACTGTTGCATATGGTTAAATAAAGGCACATTTGTTGCCTACCATGCAAGATCTCTAGCGACTATAAAATATTTATTGTTGGTATGTAAGCTGGGTATTCTGCTCCCATTTAGTATGGATAGGACATTCAACATCACCAAATGATTAAACAGAGCACAGATGTACGACACATATTCCTGAGTAACAAAATTCCTTCATAGTCATTCTGACTGCAAAATACTCAGCTAGGAGTGAATTTAAACTATTCAGATTTCCTCAACATTAACTAAATTCTTAACTCATACAAGCATAGTTTATGTTGGGTCTAAAAATAAGTTTTTATCTTTTAAAAATTATTAGCTTCAAAGGGCAATTGGACACAGGGTCATCTGTGAAGTTTTTGTATTCACCCCATTGAACTCTTGAGATAAAGACCATCAAGTGCTTGCTAAATTAGGATGTGGTCTTAAACTGTATTCTTCATAGTGGATGTTAGAATAGGCTACTGCAAAGTGGTTGCAGCTCCCGAAAGATTTGCTGATAGACTTTTTAATTTGTTAAAAATAAGGAGGGTCAATAATAACAACAAAGGAGATGGCGAAGAAGTACTGGAAGTTCAGACTTGCTCTGTTATATATCAGTAACTTTTAATGAAAAGATATTCTAGTAATGTTGGTTTTTCTTCTCACACTCTGTATAAACTCATTGTGAAAGGCAGGAATATTGAGTTTGTCCAGAAATGTAGTGATCGGATAAGTGATGTAAGTACTTATGTTGAAACATTATCTTGATGAATTTCACATGATCAATACTCCTTAAAACCCACAAGGAAGTTCTAGGTTCTCACTTTGCATGTTGTGTCAATGGTGTGCTCAGTTGATTGGTGTTAAATTATTTAGACTGTTTTAAACTTTCTTTATCATGTTCAGCATTTTCTTAAAGTCTCAGCAGTTTCAATACTAGTGGAATGTAATAAATGGAATGACTTGCATGGTTAAATGGAACAGTGCATTTGTTAAAGTGGAGGTATAAGTTTGCTTACAACTTACTGAGTGAGTGGTTTTTGTTAGTGACATTGACTTTCTTTTTAAGATTAAATACAAAGAAGAATATGTAAAGTCAAAGGAAAGTATACTTTTGTGCCCGATACACCCGAACAGCAGTGTTTGAAAAATGCATCTTTCCTTGTTTCTAAGGTAAATTGTAAAGAAGTTTACTTTTAATAGGTGCAAGATTATTGTCTGTGTTGTTAAGCTTCATGTCATTACTTTAATTAACATATACCATATTAGAACAAATGGGTAAATATTATGGGTTGAAAATTTGCAAAACATAATCCTAACATGTTGGTCTATGGAATTTGTGGGTTAAAAAAGAGGGAATCAATTGCATGTGGCTGGTCAGCATCAATAAGGTTTTATTTTTGACACTTTCCCATCAAACCGTTGGCTGTAGTCTGCCTCAAGGCAGTTAACAAGCTCTTCCTTCTCTGTTCCAAACCCAGCAATGTTTCCCTCAGCCCTTAAGTAGGAAGGTCAAACTTCTAACTGGTCTGGGGCAAACATTGGAGAATAAACTGTTTGAAACAAAGAATTCTGTAAACCTGTAGCATATCATCCATAATTGGTCAATGGTAAAATAAGTATTCTATCATTTTATGGTAAATGAAATGTTCGGTCATGAGAAAAACCATTCAGAAATAACCGTAGAGCAGAAGAAGCATAACTGATTTGTTTCAAAAATAAGAGTTTAGTAACCAGATGAACCATTTAGTTTTATGAAATATAAGTGATTTAACTCTAATTAATAAAACCAAAGAGTTTCTTTTTGTTAATATTTTGTGAAAATTACTTGATGTTAGAAATTTTGAAAAAGATAAAATTTGGCAATTTATACAATGTTACAAAAGTTAATTTCATGAATATCTATTAATCCTGGCAAAAGTATTTGACTGTAATAAACTGTTCTCTAATTTCAGACTAAGTACAAAGAAGTTGTGAAAAAAGAAAGTTCTAAGTGCTTGTACACGCAGATGCCAGCCACCATAGATACTGTGTTTACGAAAGAAGTGACACGGATTTAGAGTGAGGTATAATGATGTAATCTGTTGTTACTAATATAGTATGCCAAATAAGTTCTGCGTGCAATACAAGGAGCGTGTTGAGAAAGCACCAAGAGTGCAATATTAATACTATACTCAGCATTGTGAATATCTTTAGGTGATGTGCTTGCTGTCAGTAATTTAATTCTTTATTGCTAGATTCACATTAAGTGCAGTAAGTTCACATTGTGCCACTTGTATCAGAAAGAACTAAGAGCTTTCAATCACTTACCACAACCCCTCCCGGTTTTTGAGGATTATTCAATATTACATACATTCAAGTTGTGGTGTAATTTTATCATTTTGTGTCCCAATTTTTTTCATTATTTTACTCTATCAAAATAAATTATAACATTGTGAGAAACTGAATACGATTTAAAATGTCTGCAATCCAAAATGGGGAAAAAGGGGAGTTTTTAATAGATATAAACATTAGTGTGTTATTTTTATCCCTGTTTAATTTCTACTAATGTGTATTTTTTTTTCTTATTAGAAACAATATCAGCAGAAATATGATGCAGAGAAAGGAAAATCACACTATTCTATCATGAAAGAACCACCGGATGTTAAGTATGCAATGGAAGTCCGTAAACATCAAAGTGGTGTGAATGGGTCTGCATTTTGTTCATACATACGTTCAAGTAACACTTTGACAGAAGAATTGCATTTTGATAAACAAGTTAAGTTACTGTCTACTTAACCTACTCTTGGGAAATAAGGCAGGTCAGGTGACTGAGGTGTCAGTGGGGGAACACTTTGGGGCCCAGCAACCATAATTCTATTAGTTTTAAAATAGTGATAGGAAAGGATAGACCAGATCTAAAAGTTAAAGTTCTAAATTGGAGAAAGGGCAATTTTGACAGTATTAGGCAAGAATTTTCAAAAGCTGATTGGGGGCAAAAGTTCGCAGGTAAAGAGACGGCTGGAAAATGGGAACCCTTCAGAAATGAGAGAATGAGTGTCCAGAGAAAGTATATTCCTGTCAGGTGAAAGGCAAGGCTGGTAGGTAATAGGGAATGCTGGATGACCAAAGAAATAGAGGGATTGTTTAAGAAAAAGAAGGAAGCATATGTCAGGTATAGACAGGACAGATTGAGTGAATCCTTAGAAGAGTATAAAAGCAGTAGGAGTATACTTCAGGAAAATCACGAGTGCAAAAAAAGGACATGAGATAGCTTTGGCAAATAGAGTTAAAGAGAATCCAAAGGGTTTTTACGAATATATTAAGGACAAAAGTGGGGGAGAATAAGGCCCCTCTATAATCAGCAAGGCGGCCTTTGTGTGGAGCCGCAGGAGATGGGCCAGACACTAAATGAGTATTTTGCATCCATGTTTACTGTAGAAAAGGACATGGAAGATCTAGAATGTAAGGAAATAGATGGCGACATCTTGAAAAATGACCATAGTACAGATGAGGAAGTGCTGGATGTCTTGAAATGCATAAAAGTGGAAAAATCTCCAAGACCTAATTAGGTGTACCCTAGAACCCTGTGGGAAATTAGGGAAGTGATTGCTGGGCCTCTTGCTGAGATACTTGTATCATTGATAGGCACAGGTGAGGTGCCAGATGATTGAAGGTTGGTTAATGTGGTGCCACTGTTTAAGAAGGGCGGTAAGGACAAGCCAGGGAACTATAGAGCAGTGAGCCTGATGTCAGTGGTGGACAAGTTGTTGTGTGGAGAATCCTAAGGGACAGGATGTACATGTATTTGGAAAGGCAAGGACTGATTTAGGGATAGTCAGCATGGCTTTGTGCAGGGGAAATCATGTCTCACAAACTTGATTGAGCTTCTTGAAGAAATAACAAAGAGGATTGATGAGGGCAGAGTGGTAGATGTGATCTATATGGACTTCAGTAAGGCATTCGTCAAGGTTTCCCATGAGAGACTGGTTAGCAAGGTTAGATCTGATGAAATACAGGGAGAACTAGCCATATGGATACAGAGGGTGCTGGTGGAGGGTTGCTTTTCAGACTGGAGGTCTGTGACCAGTGGAGTGCCACAAGGATCGATGTTGGGTCCACTACTTTTCATCATTTGTATAAATGATTTGGATGTGAGCATAAGAGGTATACTTAGTAAGTTTGCAGATGACACCAAAATTGGAGGTGCAGTGGACAGCGAAGAAGGCTACTTCAGATGACAACTGGATCTTGACCAGATGGGCCAATGAGCTGAGAAGTTGCAGATGGAGTTTAATTTAGATAAATGTGTGGTGCTGCATTTTGGGAAAGCAAATCTTAGCAGGACTTATAGACCTAATGGTAAGGTCCTGGGGGTGTTGCTGAACAAAGAGACCTTGGAGTGCAGGTTCATAGCTCCTTGAAAGTGGAGTCGCAGGTAGATAGGATAGTGAATAAAGCGTTTGGTATGGTTTCCTTTATTGGTCAGAGTATTGAGTACAGGAGTTGGGAGGTCTGTTGTGACTGTACAGGACATTGGCTAGGCCACTGTTGTAATATTGCATGCAATTCTGGTCTCCTTCCTATCAGAAGGATGTTGTGAAACTTGAAAGGGTTCAGAAAAGATCTACAAGGATGTTGCCAGGATTGGAGGATTTGAACTATAGGGAGAGGCTGAAAAGGCTGGGGCTGTTTTCCCTGGAGCATTGGAAGCTGACAGGTGACCATATAGAAGTTTATAAAGTAATGAGGGCATGTATAGGGTAAATAGGCAAAGTCTTTTCCCTGGGGTGGAGAAGTCCAGAACTAGAAGGCATAGGTTTAGGGTGAGAGGGGAAAGATATAAAAGAAACCTAAGAGGCAGCTTTTTTATGCAGAGGGTGGTACGTGTATGGGATGAGCTGCCAGAGGAAGTGGTGGAGGCTGGTACGATTGCAGCATTTAAAAGGAATCTGAATAGGTATATGAATAGGAAGGGTTTGGAGGGATATGGGCCGGGTGCTGGCAGGTGAGACTAGATTGGATTGAGATATCTTTTCGGCATGGACAAGTTGGACCGAAGGGTCTGTTTCCATGCTATACATCTCGATGACTCTAATCCTGACAGTCTGCCCTGGCCCTCTGAAGAGCATCCCACCCAGAACAGCTTCCTACCCAGTCCTGTAACTCTACATTTCCCATGACTAATCCACCTACCCTGCATATATCTGGACATTGGGCAATTTAGCATGGCCAGTCCATGAAACCTGCACATCTTTGGTCTATGGGAGGAAACTGGAGCAGCCAGAGGAAACCCACACAGGCATGGGGTGAACGTGCAGACTCCTGGTATGTGACACAACAGTGCTAACCATTGAGCCACTGTGCTGCCTTCAACATCTTACTTATAGAAGTAAAAAGAGTGGTTTGAACTGACTGCATGTTTGAAACATTCCAAAAAATAGACATGTAATGGAGAATTTGGATGTAGTAAGTTGCCAGAAATAGTCTTCAATAAATAAATAAATGTCTATTGATTGTAGATGAAACATTCTCTTTCCCATTAGGTTATTTGATAGGATTTTCAGTGATGACCAGATGTAACAGAACAATTAAACTGGTTTCAACTTAAAATCTAATCCAAAGGATAAAATCATAGTTATGTTTTCAGCAGAGCATGGAAGTATCAGATTTGATTGCATACCAACACCTAAGCAGATCTTGTAAATAAATTGTAAAAGGTTAACATAGAGGTACAGCAAGAAATAGGTTTGGTCACATTCCTAGAACTCCCTGTAGAATGGCACTGTAGGTCTATCTACAGCAAATGGACTGCAGCGCTTCAAGAAGGCAGATCACTATCACCTTCTCCAGGGCAACTAGGGATGGGCAAGAAATGCTGGCCCACATCCCATGAGCCAATTAAAAAAGGCACATGATATATTGCATTTAAACAAGGAGATGGATTGTGAGAAGTTGCACTATGATTAGACTGGGCAGTAATCAACTGGAGAACTGAGTGTTGTTTAGCCACCTTACCCAAGGGCAGATCTGCTTAGGTCAGAGGAAGTGCAGCAGAGATTCACTAAGTTCGTTCCTGGGATGGGATAGATCCCCACAAGGTTTCTATTAAATTGAATCTAAAATATCTACTAGTAGTTTGTGTGCCTCATGGTGGAGGCAACATGGTTACGACAGATGAGGGAAGACATTTACACATGATTGGAACCCAACCCAAAAAAGGAGATTACTCTATGAAGAGTAATTTTGTAAGAAAGGCCTGTACTCTGGGAGTTTAGAAGAATCTGAAGTAATCTAACTGAAAGACATAGAACTGAAATTTCTGGAAGAATTCAGATCCAACCTGTAGGGCAGAAAGTGAATTGAACATGTTTTCCTGGGGCAGCATCCTGCGGTCATGATACCTCTGCAGGACAGTGGCCATCCTCCAACAACTGCTGCCCAAGCTAAAAGATGGATCCCAAAGCTTGACAGCGAATGAGGAGATGGCCATTGTGCACCAGCAGTGCTGTTGTCATGGGGAGCTACTCTGTTCTCCTGTAGTCCATCTCCAATGGGCCAGCAAAGCTCAGCCCGTGGACCTCTTCAGGTTCTTTACAAACTAAATGCTGTTAAATCTAAAACTTGGAGTTCCAGTCTTGCAGTAAGGCTCAGCCATTCAGGACTGAGATGAGAGGAAATTTCATATATCTGAGGATTATGCACCTCGAATTCTTTACCACAGAGAGCAGTGGATACTTAGTCATTGAGAACAAATCAGTGTGTATTTGGATGCAAAGTGATATAGGAATAGTGTGGAAAGGTGACATGGTGATAGATCAGTTATGATCCTGTTGAGTAATAGAACAAGCTTGAAGATTTCTGATTTCTTGCATTTCTCTGATTTCTTGCATTCTTATGAGTGTGATCCCTGAGTCATACAAATCTTTTCTATTTTCACAATGGCTAGATAAAAAAAATCCTTTCTTTAACACGCACATGGGCATATTCAAAGGAAATATAGGCTGGATATTTGCCAGCCTTGTAGAGACATCTTCAGGAGCTGTGGCCATGGGTTGGTATTGACTTGGAACTTTAGAATGTACTGCAATGCGATGAAACCCCGATATGTTCCTGCCTGTGTCGACTTCCAGGTGAGGTGAGCTTCCAGAATCAGTGGCTTGTGCAGGTGGCCAAGTTAGGCAACTGAAGGGACAATTAACACACATTCTGATAGGGCAGTGAAATTTTACAGCACACAGGCCTCCCACTGTCTTGGGAACCTAGCAATGTAACAAAAATGGCTTCACACTTGGTGATTCGAGCACAAAAATATGATTTTGAAATTTGAGTTTTCATAATCAGAAAGATTGCAATCAGCATATTCATAGGTTGTCGTAACTGTTTCCCTTCCATACCGATCTCTGAGAAGATTCAGGCTATTGATGTAATTTTGACCTTTAGATGAGTGCCTTTAATTCAACGTTTGTGAAAAGATTTGTAGCTCGGGTGCTCGTTGTTGTGGTTCTGTTTGCTGAGCTGGGAATTTGCGTTGTAGACGTATCATCCCCTAGGTGACATCCTCAGTGCTTGGGAGCCCCTGTGAAGCGCTTCTGTGATCTTTCCTCTGGCATTTGTAGTGGTTTGAATCTGCCGCTTCCAGTTGTCAGTTCCAGCTGTCGGTTGCAGTGGTCGGTATATTGGGTCCAGGTCGATGTGCTTATTGATTGAATCTGTGGATGAGTGCCGTGCCTCTAGGAATTCCCTGGCTGTTCTCTGTTTGGCTTGTCCTATAATAGTAGTGTTGTCCCAGTTGAATTCATGTTGCTTGTCATCTGCGTGTGTGGCTACTAAGGATAGCTGGTCGTGTTGTTTGCAATACAAATTCCCAATTAGCCACGAAACGATACGACCAGCTATCCTTAGTAGCCACACATGCAGATGACAGCAACATGAATTCGACTGGGACAACCCTACTATTATAGGACAAGCCAAACAGAGAACAGCCAGGGAATTCCTAGAGGCACGGCACTCATCCACAGATTAAATCAATAAGCACATCGACCTGGACCCAATATACCGACCACTGCAACCGACAGCTGGAACTGACAACTGGAAGTGGCAGATTTTAACCACTACAAATGTCAGAGGAAAGATCACAGAAGTGCTTCACAGGAGGCTCCCAAGCACTGAGGATGTCACCTAGACAGGGGACGATACGTCTACAACGCAAATTCCCAGTTCGGCGAACAGAACCACAACAACGAGTGCATTTACTCTCTGGTGCCTGCTTTCTGACTGTTGTACAATGCCTTTGCCTTTCTGAGTGGTGCTGTTTACTGTCCCTCAGGTTCTGCATCCATGTACTACATATCATCTCTAATTGTGCAGGGAAGACCGAGGCGGCTGACTAATTGACAGTAAAATTAAAAATCATTGGGTATGTTACCGAACCCCACAAACTTAGGATATGCACATGGCCCTGATGTTCGGTTCCCATAATCCACAGGAGAACTCAGTCTACGACTGTTTCATACTTGGAAAGAATTTGTAAGCTTCATATGCATTTCTAAGTAATTCTCATTATTCGGTAGTACAGAACTTGAGAATTGATGAAAAAGCCACATTTATGTCAAAATGTTTTGGCTTGCACTCATTCAGACAATTGACAAGAATATCATTGGAAAGGGATTCTTGCAGATTGTCTTGATAAGTGCAAGATGTAAAGATTCCACGAAATGTGTGCGTTTTTATTTGTGAATAATTACTTGGAGATGGATCAGGACTAAATTCAAGAGAGGGAGGAGCAACGTTATTTCATGTTCATTATCATCTGGAATTTTTCAAAACACCTTGTAGCTAATGACTAACTTTTCAAATAATGCAGCAGTGACACATTGTTTTCCTGTCTTCACGTTGACAGGAAACAATCCTAGCAAACATTGTTTAAGATGATAAATGTATTCATTAATATGGGTGTCACTATTAATAGAATAGCACAAAGTCTTTGTTTATCTTGAACTGTTTGCCACTTCAGCTTTTTGTGTTAATGAAATGAACCTTCAGCTAGTTATCACAATGTCAGCATCAATGTCTTCAGCAAACATGTGCACCATGGGAAAATAGAAGGTGACATCTTGAAATGTGTCCATATTACAGAGCAGGAGGTGCTGGATGTCTTGAAGTGCATAAAAGTGGATAAGTCCCCAGCACCTGAACAGATATACCCTAGAACTCTATAGAAAGTTAGGGAAGTGATTGCTGGGCCCCTTGCTAAGATATTTGTATCATCGATAGTTACAAATGAGGTGCCGGAAAACTGGAGGTGGCCAAACGTGGTGTCACTATTTAAGCAAGGTGGTAAGGAAAAGCCAGGGAACTATAGACCGGTGAGCTTGACATCAGTGGTGGGCATGGTGTTGGAGGGAATCCTGAGGGACAGGATTTACATGTATTTGGAAAGGCAAGGACTGATTAGGGATAGTCAGCATGGCTTTGTTCATGGGATATCATGGTTCACTAACTTGATTGAATTTTTTGAAGAAGTAACAATGAGGATTGATGAGGGCAGAGCGGTGAATGTGATCTATATGGACTTCAGTAAGACATTTGACGAGATTCCCCATGGGAGACTGGTTAGCATGGTTAGACCTCAGTGAGCAGTGGTGCTGGGTCCACTACTTTTCATCATAAATATAAATGATTTAGATATAAACATAGGAGGCATAGTTAGTAAGTTTGCAGATGACACCAAAACTGGAGGTTGTTTTGGACAGCGAAGGTGGTTACATCAGCATATAATATGGGATCTTGATCAGATGGATCAATGCTCTGAGAAATGGCAGATGGAGTTTAATTTAGATAAATATTGCATTTTAGAAAAGCAAGTCTATACACTTAATGACAAGGTCCAGGGGAGTGTTGCTGAACAAAGAGACCTTGGAATGAGTGATGGTTCATCGTTCCTTGAAAGTAGATTTGCAGGTAGATAGAATAGTGAAGAAGGCGTTTGGTATGCTTTCTTTTATTGGTCAGAGTATTGAGTACAGGAGTGAGGTGGTCATGTTGTGGCTGTATGTGACATTGGTTAGGCCAGTTTTGGAATATTGGGTGTAAATCTGGTCTCCTTCCTATTGGAAGGATATTCTGAAAGGATTCAGAAAAGATTTACAAGGATGTTGCCAGGGCTGGCGGATTTGTGTTATAGGGAGAGGCTGAACAGGCTGCGGCTTTTTTGCAGTGTGTCAGAGGCTGAGGAGTGACCTTATAGAGATTTATAAAATCATGAGAGGCATGGATAGGATAAATATACACGGTCTTTTCCTTGGGGTGGGAAGTCCAGAACTAGAGGGCATAGGTTTAGAGTGAGAGGGGAAAGATATAAAAGAGACCTACGGGGCAACTTTTTCACACAGAGGGTGGTACGTGTATGGAATGAGCTGCCAGAGGATGTGGTGGAGGCTGGTACAATTACAGCATTTGTGGATATATGATTAGAAAGGGTTTAGAGGGTTATGGGCCAAGTGCTGCCTAATGGGACTAGATTAGTTTAGGTATCTGGTCAGCATGGATGAGTTGGACTGAAGGGTCTGTTACCATGCTTTACATCTCTATGACTTCGTGACTGTACACTTGAGGTATATCCAAATGGATGTGGCGGCTACATCCTGGAGCTGGGGAGGATAGAAAAGAGCAAATGGACATACCCTTTGGCAAAACGTTATTAGATGCAGGGAGCTTGTTGGTTATTAATGAATGGAACGCCTTGAAAGATTCAGATAAAGTCAACAAACAAATATATTTTGCGTGATTCCATGAGTTGATTTATAGAAGAATTTATGGTAAGGTAATGATTTGGATTATGTAGAATTTATAGTCCGTAGTTTATCTTGCCTTGCCTGATTGCATAAGACATGACTCTGAAGGGGTTATTGTTCATGTTACATTGGCTCTGTTGATTTGATTGATGTTGCACCCAGCCTGGGTGAGTAGAGGTAAGGAGTTCTGCTGAAGCTTGCAGAGGGAGCAGATATATCTGCAGCAGTTCCTTAAGGTCCTATTAATTATACCTGACCAAATGTAGTTGCGTTTATTGTTGTCCTGCAGTAAATCTTTGTGTTATGTATGAATAGTGTCTCTTCTGTAGACACTTCTCTACCACTAATCACTAGATAGGCCCAAAACACTGTAAAAGCAAAGGACTTGTGGCAGCAAACCACCTCAAACCACATACTGGTAGAGGTGGCAAGCACCACAAGGTGCCAGCAGTGATGATCTGAGAAAATGTCAGAAGGTTGGTGTGGTGCAGATCAGACCCTGAGACTCTTAAATATAATGCAAACTTGGCACTTTTATTACTAAACATGGATTCCCAAAACTCATGACTTCCATAACCTTTCAGGATGTTTTCTGCTCTGACAACTTCACAACCTTCTGCTTCTGGCCCCTTTATTTCTGTGATTTCTAAGATTCTCAGGACTTCTGCACAGCCCTGACTGTTTGGAGACTGCTACTAGCAATACCCCTGCTATTATGGAACTACTCACTCTGCATTAACTTGTTTACAGCACCTTTGCTCTCTCTTTCTGTTGGTCAGAAAACTCAAGTCAATAAACACCCTCGCAATTATTTTCCCAGGTGGCTTGCTAGTTGCTTAGTTAAAATCACATGACTTATTGTAAATATTGTTTTGAACTTACTATTCAAAATGACTTTCTGATGTTTGAAACATACAAGTCTAACCTTCACAGAACTGCAAACTCAAATTCAATTTTCCTCAGCTTGAAACCCTCATATCTGAAAGACTGTGCATTACGAACTTTTTTCACATCATGCAGCTAATCCTGTCGGACTTCCTGGAATGTTCTAATATAAAACTGCCATAGTGAAGGAAGCTATTGATTTCACTGTTGAAGATTTTGCTTGGCTTAGCATCCACTGCATTTTGGGAGAGATTTCCAGATTTCTAGAACCCATTTTGTAGAATAAAGCATGGTGTTATTGAAAAGAGAATGCACTGCTGAAGCATTTTCACTTGCACTCATCAGTCAGATACAAAAATGTCAAATTTCAAGATAAGCAATAATTTGGACTGCAGGGAAATGAATGTTGATTGATTGGCTGACATCTCAATTCTGGGTGCTATGTTCCCATAGCGAATGCTTTGGGGAGCTATTGTCCCCTGTGCTTCAGTTTAATTCAGAAAAGTTGCAAATCTTGTCATGTTCCTGTTTCCTAAAAAGGACCGGTCATTACACGCAATTAGCAGTATGTGTAAATGAGCTACGTTGCAAGCCTGACTGATAATCTTGAATTGGTGCTAGTATAATTCTCGTCACACTTGGTTATTCAGCAATTGCTATCCAGTCATGGAAACACACAAAACATTAAGCATTATCTTCTGAGTTTTACAAGCACAGGCTGTTTGAGCACAGTTAGTATTAAAACAAAAAGCCTGTGCCCTTAGCTCTGTCCAAGGCCCCAAAGGATCCTTCCCCATCTGACATAAATTTACCTGTACTTCCACACACATTATTCACTGTATTCATTGCAGCAGCTGTGGCTTCTTCTACATTACAGAGACAGGACACCAACTTGTGGATTGTTTCAGAGAACATCTCTGCAACAACTGTACTAACCAACCCCACCGCCCTGTGGCTGAACACTTTAAGTGCTCCTCCCACTCTGCCGAGGACATGCAGGTCCTGGGGCTCCTCCATTGCCAAACCCTAACCATCCAATGCCTGGAGGAAGAATGCGTCATCCTCTGCCTTGGGTCCTCAAACCACATGGGATCAACATGGATTTCACCAGTTTCCCCATTTTCCCCGCCACCCACCTTATCCCAGTCCCAACTTTGCAACTCAGCATCACCCTCTTGAATGGCCCTACCTGTTCATCTTTCTTCTCATCTATTTGCTCCACCCTCCTCTCTAATCGATCACCTTTCTCCCCCCCCCACCACCTTCATCTACCTATCACATTCCCAGCTACATTTCCCCCAAACCCCTCCCATTTATCTCTCAGCCCACTTGGGCCACCAGTCTCATTCCTGATGAAGTGCATATGCCTAAAACGTCGACTTTCCTGCTCCTTGGATGCTGCCTGACCTGCTGTACATTTCCAGCACCACACTCTTCAAGTCAAAAGAACTTGCTGATTGCTACAATCTTCAAAATTGTTGGAATATACTGTCTATATAGTTGGCATCACCCTGGCACTCAGATTCATATACCACATTGCTTATTTATGTGATAGGCATAATGACTTTTTAGCTTGACGAGCACCAGCTGGTGTATCAGTTCTTCCTAACCTCTACTTTGCTCAACCTCTCTAATATTTGTTTAAATTATCAGATTATTTATCTTTCAACCATCATTGGATGAGAAGAACTTTTAACAGATGATAACAGATTTCAGTGAGGATAGGCCTGATAGCTGATAGGAGCTTACAAAAGACAGCTAGAATATGAAGATATGTTGGAGGTTTATATTCAGTGTAACTGATGTGGCCACAATAGAAGCTCCTGAAGAAATCAGTTTGATGTGGATGAGAATTTTTGCAGCTTGCGAATAAGTTAGCAGTATTAGCAGACATGACACTGCTAGACATGACACTCTTTAGCACAATCATCATATTAGATCATAATCGCATAAGCAAAGACTACTGTGTGAGGCTCTTAGTCTGATTTGTGAATATCATACATAGACTGAAAGCCAGAAATAATAGCAAGACTTTTATGGAATCATAGTAGCCCCTTTCATTGGCCAGAAAGCCGGGGGAAAACCAACGCAGTTTTTCTTTGGAGCCCTGGGCATCATTTCATATGCACAGGCAATTAAGAGACAATCTTGACGCAATTATTTGTGATAGAATTTGTAGTTATGTGGAAAAAAGTGGGTTGATTAGGAAGAATGCCGCTCACCAGAGCTGTGAGAAAAGTACTGAGACACTTGATTTTCCTTGTAGAGATTAATGATCTGGATCATGGTGTGCAGGGGAATTTTGAGGTCAGAACTCCAGATGGATGTAGACAAGTTGGTGGAGTGACTGGATAGGTGGCAGATGATGTTCAGTGCAAGGAAAAGTGTCAGGTGATGCATTTTGGTAGGAAGAACATTGAAAGACAACATAAAATAGTGGGTTCAATTTAAAAAAAAGGTGCAGGAGTAGTAATAACAGATCATTAAAGTAGGTCGGAAAGATGGAGAGAGCAGTTAATAAAAGCTTAGTGTCCTTAGCTTTATTAATTGGGGCATAGAGTACAAGAGCAAGAAGTTGATCTTAAACTCGTATGAGATGTTTGTTCAACATCATTTGGAGTATTGTGTACAGTTGTAGGTTCCACTTTGGTGGAAAGATATGAATGCATTCAGGGGATGTAGAAAGGGTTTACAAGAATAGTTCTCTGGATGACAAATCTCAGTTATGAGGATAGATTGAAGAAATCATAATCGTTCTCCTTGAAGAGAAGAAGGTAAGAGGTGATCTGATAGAGGGTTGTTAATAATGCAAGGGCTGGGTAGAGTAGATAGATTGTGACTGTTCCCATGTCTGCAAGGAGCAAGAACAAGAGGGCATAGATTTGAAATAATCCAAAAAAGATGCCAGGATGAGGTGAGGGAAACCTTTTTCACTCAGTGGGCAGTTAAAATCTGCTATCATCCCACTTGGTTTTTATTTTCCCCACCATCTTCCAGCTCCATCTCCCAGCCTGTTCCCGGGGGCCCTATTAAATCCTGGCCAATGAGTTGCTTGATTTCTGATTTGCGCTGAGATCTATTGATAGCTGATATCATCAAAATGTTGAACATTTCTGACCTTTTCACCTCAGTTATTTTCTGCCTTGTTCATGAAGTAACAGCATCTTAATATAATAAGTAAAGACCATTTAGCTTTCAAGACTTAGCAATCAAGGAGGGTTTGGAGGGATATGGGCTGGGTGCTGGCAGGTGGGACAAGATTGGTTGGGATATCTGGTTGGCATGGACGGGTTGAAACGAAGGGTGTTTCCATGCTGTACATCTCTATGACTCTCATTATTTCTGCTGATTAAATTTACATATTTACAGGAACCTCTGCTGATAATACTGAACTATATTGTGATGTGTGAATGGTACCAAGAGTATTAGGTCCACATATATGTAAGAACAATGTAGGATATTTTTAAGTTTCAATCTACATTAGCTTTTGTAAGGTTAAAATATAAATTTTGTTAGGAGTAAACTGAGTAATCATTTTCTTTTTCTGAGTAGGTATTGTACAAGAGAGATGCTCAACAAATGCACAGTTATACACAAATTGTCGACAGGCCAGACATCAAAAAAGCGACACAAACTGCCAAGCTGGTTAGCAATGTAAGGAATTGTTTTTGAACTTGTACTTAACATTCCTTTTTTTTTGGTTTGGGTGGGGCTGAAAGAAAACTGACTGCAAAAGTTTGTCATTGAGGAGGACTTTAATATATTATTGTGCTGTCCTGGATTTTCTTTAAGCAGCATTGGCACAGCACTGAGGCTGTAGTCCAGTTAGCCACAATGATGGCTTACCACTCGGCCAACCTCCGTGCTGTCTGTGCTCATTCTATTTTTTTTGATACCTGCATTATAAAGTGCTGCACCTAGAAAAACTTAACTATAATTTTAGATTTCACATTATCTTTCTCCATTAATAAAAATATAACCAAATGTTTCATTGTGACCCAAGCTGCTGGCGTAATTATTTATTTGGTCCATAAGTGTGTCTCTGTAAAATTCATTTATTACTGTTTTTGAGCTGCAGTTAACAGCATCAATAAGGTTGAATGGCTGTTTATGATGTATTTGGATTTGCAGAAGGCTTTCATTAAGGTCTGCATGGAATGCTTTTCAGAAATTTGGTGCAGAATCAATGGGCCAAATGGCTTCTTTCCATGTTGTAGGGATTGTGTAATTCTATGATTTTATGATAAGGTTAAAACAATATACATGCCTGAGCCCATACAGATGTTCAGTGAGATTGTGAGGTGGGGATGGGGGTTGAAAGGCATTCAAAGGAGCTTTTCATTGGCAGCTCACCTTAGGTTGTGATGAGCTCCTGTCAATTCCACTACTGGTAAAATGCAGCAATAGAGTCAGATTGTCAGGATGCCAATTCTGTGTGACTCCCTGGTATTTGCTGCATAACACACACAGCACCCCTCCTGCCTCTCACTGGTCTGTAACATCAGAAACATGCATAGTGTCATCTTAACCTGCACTATGACGTCTTGTGTAATATTGGCACTGAGACTCCATTGGAAAACTCCTCTGATAGAAACAGTGTACTACAGCAGCAATCACTCGCCAGCAGAGCTGAGGGAGGGATAATAATATTCTCCGTCCAGGCCACTTGTTGCTTCCATAGGGGACATTCAACTGAATTAAGTGTCTCTTGGTGAATTATTTGGCCAGTGTTCAAACTTCTTGACATTTGGAGCTCCAGTGATGAAATCCATCCTGTTGAGAGTTGCTGGCCAATCAGAGGCAGACATTTAGACCATAGAATACAGCTCACAACCTCCCTTCAGCCATCTGACATTGTCAATATTCAGGAGAATGAGGAATCAGAAAGAGACAGGGATGAAGCTCTTTCTCGTTTATGGTGCCAACTACAGAATTGCTAATTTCTCACTTTCATTGAAGAGGTTTAATCAAGTTTATTTGAACATTTTTTATTAGTTTTTTAACATCTTATTTAATCTTTTTTTAATAAACTTGACATAATACATTCTGCTTTATAAATATGGCATGAGTATACATCTTCTATTTGGATTATTTCTGCTTGTTAAAAATGAGCACAAATTCCAAAAAAATAGGGCAGTAATATTTGTGAGAGATGAATTTTGCATTCTCCACTGGATAATTTGTGCATCAGCTATCAGTAACTTCTTCAATATCTCTAATGAGAGGAAGCCTAGATTATGGATCATGTGATGTTCATAAGATGGAGCTTAATGTTGATGGGAAAGGATAATGCCATTAAATGTGATACGTATTCCAATCAAACTTATAAGGCAAATCATTTAGTCATCCATAATGTTTATTTTGTACTTTGTTTAGCATTTATTAATTCATTAGATATTAAACAAGAGAAAAAGATTGGATCTATATTGCATGCCATGTTACATGCACTTAACAACCATGATATTGCTTTTGAAGTGTATTTGCCATCATACAAATAAGAAAATGTTGACAAAATGACAAAAGAGAAAGGACAAATGGCCAAATAACTTATTTTGGTGAGTTTGGGGAAAACTGTTGACCTAGAGACCATGCAAACTCTGTGCCTCCTTGATAGATTCCAAAACACTATTTGGATCCATCTGTGAAGATAGATGGAGTCTCAGCTTACAGTCTCATCTCAAAATTGAGATACTGTGACACAGTATCATCTGCCTTAGCTATATGCATGACACTTTGAACCAGTAACCTTACAAACCAGAATTAAGAGTGCTATCAAGCTGGTAAGCTACTTTTGAAAAAAAAATCAAACATTATTAGAAATGAGTTTTTTTCACATTCTGATCTTTTTTCTTGCTCAGAGGTTTTGGTTTCCAAAGTCAAATACTTAAATGTTTCTGAATGGCGAAAGAAATTATAGTAAACTAGATCCAATATAATTTTCACATACAATTTATGAAATTTGCTCAGAGAATTACTATTATAATGATTTTTAAAAATCCATTATATTAATTAACTGCAATGTTTAATGCATTTTGTGCAGTAATAAAATCAATAATCAGCTTGAAGAGAACATGATGGAATATAGTCCCAGTGGAATGTGAAAATAGACTTCAGCTGTTAGTCTGTTGTATAATTATTAAAGTATTGCAGTTTCATTACTTAATTTATAAAGCCATGAACTCATAGACATAGGCCAAAGTCATAGCTGCCTTATTCTCTCATAGTTTATCATCTAGTCTGTCGTCTTAATGTGACAATATGTCAGTGAAGTGAAAATCTGTAAAAAAGATTGTTACTACTCTCATGCTTTTTGTACTAATCCTAGGAAAATTGTTGTATCTGTGAAGCATAATGTAGTCACAAGCTGTAGTGCACCATGAAGTCAATTTTACTTGAATGTGAAAATTAGATTGGTTAGCATATTATGGTGGATGTTCACACTGAAGTTTCAATGCTGTGTGGAAATTCTTTATCAGGGTTACAGAATTAGTTCAGTGCAAGTAATCATTCATGTCCATTCATTGCAGAGACAAGGAAATGTCACCCTAAATCTATAATTCCATCAGTGGGCAAACAGGATATTGTTGTGACTAAATATAATAAGTATTGATTTTAGATAAGTAAACAACTGAAGAGATTTCAATTAAATGCAAATTTACATTTACGTCTTAAATGATTTATTTATAGATTTATATATCTTTGCAGATTACATATAAAAACCATGCTAAAGCAGCAGCATCTAGAAAAACATCTGTCTTAGGTAAACCAGATACTGAGCTTGCAAAGGAGGTTTCCAAAGTTACTAGCCAGGTAAGTCCTTCAAATTGAAATGATTCTTCTGTTAGAAGCAATCACTGATTCTGTTTTATGACCACCACACAATTTATCAAAGTTTATTAAAGTGAAAGTCCGTTTTAATTATTGGATGTGCAAATCATAATCTGCAATAACTATTACAGTTAATATTTTGTAAACATTAAAACAGCTTTCTTCACATCAGTATCTGAAACATAATCAGGAGTATACTGGGTTACATTCTTAATTAAAATAAATCAAAATTTAACCACATCAAGTCACTAAGATTAATATCCCAGTACGATTTTGAGAGAATAATTTTTGGAAGCAGCATTTGGAAATGGGGAAATAAAAACACAAAGCTGGAAGTAGTTGGTCAGTTGCATGTTTAAGGGAAAACTACACATTGTAACAAATTTGATTTTTGCATTTCCCACCATCACCTGAAGTAATTCAACATGTTGTGGTGCCTAGGAGTGTACATTGTTTCAAAGTAGGTAGTTGTAAGTACTTGTTCTAATGCATGCTATTAGGAGAAATTATGTATTAATTGTGAGGCAGTGAAAATAAAAAGGTTGCTCACAGCGTAGTTGTTTGCTTTTTTCAGGATACAGAAAATAGCTTGGTCAAAGGCATTTTAAAGGTGTGTGCACAACAGGAAGTGCTTTTGTAAAAGTGTTAATGCTGGCAAGGCTTTAATCATTTGCACTGAAGGGCTTCAGCCATGCCCATTGAGAGACTGCAGTTCTTCATTGAGGGTGCTGACAGCTTGACAGCCAAGCTCTTAGGTTCTTCACCTGTCTTGGACATTGCTCACCCTGAGCTGCATGTCCCCTCTGGGAACCTTTACCATAGTCCCAGAGCAGCTTTGGCAGCACTGCCTTCCAGTAATGATTGGCAAGAGCTGAAGCTGTGACACTGCTATCATTGGCACCAGCTGCCTTCCCTCATCAGCCACATGCCCCTTTAAAGGACAGAGGGAATAGACTCCAAGGCTCAGCTAAAAGGAGGTGAGATGTTGCAACACGGCCTACAAGCAGAAGACCAAACCCTTCAGTATGTTTGAGCACTCATGTCTTTTTTAAATTCGTTCATGACATTAGACATTGCAGGCTGGCCATTGAGATAATGGTTGTGAGCTGCCATTTTAAACCGCTGCAGTTCTGAAACGTCGACTCTCCTGCACCTTGGTTGCTGTCTGACCAGCTGCGCTTTTCCAGCAACACATTTTCAGCTCTGATCTCCAGCATCTGCAGTCCTCACTTTCTCCTATTAGTAAATTGGACTCTTGATCTGAAAATGGGCCTACCATTCCCGCAGGAACTAAATACAAATGGTTCTGTCTTGCACCTCCCATGGAATGGCCTGATATCGGATTTCTGTTTACTCGTGTGAGTTTCCAACAAGGTGTTTTTACCTGCTGGTGTGTTATCTCCTGTAACACAAGAAACTGAGTACATTACTGAAGAATCCAACTGATATTGATTGTAAGTGACTATTATGTGTAAAGATTGCATTTCTCAAGCACATTAGTCTGATATTAAGCTTTTACTTTACAACAGAGGAGTATGTTTCCAGTTAAATGTCATGCTTTAAATGATTGAGGTAAAACCATGTATAAAATCTTCATACACTCAGGTCACATGTAAAGATATAGTGATGATAACATCAATATGACACTTAAAGACATACTGACCATGAGATTTTTTTTTGCATCGCTATATTTGATCAAAATTGTGTAAAATTTGCAACTTGATTATATCAAATTATCGGTAACTTACTTTGTTCTAGGTTAACTACAAAGATAAATTTAATGAAGAGATTAAAGAAAAGAGGCATCACTTCAGTCCCCAGGAGAGTGTTTTCTTCAAACAATTACAAGCTGCATCTGTTCTTGCAAGTGATGTAAGCATGATTTGTAGAAGATTCTTGGTCATTCCCCCCTCTTGCATGACAAACTTGGACATGTTCTATATTTGTCATATTATTAGTTGTTAAATAGCTTCTTTGGCTCATTTGATGAATTGAATATATGACAATCCAGGAGCCTGGAAGTTTAAAATATGAAGCTTCTGGAAGTAGAGCTGCTGACTAGTTCCCTACATTTAAGAATTACATATGAATACCATTGTCCAGTTGGGATATCCATCTCCATCTATCAAGAATTTGAACAATCTTAAGGTTGGGGAAATACGAGAGTAGTTTAAGTAAATGCTCAGAGACTCCTTCTGAAGTCCATCGAGAGAACATTCCAATCCTAGAGAAGTTGAGAAGAATGGCAAGTGGAGAATCTAATTTAAGCAAGAGTCGCAACATCAACATTTTAACATCTGGATAAAATTTAGTGATTAAGTTGCTGTCTGACAGGATAGATTGACTTCCTCATTTGCATGAACATTTGCAGTTGCACTGAGCAGAAATTCTCCAAAGATCCTCAGGCAGCACCTTCCAGACTACGACCACTTCAATCTAGCAGGATAAAGGCAGCAGGTACTTGGGAACACCACCTGTATATTCCCTCCCAAAGCCACGCTCCATCCTGACCTGGAAGTATGTCACCATTCCTTCACTGTCGCTGCTTTGAAATCCTGGAAATACTCCCAAGGGCATTGTAGGTCAATTTACAGCACATGGATTGCAGCAGTTCAAGAAGGCAGCTCACAACTACCTTCTGAAGAGCAACTAGAGATGGGCAATAAATGTTGGCCCACCCAGTGACGCCCTCATCCCATGACCCACTAGTGCAGCTGTTGTGAAGTACGTGTGGATGCCTTTTTTATATTTTATAGCAAACACATTCACTGAATTATATGCACGCTCCCAAATAAGTTTGTTACAATTGAGAGAAATCTGTTCCTGCAGATTTCAGGCTGCATACAGAAGATCTTTTTTGGCAAACTTGACTTCTTCAATCACTTTGGAAGAAATAGCTGCTTTGTCCTTGTAACAATAAACTTCAAATCAAAGTTTGATTGAGTTGCGATAGAAGATTTCTAAGTGCAGCACAAGGGAGCAGAGTGCTTGGGGCTGCAGGAAAGCAGGCGCAATGTCTAGGCAGTGGTGGAAGGGTTGCTATCTCCCCTGTTCTGGTTTGTTTGGATTGTTGCCAAGGAAGGATGCATCGTACAAAACTGGTTCTCCAGGACATGGTAGTTAAAGAATGTTTCTATATGGGCGTCTGTCATTTGGTGCTGCACAACAGAGAATATATTCACAGTCACTGTGAGGAGATAGATAGTGTAGGGTGGGAGTTGCAGAATCGTGGGTGGGGAATGTATGGTCTTGTGGGGAGGGATGACAAAAGGTGAGAATGCAGGTGTCTTCAAGCGTGAGGGACCGGAGTCAGGAAAGGCATTGGATTCTGAATATTTAGGGGTTCACGAGATAGAGTAAAGAAATCAACGTAAATATTGAGCCCATCTTTGGAAATGGGAAGAGGTTCAAAGGTAATGTGATAATGGGAATGACAAGATGATATGGGTGAAATACAATGGGGGTTGAGGGGGTGGGGGGATGGAATTCCTGTTGAATGACCGAAGACGGTCGAAAATATTCACAATAATTATGAATTGCACCATGACATCACAAAGAGGTCACAGGGGTTGGTGAAAGGACATTGCCCAAAGTGGGCAGACGATTTTTTGGATGGGCAGGGCCACAGTGCATTGTGGGCTGATTAGCATTGCGTCTTGGCTGAGAAATGGACATCACCATTGGTGAAGGGACAAAGATTTGATTCTTAGCTCAATCCAGAAGGCTTTGAGTACTGCCGGCAATACAAAATGATTGTAAGGAGCTCAACTTTGGGCCTGTGACAACCAGGTGAGGAGGGAAGACTGTCTGTCCTGTTTTTAATTCCCATTCTTGGTTGTTCAGAACAAATATGCAGGATTTTTTTAGCACATAACCAGCACGCCTCAGTTAAACGTCATTGACTGGAGAGCCAATGCCAAACTTCTCTTGAGTAAAAGAACGTTGAGTTTTGTTAGCACTTAAATCCTAGAAAACAAGAAAAAGTAACACCCAACTTATACATGCAACATAGTCCATAAATTGAAAAAGAAGAGGCTGTGAGGAGGATGTCTGTATAGACAGAAAGGTACAGCTAGTTGTAGGTTAAGGGTCCTTGAACTGTGAAAGTAAAACCCAAGTCCAAATGATTTAGCTGTTGCATGGTTTCTCAGTGTATGAGTTTTTTTTTAACTGGATGCTGACTTTTGAGGTCAGAAGTAGCAATTGATGAAGGTCCTTTCATAAATCCCTGAATCTGTTCATTGCTTTTCCAAGCCATATATTCTGCAGACAACCTTTCAACTTGAGGTATGACTTTTAGAAAGGAGTGAATAAGATATGAGATTCAGATTTGAGTTTTAGTGCTGTTTATAATTAGGTTAATTTGGGTTATGATTGATCCTTGTTCACTGCTTGTTTCAGGAACTTTTCTCAAAATGGACAGGTGATCATACTAACCATTTTATCCTTTATTCCAGTTATTAGTGTTTGTTCTTTTTAAAACCATTGAGAGTTTATGAAGGTCTAAAGAAATCAGCTGATGGAAGTCGAATATCCATAGTCCATTTTTATTGTGATTACAACATGCCACACACAATGAACTTCACCGTGATAGGTGTACTGGGTAGAGAGGGAGGCAGGGGAGGAACATGGCTTGATGGAGGACTTAGGGAATCATGGGGTTGGTTTTGAGGGTAAAACTCTGGAGAGAATGCTGACTGGATGCATCAGTGCACAACATTCAATGATGTCTTGAGAGTGACGTTAGAATGGCACTGAGTCATGCAGTTGCAGAGGAACTATCGCAGAAAGTTAGAGGAGCAGCTACAGGCTGTGGACAAGCTAGCAGAATTGTAAGTTCCAGGTAAACAGTGAGGAACATTGGTCAGCAACAGAATCTGCAAATCTCATTGCAGCAATCTCTAACCAACTGAGAACCATCGTGGAAGGTTATTAGAATCATAGAATCCCTCCAGTGTGGGAGAGGTCATTTGGCCTGTTGAGTCCACACCCAACCTCCAAATAGCATCCCATCCAGCCCCACCTCACTACCCTATCCTTGTAACCCTGCACTACCCATGGTTAACCTGCACATCTTTGGACTGTGGGAAGAAACTGGAGCACCCAGAGGAAACCCATGCAGACATGGTGAAATGTGCAAACTCCACAAATCAGTCACCTGGGGGTTGAATTAAACCCTGATCCCAGGTGCT